>NC_135187.1:35590805-35894555 GCF_041146795.1 Maylandia zebra | reverse complement strand
ACCAAAATTTGCATGTGGCTAGTTTTTGATACTAATGAGGCCGATCAGAACACCGCCCATAGCAACAGAGTTGCAATTGGTAGTGGGGAGCAGCTTAGGACTTGATGGTTGTGGGATAAAGATTCAGACCCAACAGGACTTGCGAGGAGAATGCTGATGCTTTGTTCCTGAATAATCGATCACAAGTAAAATACAACAACAATCACACACACCTTCACCTGCTGTCTGTGGATGCACAGCACATAAGGCGACTCACACACCTTATGCACAGACTGCTCTTTATTAAATGAGACAACAGCTCATTGTGGGGGTTGCTATGACAACCAGTCATCTATTTTTAAGACATACCACT
The DNA here is from genome assembly GCF_041146795.1 of Maylandia zebra. Classification (NCBI taxonomy): domain Eukaryota; kingdom Metazoa; phylum Chordata; class Actinopteri; order Cichliformes; family Cichlidae; genus Maylandia; species Maylandia zebra. The sequence goes on along the minus strand of NC_135187.1, from coordinate 35,894,203 downwards.
AATCAATTCCTGTTCTACTGTTGCCTGAGGGGTGGGGGTATGCAACAACATGCAAACCCCAACCCCCATGTCCTGTTTGTGTGCGGGTGGTATTACGGGGGTGTTTCTTTTTTTTTTTGGTGGGGGGGGGGGGGGGGGGGGGGGGGCAACAGCGACCAAGACACTAAGCAGGGGGGAGTGTGCAGTAGGAAACAAAGAGCAGAGCAGAATGAATGAGTACTGAGGATCCATCTGATACCAGCGCGTGACGCCGTCCAACTACTGCAATCACTCATCCAGTAACCAGGTACCCACACAAGATCACCTGCAGATCCTGCCCACGCCCCGATCACGTCAACAAGTATGAAATGTCAAATACTTACAAGTTAAAGCATCTTAAATATAGGTAATACATTTCATACATTTTCCTAACAGGGACACACGTTCAAAAATTACAACTGCATCTATGACCTTTTTTTGTGTTATTTGCACAAATATACACGTTACTCACAAAACAGTAAATGACTACACTGTAATTAACTCAGTAATTACCTGCAGTGATCCTTTCATAACTGAAATAAAAGGTCCTAAGACCCGAACCCTTCATTCATTCATTTTTCATATTTGTGCATATTGGGACCCGATGAATGTAAAAACAAAGAATTACCAGATTTATTTTTTTTACCGGGTCTTTGTTTCTGAGAGCCACATATGAGGATGTTCGTCTAAAATTTCAGTAGAACAGTGGCAGCATAACGTCCTCGTAAGTGCATATCAGGCCCTTGTAGAGCAAAATTTAGTATTTTGGTCTAAATAACCCAAAATGTGATGCCCACATTTGTGGACCCAGGTCCTAGGAGGTTAAATAGGACATTTAGACCATGGAGCCCTGTACAAAAAACCTTAACAGATTTAACACTGGCCATGAGGCTACATTTAAAAAAGGTTCGTAGAGCATGTAGCACCACTCATACGCTCTTAGTACAGAATATCATGTCACTTGAGGACAAACCCTCTGCCAGCTCCGGACAAACCTGACAGAGGGGACAGGGCAGACTTCAGCTTGTGGCACTTGACTCAAACACCATCTCCTCCACATGCTACAGCTTACGGGTGGATTCCCCTGTTTCAGTGCAGCTCGCTAACAATGAAGAAGCATCTACTGTGTAAGTGCCCCCGTACACCCCCGGTGCTTTTTCACCAGTTTTCGGAGAAATGTTTTGTTTGTCCAACCACTGAACACTAACCTATGAATCATTCAGGGATAAACTTTGCAAAGATTCAGTCTTAAATGACATCTTCAGACACTGTTACTCACAGCCTGTCGCAAAAACAGAATTTGTTCCCGTTTCATTTCACTCTATAATGAAACGTTAAAGCTGGGGCTGTGTGATATGACCAAAATCTCATATCCTGATATAAGACATTTATCGTCCTGACAACCATATACAATCACAAAAATGTTACTTTTCTGTAAATTCTGTGAATCTCGGGCAGCTCGACTTGTATGAAGTGTTTTCAGCTGGGCGCTGTGTACCTGGAGGAGAGTGTTTTGACCGATACGTGAAACTATATATTTTTAGACAGAGGTTGTAATGGCCGCCATTTTCTTTGTGAGTATTTATTACGCGGCGTGCTGCGGGGAAAAGCCTGTTCTAACGTCTGAGTCTAAGGTTTATTTGGAGCTTCTTTTCTTCTCATGCGTAAACTCTCTTCACACTCTTTGGCGTGATTCTTGCGTCGGTGGTTGTAGAGGTTTGTTGTGTTTGAGTCTGAGGCGCGGACCGTTTGCACCATAATTTGCATAGTACAGTTTTATCTGGTCCGTGTCAGACTTTTCATAACCAAACCATGTCCATGCTACAGAGGCAGCCCCGCGTTTAGGAACATGGTCCTCGATTTGTTTGGACGGGTCCTTCTGTTTGTCATCATTTTAGCTTATTTTGAAAAATTTCAACAGGAACTTCAGCTTTATTGTGAAAGGTTTATGTGGAAAACAAACAAGCAGACGGCGGAGCCACACGCTGGGTTTACCGTCGTTGTTACTAACATCAACTCGTAAAATCGTTATATCAAACAGCCCTAGTTACAGCAGTTTGTTGGTGGTATTGTGAACAAAGTGACCACTACATACAAGTCCATTTATCATGTCAACACATCATCCCAGCCGCACAATCAATATTATAGAACCCTATGAAGGAAGATCCATGTACTGGGAGATTTACCAGAGCAACACTGAATTTAATGACAAATTTGTTAGATATCATATTCTAAACATATTGTGAAAATATTTAAAATGACAGACAAACATATTATTAAAGATTAATTATACAAGATTTAATAACCAGAGGGTTGCTGTCTTGCTAACCCAAATGTTGTCATCTAATCTGCTGTGCTATTGTGTACTTTTTCTCATTTTTATATTGGATTATATTGATTTTTACTTTAACTAATGTGCCATTAATTAATCCATCCATCCATCCATTTGCTTCCGCTTCTCCTTTTCAGGGTCGCGGGGGGCGCTGGAGCCTATCCCAGCTGTCATAGGGCGAGAGGCAGGGTCCACCCTGGACAGGTCGCCAGTCTGTCGCAGGGCCAACACACAGACAGACAACCATTTGCACACACATTCACTCGCACATTCACTCCTAGTGGCAATTTGGATTATCCAGTTAACCTATCCCCACAAGCTGCATGTCTTTGGACGGTGGGAGGAAGCCGGAGTACCCGAGGGAACCCACGCAGACACGGGGAGAACATGCAAACTCCACACTTGCTGTGCGGCAACAGTGCTAACCACCGTGCCCATTACTTAATTAAAACTGAAATGATTGATTTAATACATCTTGAAAAGCAGGTCATCACTGCACTGTTTCTGTCATTCTTTGATGGGTTCATGTATCGCTAACCTCTGAGGCCGAGTCTGTAATTACTTGTTAGTTCTGACTTAGTAAACTCAGCAACCTAGACCTCTGAGCACATGAGCACAGCTCAGTGAGACAGCACCATACTTGATGGCATCAGCTCGACTTTACTGTGTACTTAACCCTCATGATTCATGTTTACAATGGAAGTAGCCTACAACACAATACCCCTCATTATCTGTGCTTTTTGAAAATATGCATACAATTTTACACACTAGCATCTAAAAAAAAAAAGAAAGAAAGAAAAAAGGCCCATTAATCCAAATTTATTTTGAAAAGTCAAAATCTCTGAAAGAGAAATGAGTTCGACCACAGCTGAGCTGGGCTGTAAGCTCAGGGTTCAAAATGATCTTTTATTATGTAGCAGTTAGTGGCAACGATATCACAGCAAGGTGGCAAAAAACCCCAAACAACAAACAACCCAAAGTTCTCTCTCTGGGCCGTTTTTACTTTTAAGGGAACAGCTTTGCATTTTGTCTGTGAACAGTAAGGAGCAGGTCTGGATAATAAGTGCTGTTCTGTAAATACCTGGACATGAACAACTTGATCTTAAAAACAAAGACCAGCTTAGATGTCGCTGTACTTGGGCCTCGTACAGTGAGCAGACCAGCTGGACATTCATCCTTACATGTGTTCACTCGTGATTCATTTCACAGAAAAATGAGCAAATACAACAAAAATAGCTAATAGAAAAGTATAAATAGACAAAAAACACTGCTCTACTAAAAAGGATGATGCACTTGTTGGTAGGTAGCAGCAGCCACAGAGTGTGAGTCATACTGAACATTGTACCATGTTATTGTAGTGTTCTGTACCATCATGTAACATTACATTTGGCAGCGTTGTGACTGCAGCTGGGGAGCTCAGTAGGTCGATTCACTGGGCTTAGCGGTCAGCCATTTCTCTGCCTGGCTGTCCTACTTATTAAACACCTGTACTTCCTGTCAGGGGGCATGAGGCTGAACAGGTGCTGTCCAAGGTGAGACAAGTGGGCAGCAGTTTTCTGAGACACTGTTTGCCAGTTTAGTCCTTCAGAGATGGTCGGGCACAGCCGATGATCTGCAGCATTTTCCCGTCTGCCACCAAGCCATGATGCAGTAGCTGAGGACACCCTCGATGGTGCTGTGGTAAAAAGCCACCAACAGTTTCTTCCTAAGGATGTCTTTGTTGGACTTGTGTTCAGGTTGTGTTCACACCACCATGCTGCCAGTTTTTTAACCTCCTTGCTGTACAGTCTCGTCTCCTCCGCTGATGAGGCAACATACTCCTGTACAGACTTAACACCAGCCTGGATGACGTCCCCAGCGACAATACAAATTCCCTCAGGACAGACCTGCACTGTTTGTTTATTGCGGTGTACAGCTGGGAGACCGTCATGCTAACATTAGCATCAGGTGGTACGTACACTGCAGCGATGATCACTACTGTCAGCTCTCTGCACAGCACAGTCAGTGCTTCCAGTGTGCGAGTGTGATCCTACCGTTCATGCACCAGTCTAATCACACAGAGACACTAAAGTTTAGCTAAGTTTACCCTCAATCATTCACACAGAAACATGCTCTGTGAAACTGTGAGCTCCTAGCTGCTGGGTGCCTACGTGCCGCCATCTTGCATAGGATATCACAACTTTTGCAGTCAAAGAAAGACAGATATGATGATTATATATATGTAATAGTGAGCTCAGAGGTCAAAGGTGACATGATATTTGGATCCAGACAATCATTTGAATTCCCCTTCAACCATTATTATTTCTTAAATGTTGCCAAAACAAACAAAGGCAGTCTAATTTTAATCATAGTTTTAAAGATAAAAACATTTTTCTGAAAGTTTGACCTTATTTGACCTTGGAGGAGAGGTCAGAAGTGCGAACTTCTTATTTAAAATCCCTACATACTATTCTGTATAGACTGATGTGTTGTCAGGACAAGTAATGGCAATTTAAAAACAAACAAACAAACAAACAGTTTTAAATAGCTCTATATAACATTATCCCTTTGACCTTAATCTACTGACAGTGAAGGTAGTTAAATATAGCTTATTTAAAACCTTTATAAGGTACTCTGTATGTTGATAGTACACACCACACTTGTAAGGATCAGGGTTCCTAAATATACGGCTTTTTGTACATTTCAACCAATAACTCTTTACGTTGGCTTTGAAGACCTCGATGACCTCGATATAGCAAATGCTCTTGCATGGTTACCATGACCCGCTCTGCACCCATACGACATTTTATCTGAATTCAAGCACAAGTTTTTGACTTATTGTATTTACAGACAGAATGACACGCGAGCATGCATCCAAAAAGAAAAAGAAAAACAACGCGGTGGGAGGCGAGCAGGAGGAGCAGGCGGGTGGGTGTGGGCGTTGTTGGAGTGTTAGGGCAGCCACTGCATTTTGAGAGCTGAATGAAGAAAAGCTCCTCTTTGAGAGGCCCTTTGATAAGAAAAGACTGACTGCTTTAGACCAAAGGGTGGGGCATACACTCTTCCACAGAGGACAAAAAACAAAGAAACAGAAAGAAAACTGTAGGAACAGGAGACGTTTAGTCAAAGTACAGACATCTTAAAATGAGGCTGAATGTGGCAGCCAGCAGAGCATCAACACAAACACACCCACACTGAACAGTCAGCAGATCTGCACAACATGCTAACCTCCACACATTTCACTTTCATGTAACACTTGTGTGCTTCAGACATAACCATTGCTAGATGCTGGTGACTGATTACATCTGCAGCAGATGTATCATTCCAGATTTAAATGAAAAGCATAAACACCACCAGCAACATGTGCGTGCACATCTCCAAACTCATATACGCTTTAGAAACTTTCTGCACATCTACAGATTTCCATTATAGTCTCAGTAGAAACACTAGAATCAGAATCAGCAGGTCAGACTTTCATTTGCATTTGGTGCATCTTTAATTCTGAAGACCGATTATATCCAAGAAGACTGTAAAGGTGACAGTTAGTAACCACTGATGTCAACGTTTTCAAATTCATCCACGTCACAAAGATGTTATATGAAATTACTTCTCAGCCCAGGAAACTTATGTTTGACACGCTAAAACACATTTGAATGCAACAAGGATTTTTGAATTGCAATTACTGCAGTCTTGCTTTCCATGACGCAATCTGCATCCTTTCACTGCTTTCCCCTCTAAAAGGTTTCTGCATCTCAAATGTAACGATATCTTATCAGCCTATAGTTGCCTTTAGTTGTTTTCACAAAGAAAAAGAAAGACGAAAATTCCTGTTTGCTCAAAATCTGCTCATTGTCAGCATATTTACATGAAGTCATGGACTTTAACTATGTGCACTATATTGCCGAGTGTATTCAGCTCACCCATGAAAATCATTGAATTCAGGTGTTCCAATCCCATCCGTGGACACAGGTGTATAAAATCCAGCACGTGGGCACAAAGTCTGCTTCTCCAAACACATTTCTGAAAGAGCGGGTCACTCTCTGCAGCTCAGGGTGCAGCACACACTTGTGCAACACGTCTAGTTGCTACTAAATACCCCACTGTCAACTGTTAGCTGTATCACAAAGTGGAAGTGATTGGGAACGACAGCAACTTGCACACACAGTGGTAGGCTACAAAAAAGAAATCACAGAGTGGGATCAGCAGATGTTGAGGTGCATAGTGTGCAGAGGTCGCCAACTTTCTGCAGGCTTCATGTGGTCTTCAAATTAGCTTAAGAACAGTGAGAGCTTCATGACTGGGCAGCTACATCCAAGTCTTACAACTCCAAGTGCAATGCAAGCATCAGATGCAGTGGTGTAAAGCACGCCAGCACTGGACTCTGGTTCTGGTTGTCAGGAGGACGGTACTCGTCTGCCTCCATTGAGCCAGGTGTAAAGTTTGCTGGAGTAGGGATCATGTTGTGGGGTTGTTTTTCAGGAGTTTTGCTCCCCTTAGCGCCACTTAAAGAAACTCTTAATGTTTGGACAATTTTATGCAACTTCCTGTTCCAGCATGGCTGTGCACCAGTGTACAAAGCAAGGTCCATAAAGACATGATGAGCAAGTCTGGTGTGGAAGAACTTTTTTGCACAATGACCTGAGCTCAACCCAACAGCACAGCTTTGCGATGAATTAGAGCAGGCCTTCTAATCCAACATCACCGTTTGACCTCAATTCTGGAAGAATGACTAGCACACTCCTAAACCTCGTGGAAAACGTTCACAGAAGAGTTGAAGCTGTTATAGCTGCAAAGGGTGGGCCGACACAATATCAGACCCTATGGATTAAGAATAGGACGTCACTCAAGTTGATGTGCATGTGAAGGTAGATGAGTGAATACTTTTGGCAATACAGTATATGTGGTGCCTGGCAAAACATTTGAGCCAACCCAAAGACAGCGGAATTTTAAGAGGCATAAAATAACATGTCATATTAGTGGATAATTTCAGTGACCCACTATTAGCAAGCACTTTGGTGACAGCGGGAAGGAAAAACTCCCTCTAAACAGGAAGAAACCTCCAGCAGAACCTCCAGGGAGGGGCGGCCATCTGTCATGGAGGTCAGAAGAAGTGGCAGGCCTATCTACAGATGAACAGTATCTGAAAGTCACGTCCTCAAGAAACAGGGAAGAAAAGACTTGACACAGGTCCAAAGACACGTATCTGACCCTTCAGTTTATCCATCTGTTCGCCAAACTTAATCCAAAATAGTTTCATTTCAGTGAAGGGTGGCTTTCAAGAAGTCATTCTTAAGCAAAGCAAATAGGACAGAGGTATGCCAGATTACACAGAAACTCAGCCAGAAATCAGTGGTAGCAGGTTTTCTAAAGCGACAAATCCACATTTTTAATTTTTGGTTCAAATATTACAGAAGAGGTCAACAGAAAAGGCGTCTAAAGCCATTTGTAAAAATCAGTGGAGGCGGTCATGGTTTGAGTCATTTCAGCCAGTTGTGGTGGGATCTTGTCAAAATTAATGATATATTAATGCAGAAAAGTAATATCAGATTTTGATCAACCGTGCAAACCATGTGGAAAGAACCTGATTGGTAGCCGTGTCATTTTTCAGCAAAACTATGACACCAAATATATTGTCAATGCAGTAAAAGAAGACATAGTGTTACATTGTCTCCCTATCAGTCATGGAGTGACCTTCAAAAGGCAGCTAGGAGGAACAAAAGAGCAAACTTCCAAAGAAGAGCTTTGGGATGTCCTCCAAGACTAGAAAATTCAGGCTTTGCTGAAAAAGTGTTTAAAGCCAACACAACGGTTACGGGAAGATCAGGTCCATGGCTGCACTGGCACACAGACACGTCTGCCCCGTTTAATGTTGAAAAATGAATTTGTGGCATTCAGTATCTGAGTTTAGAATAGTCTACCTTCAAATTATGTTGAGCACTTTCATCAAACTATTTCGGCAGAGGAAGCGTGCGCCTGGGACCAGCAAAAACAACAGGAGTCTCTGAGTAAGAGATATCAAGAGATAGCAGGTAACCTTATCACCTTATTTTGGTTTAGAAATTCTGTTTGCAGCTGCTGTGGAAATTTTTATGTTTACCCACATTATCTCACTGAGTGGATTAGTTCATACTAAAAGTGAGGAAAAGCAAAGTCCAAATGAAAGTGAAGGAGAGCGTAACACAAAGGGTTTGTTGCCTTGCGGACATGCTGATGGATGTTAGTAAGTTAAGTCTATTAGTAGCAGCCAGCCAGCCAACCTGGTGATGTCTGCACTCGCACAAGAAGGCTCTGCACATGCTCTGAAAACTTTAAACTCTTTTAAAAAGTCCTACAATGAGGCTGCAAAAGGTTCACCTGCAACTAGACAGAAACAGTATTTAAGCAACTGTACCTCATCAACAATGACACCAAGTCACAAGACAGCCCACCTCAGACAACCGAACAGTGTGTCGTCGTTTTTTGGCACCACCTGAGAGATTCTTATGTACTGGGTTTTTTTGCATCCCATGGTACTGAAAGTTTTGAGCATTTTCTAAGCATATCAGGTATCAGACATCAGGTTTGAAAACCTAGTACTCTAACCACCCCACAGGACTGTGCAGGTTAGCTAAACTCTGCAAAATAATTTCCAAATTAATTATTTGGAAACACGACTGCTCCTAAAACACACAAAAATACTTTTTTGGCCAAAGTTCAAACTTCATTCATTTGAATCTGCCCTAGTAACCTCGTGCTTTACTTTGACAGAATTTTCATTTTCTCAAATTTTTATATTTCGATAATTTCGATATTTCCTATAAAATATTTTGCTATTTTATCCACAAAACAAATGTTATATAGAAGGCAAAAGAAGAGGCTTCTGTACTACATGCTATGGTAAGTATTAATAAAGCATCACAATCTAAGTTTCTGAAGAAGTCACTTGGATGATGACGAAACATTTCTCTGAAAACGCCACGTCCAGACGAACAGAATCAACTTTTTGGGATTTCATTATGTCGCACAGAAACACCAACTCACATCTGCACTTGTATCCCATTATCCACTGTTCGGTATGTTCCTTTATTTTTCATGAAATAAGATAAATGACAGATAATAAAAAGAAAAAAAGAAAGAAATTGTGCTGTCGGCGTTAATCTCGTTAAAATGACGTTAACGCCATAACCGCATTAACGTGGCACATCTCAGCCAATCTTAGCGAGTTACTGCGGATCACCCCGTGCGCGGGGCTGCCCGGCGTCAACATGTTAGCGCGGTTAGCTCGTTAACGCATTGACACGTGCAGCCCTGCGATCTGCGCTAACTCACTTTTTTTTGTAAAAAACTTCCTACATATAAAAAAAAAAAAAAGACATCTTGTAACAGGTTCTAATTAAAGTTGTTACAAAGTAGTGATGTGCGACACCACTGATTTCCATTCCGACCTGACACAAAGAAAAATTCAGGCTACTATTGACGACATTGATCTGATACTTTGTATAAAAAGTTAATGCGCTTGGAAAATCTAAAGCAGCGTGCACTACCTGTTAAAAGTTTGGACCCATCTTCTCATTTTTCTTTATTTCCATGACTATTTATATCGTACATTTTCACTAAAGGCATCAAATCTATGAATGAACACATACGGAGTTACGTGGTAAACAAAAAATTGTGTGAAAAACTCAAAACATGTTTGATATTTTTATTTCTTCAAAACATCCTCCCTTTGCTTTGCTGACAGTGAAACCTTGACCTTCTCTCAACGAGCTTCGTGATGTATGCGTAGATATTACACAGTGTACTGCAAGGACGCTGTCTCATTAAAGCCTAATCATTCAAATAATCCACTTTAACTGATCTACTCAACAGCCTTACCAACTGAACCGACACACATATTACTCCAAGTTAAACTCATTTTCAGTTTTAGGCATGCAGGGAATTCCAGTTGTTTAAACATTGACACAAAAATGTAAACCTAGTCGCTTTCCGAAGCAGCAGTGCTACACGTCGCAAACAGCTCCACATCTTCTCTCAGTTCCTGGACAGTGCCTGCAGCACCAAAGGACTGTGTCGCCGTAGCAGCAACTGTTCCTCTCCTCCTCATCATCATATTGAGTGTTATGATTTACTTTTGTTTGTGTTTGACAAGGTTTGTGTTCTTGCCACATGCATCGCAAACCGCGTCCTGGCTCCGTCTATGATCAGCTGTTATTGTCAACAAAACGAGCGAGGACACGAGCCGTGATGCATTTCTGCAGCCGTATTTCACATATCACTGTGACAGGCGGAAGAACAAGTAGATCCTACCAATCATTTACACGCTCCCAGTAACACAGTGTTCTTGTTAATGATAACCTACAGAAATTACTAATATATTAATATGACAATCGATTCCAGAACATAAATAAGTGAAACAGGAAGAATCAATATTTTATAATTAGAAAGATTTCTAGAATGATTTGGCATTTTGTAGTAACCTTCACTTTCCCATAATTATTTTTTGAAAAATTCTGATTGTTGATATGAGAGTATATTCTAATAGTAGTGAAATTGTCGATTTCACAATAGATTTCAAGCATCTTTAGAATTCTCTTCAATTTGCTTCACTCTCTTCTGAATATACGATTCTTTATGCCTCAAACAGATTTGTTAATTTCACCAAACCAGTTAATCGCTCATATAGTTGGTCTCATATCTTTCTGTTGCACAGGCTAAAATAAATGCACTACACTGCTTCAAAGCACAGTGCGTCCTAACAGCAGGACACTGTTCCACTTGTCATGCTACAGCCTTATTCCAAAATGGATCAAATTCATTTTTCACTTTAAATTCTACACACAATGCCTCACAGTGGCAAAGTGAAAATAGTGTTTGAAATCCACATATTACAAAATAATAAACTAAAATATAACATACGGCTTTGCCATGACACTCAAAATTGAAGTACAGGTGCATCCTACTGACTTTCTGTCACATGTTTCAACAACTTGATTGAAGTCATCCTGTGACAGATTCAGTTGATTGGACATGATTTGGAAAGGCACACACATACCTGTTTATGTAAGGCCCCATAGCCGCCACCATATCATCACATTATTCTCCTGAAGGACAATAAAGCCGCATACACGCTGATACAGAGACAACTCAAAACTGGAAGCAAAGACTTGGCTGAGTGGTTTTTGTTTTTTCTTCCACAAAGTCTCACGTTTTCATGTGTCTGTATATCTCTGATCGCCTGCACTAGAATATCATCAAAATGGTGGTAAAAACCAACACAATCATACATTTGTGTCCTCAACCTAGCTGTGGGACAACGCACCTGGTTTTAAAACTTAAGATGTGCACAACCAACCAAAGCACAACAAATACGGCGGCATTAGGAAGGTGACGGAGAACCCAAGGTTCACTCTGACAGAGCTCCAGCATTGCTCTGTAGAGGAAAGACAACCATTTCTGCACCACTTCACCAATCAGGCCTGTGTGGTAGAGAGGCCAGGCGGAAGCTACTCCTCAGTAAACACCTGCCGGGAGTTTGCCAAAAGGCACCTAAAAGGCTCTCAGACCATGAGAAACAAAACTGTCTAGTCGGCTAAAACAAAGGTTTAACTCTTTGGTCTGAATGTAGCGCTGACACCAGGCTCCTGGCCAGTACCATCCCTACAGCGAAGCATGGTTGTGGCAGCATCCTGCTGCAGGCATATTTCAGAGTTGAAAGAAAGACGAATGCAGCAATGTAGAGACATCCTTGATGATAACCTGCTTCAAAGCACTCTGGACCTCAGACTGGGATGAACAGGCCCACGACCATAAGGTGCTAGACACACAGAGAGAAAGCACTGATGTTACTCATCCAGCTCAAAGTTACTCACCTAGTGGCGAGGGCTACTGAGTAAGCTATGCTGATTATGAAATGATCAGGGGTGGAGCCACACAGATACACCACCTCAACCTGCTGAAAGCACAGCGAGGCAGGACCCATTTCTCTGGTGAGAAGACTGAAGAAGACATTAGCTATGGCTTGAAATTCCAAATTCATTGCCACCTCACTCTGCTGTGATATGGTAGAGTGATAAGATGTACCACAATGTAAGGAGTGCTCTGACACATTGATAAATATGTTTTTCTCCTTTCTCGCAGTCGATTAGATGAGATGATAAGGCAGTATGAAAAAATGTTCCTATTAAGTTTTGAACTGGACTGTCAGTAGCTTTTGGTATACAATCCAAACATCTGACACAAGCCCAGAAATCTGATTTTGCTGCATTCCAAAATCACTTTGAGGATGTGTTCCCCTCCGCACAGTCCCACCACACTTACACTGCACCACTTTGAAACTCGCCCATGTCTGATGGTGCGTTCACGGCTCTGTAGGTTACCTGAACACAAAAGGCAAATGGTTCAGAGGTAACTGGCTGCTCACATTGACAGCTCACTTTTTCACTGGACTTAAGGGAATCTGCCGGTAGTATGGTTGTCTCCAGAAGGAAAAGATGGTGCTTTCCACTCTGTATGGTTTTACCAATTCGTCACTGTTACGTTCCCCTGGGGGGTCTAGGCGGGGAGGGGGAAGTAACAAAAGTGACCGGGTCAGAAAAAGGAGTCAAGGAGGCGAAACAGTTAAATAAAACAGTTTTATTGAAGTAATTCAACTAAAAGAGACGGACAAGCCGCTATCACCATAAAAGTAACACAAACAAAACTCAGGCATTGGTCAGTAATGCAAAATGTCAAAAGGAAAACGCAGCTCACTAGCTGACAACCACAAAACACAGCTCACCAGCTGGAACCACCGCAAAAACACTCAGCTCACTAGCTGTACCCACACAAATGGCACTCTGGCCCAGAGCTCACCCTGCTCTGGGCTTAAATACCCTTAATTGCTGATGGGAGTCAGCTGTGCCGGAGGGAAAGGTGGCATCTCAGGTAGGAGGTAGTGGGACACGCCCACACAGGCACCCTCAGGAGAGAGAGAGGCCCTGCTAGGGCCGTAACAGTCACCCTTCCTGTCAGCTTGAAAGCTCCATCACTTTCCAATGCCTTTACATGATTTCAGCATTTGCACTGACATCTGGCTGAAATCTCTGATGGCGGCAGAGCTCGTGGCCAACACGGAGAAGTGGGTGTTTGGACGGAGGGAGGTATCTGCTATCTCGTTATCAGTATCTAGGGTACTAAGACCATTCCAAGACCAAACAAAAGGTAAGCTGGCTTTTACATGTGGTTGGTTACTAGCTCAGGTTTACTAGCTCAGAGCTGTGTTCGCAGTGTCTGACTGAAACAGGCTCTCTGTGGGGAACACCTGCATCACACTCCGAACTGTTTTTGTTCTGCAGACTGATGCCTCAAGCATGAGGCCTGTTTTGTCCCTGCAGGTAAAGGGGGTCGACCCCACCAGTGGGTTACTCGAGACAAAAGCTATCAAAGTGTGCGACCAGACTGCTCATCCTTTCCCACTTTCCATCACAAAAAAAAGAGGCCATGCCTGGATCAATCACTGGTATCGCTCCTTAAGACCATTTAAATAAAAGAATCTGTAGGCCAGGGGTGCAGACGGCTTTGGCCAATTTCCTGTCTTGTTCATGGGGGGAGGAGTAGGCTAGGCCACAGAATGGAGGTATGTGGTCGCAGGGTGTGGTTTGTGGTTTATGGCTCAATTACAGGGAACGGGGTGGGCAGTGCCAGGGGAAACTGGCTGGCACATATGCCAGCAAACATATAATTATGTCTCTCTGATTTCACACAGTAGCACGCTGGGATCAAGGTGTGTGCAGCAGGAGTCTAGTGCTGCCAGCTGTGAAGGTGTAGCCTGTGAAGGTGTAGCAGTGAGCTCGAGCTGACTGGACAACATAGTGCAAATCATTGGAAAGTGCAAATTTGGTGGTGAATAAAGAAATCTGCAGCGACCAAGAAACGCTGTGTTAATGGTACATGTGTTGGGGTTCCCACAGATGTGCTACAGCTTTTTTTAAACATTTACATTTTTACATAAGTTGTGTTCCCAAATTGCCCGACCCCCAGTACTGTTTAGGAAATCTAACAAGTCCTCTCACTTCTCCTCTAGTCACATAAATTACAGTAAGTTATACTTTTTCAGGAGTGAAATCATTGACCAGGTTCAGTAAATATCACACACTGATCAACCTCTTTCTTCATGGTTCATTAATGTGGAAAAACATAACATGTCCACTCTGCTACGTTTATTTATTTATACTTAATCTTGAATAAAATACTAAAAAAGATTTTTGTCGTCTGCATGTGTTAGCCGGTTGTGCTTCACATGAGTAGAAATGGCTGAGAAAACATCATCCCTGTTACTGTCAGGGTTTTGTGGACACTTGTCCCAAAAATGCCATGCAGGGACTCTTTCCATGACGAAGGTGGCAAAGAAAAGCTTTTTTTTTTTTTAAATCACATTTAAATGATATTATTTTGAAACAGAATAAACTGCCATGGTTTTATTTTAAAAAAGAAAAGAAAAAAAATCATGGTATGCTTTATATACCAAGAGTTCTCAAGCTGTTGACTTTATTAAAATGAGCAAGCACTTTGTACAGAAATTGATGTTGACATGAGACTTTTATTAAGTAAAACAAAAAGAAAAAAGGATACATTAAATTAAATCAGTGAAATGGTAAAACCAATGTGAAACCAGGAAAACGTTAACTTCTCATAAAAATGTCTATTTTATTTAAAAGTTCGCTCTTGGCACAAAACCCAAAAGTTAATACGGGTGTAGCCGTGAAATAATATTAAATCTGCATCCTGATGGGTTTCATATATTTACAGGGTGGGGCGAGCTTTCAGCCGTGGTACATCCTGTCCTATTGCTCCTCTGTCCACCCTGGTACGTGTTTTTGTGACTATAGAGAAAATGGACAAATTCTTAATGCATATTATAATTTTATACGTATTTTAAGAGTTATAAGAGACTGTTAGTTATTATCCTTGTTAATCAAATCGAGTTTTAAATATTGCTTAAAGGTGCAGCACTTCGCACCATGTATTACACTGAAACATAATAAGGCTGATTCATCGAGTAATCTGATTATAAATAATCCTCGACACAAACTTTGCTTCGACATTTCTTTTAATCCACGGCTCTGTGGCGCACGGTTGTCACGCGAGTGCTTCACCTGCATTTATAACTAAAAACAGACCTGGAATAGAAACGTATTGAGGAGCAGCATGTGTGTGTAACTTGACAAAGTTACGCCTACGCCGCCAGCATTTTAAAACATAAACTATGATAACAAAGCGAATACGATGCTGTCGTAGTTGGAACATGGAGCCAGGAAAAGGCTAGTGGGAGTCCTTCATCAAACCACCTGACCAACAAACTGTAGGTGCTCGTCCACCACCGTTTGCTTTACACAACAAAACATCTGCAGCAAGCATCCAGAGGTTGTTTTAAACTTAGCCTGATACGATGTTTAAATGACAGCTCAAGGCTGACAGCACTTAAACTGAAACAGGATGTTTCAGTTATTTCTTTTTTCTTTATTACGTTGAGCTGCTGTGTTGTACATAGTGCTGATGCGGGACAGTTTCCAATGTTGCTATATTATTGTACTAGGTATGACTGTGCAATGACAATAAAGAGTTATCTTATCTTACAGCTGATCTAAACATTAGGAGCACATGCCTTTGAAATGGTAAAATAAATGGCCTGTATTTGTGTAGCGCTTTTCTAGTCCCTAAGGACCCCAAAGCGCTTTACACAACCTGTCATCCACCCATTCACACTGGTGATGGCAGCTACATTGTAGCCACATTGAAAGGCCAAATCTGTGCAAAAATGTGGATTCATTCTCATTTTCTGTCAGGTAGTCACACTGTCATGACGTTCTGATGGCAAAAGCAAACAAACTTTCCTTTTTGAATGTGGTCGGGTTGTTGAACTGCATAAGCAGCACGCCATCGCTGCTGAGGCGGGACGGCTGAGGTTCAGAGGCGTCCAGATGTTGCAGAGAGCATCCCTCATGACTGAAGGCCCATGACTCACTGGTAACGACTGGGATTTTCAACAGGACCATGTTACAGTACACAATGCCTGCAGGACGAGGGATCTCTTCCATCACTCATATTAACATTATTATTAATGTTAATTACCATCTCCACCATCATGTCTTGGTTTAGGGTTAAGCATTAACCAACCAAACATGAACACACACCGAATCTACCTCAGGAAATAAAACAGAACTCTTTTTATCCCCATTAACATCAGAAAGCCTCCAAGAAGACAAAGCAAAGATACTTTTTTATGCCTTAGTTTAGATCACATACATAGCTTTATTTATTAGATTTTTCATTTGAATTTTTTTATCTTTAATTTTTAATTTAATTAAAATTACTCGATTAATCAGTGGAATATTCAACAGAATACTCGATTGTTAGAATAACCGATGCAGCCCTAAAACACACGATACCCGAGGTAGTGCTGGTTTCTTCCATGCTGACATACACAGTGGAAATGGTTGCACCTTTCATGCTTGGTTATATACAAGTACCCCTCTGGCACCAAGTAGATGCACCTATAGCATAAATCTGAAAATCCCAGGTGATTTTCAGAAAATTGACCTCTGACCTTGACGCCAAAGTCATCGGGATTCAAACTTGTCTGAGATTTTTAGTAGTGTAACGTATGGTATGATTTTTTTTAAAAAAATCTTATGTTGCCATGTTTTTGTTTTTTTAGATTTTTAGAAAAACTTGACCTCTAAGCTTGATTGTGACCATTGATCTAAGATTTTTAGTACATGCGCTTTGGTCTGACTTTGAATATCCAATGTGATTTCCTTCATAAGAGTCACACACAAGATTCTCAGAACACTTGACTTGTGACACTGAAACTCATCTGAAATTTCTAGTAGACGCACATCTCGTACCAAATTAAAAATCATACGATGACAGATTCCCGAGTGACTGCATCCACAAACTTTGTACAGTGATGTACATGACGAATGAAAAACATCACCGAACCAAACGTTTATGCTGTTGTCTTCCTTGTGCACAGCCATACGTTCCCAATGTGTCTTTACAACCGCTCAGGTTTTGTTTCATCTGGTCACATCCCGCTCTCACTTTTTGCAGTGTAGCCCGGGGCAGTCGCTGCAGATGAGCTGGAGGCACAGATCTGCGAGCAGGTCTTTCTCTATGGGCGTGTCAATGATAGATTAGTGTGGGAGCATAGGGATTCCCAGACTGCACAGAGGGCCACCACTGCAACAGTTCTGTTGTAACTTTATTGCAGTTTATTGTTTGCTAACAGCATTTTGGTTATTTTGTAAGTGATTT
Organism: Maylandia zebra; assembly: GCF_041146795.1. Classification (NCBI taxonomy): domain Eukaryota; kingdom Metazoa; phylum Chordata; class Actinopteri; order Cichliformes; family Cichlidae; genus Maylandia; species Maylandia zebra. Next base: position 35,876,601 of record NC_135187.1, on the reverse strand, counting down.
AAGTGTTAGTCACATGTTTAGTGAGAGCTGTTAATTATAGATTTAATTTTCTGCTAAAGGGGAGCATTTAACAGGTATTTTCATTAGAAAACTGCGTTTCCCAGAATCCTTTGTGGTAGACGAAAGTTACTCTGGGTTTTTTTTTTTAGCTAGCAAGAAGAAAGTTTTCGGGAAGCCATTATATGTTGCTCTGATGTCGAGCAGTTTATTTGTTGTACATTCCCCCTTTTGAAGCCTTATATAAAGACTATCGTTTCTACAACTGATTTCGATCCATTTTTTTGGCTAAGTGGATTTGCCACAACAAGTTCTTTGGAAACCTTCTTGTTTTTAAGTTTGAGCCTGACTGATTCCCCCCCATCAGCCATTCCCTCTGAAGAACACATGAGCATATTCCACATCTATCGAGTATACTGACTATATGGACAGCCGTGTGCATAGTCAGGCCATAAAAAGGTAAATCCTTTCTCTGTGTGGGAACAGGTGTTTATACAACATCCATAATTGATTAGAGAGAGAGATGGAAAAATATGAAAAAAAAAATCTTTTAAATATCAGACTGTTGTCACAGACGGGTGGAAATTATAGATTTTCTTCACTTTTTGTATCGGCCACTCAAACTTTTCACCAGCCATTATTTTTCTATTTTGTGTGTAACATTTGAATGATGCATTTCACCTCCTTATGGCCTTTAGACAATCCGAGGTCCTTCGTGGCCTCTAATTCCGAGTATTTTGTGCTAACAATAAAGCTATCAGTCTTGCTGCTGGAAGGCGTGTGCTGCCGACAGTTGGAACAAAACATTGACTGGCTGCTCTCATCAAAAGTGAGCCAGTCGCGTAACTCGCCGTTGTCACTTCTTTTCCATTTTTCGTTAAAAAACTGCCGTTTAACGTCCCATTGTAACACCTCTTGAGGAGTGTTTTTGTTTCTGCCACCTGCTTAGCTCCACAAATGTAACACCACATTGCTAAACTGCTCGAATTTTCCCCTCCTCTTTCAAAAGCCCCTTTTCCATTAGTACCTCCTCGGATCGACTCGCCACGGATCACCAAGACTCGGATCGACTGGTGTTCCATTGTAAACCAGTACTACCAAACCCGCGTGGTTGTCACCATTGCAATGTGTTTGGGCATCCTGCGACGTCGAGGCGACGATATACTTGCTGCTCCGTCTGTGGCTTCTCATCACTCGTGAACCACAGCGTTGTTTGCCTGGTTTCAAAGATGGCAGTTTTAACTTTCGTGAACAAGACGTGCTCGTGACTCGTCAAGTGACGCTACTGACCAGCCAATCTGTCGACGACACATTTTAGTACCTGCTCAGATCGCATAACGGCATTTAGAGCAGACTGGCAGCAACACATCCGCCCACGACAGGTCAGGAGTGCAAATTAAACATAGTTTTTTCTGTTCAAACTTAAATCCGCCATGGTGGCTTCTGCATTGTTCAAATTTACCACGACTTCATAAACTTACCCGCATTTGGCCAGTGGCGGGTGCTAATTTCCACCCCTGGTCACAGATCATAATAAGAAATTTCCAAGAATATACTTGGACATTCTTTAATATTACAGTCTTAGGTTTTCAAGAACAGATCAAAAAATGTATTAACCTCATCACACCACAGACGCCACTGGGAAGCATGGAAAACCGCATGTATATGAAAGTTCAGAAACATACCTGTATCTAATACACAAAAGCGTCCAAAGTCAGGATATTATTCTGAACAGCCATGTCTCTCTACGGACTGTTACTGAGACATGTACCACAGCCTTTTATTAAACTAGTACCACTTCCAGACTCATCAGTACCAAAGTATTGTTAAGTGTCTGGACAAACTGTTATTTAAGCAATGTTAATGTATTCTTACAGAGCTCATGTTTCCTTCTTTTCAGCTGAAACAAAGGAGCTTTAAACCTGCTGGTCTTCAGCGCAGCCTTCTGACTCCAACGCTGATGGTATTTGTAAAATAGTTACTTACCTGGGAAAAAACAAGTCTATCTTATTGGATTGTTTCAAGTTTTTTTTTTATCATAACTTCTTAAAGAGGTATGAAATGGAAATTGAATGATTTCTGTCTCATATAGAATCCTTTATAGGCTGGATAAATGCTCACTTTATAACTAACCATTACTGACACAATAACCATGTTTTTTTTAAGCACCACTCACTTTTCCATCTACTATTTTTTAAACCACCGTCCTCGACTTTTACTGCAAGGTTGGCATCAAATTTAAAATGTGCAACATTTCTTAGTTTCGACATTTCAAATGCTTTCTTTGTTCCATTTTTAGTTGAGACAATACATTACTTACAAACCATGACATTGTTTTTGTTTACTTTTTCCACACTGTCACACCTTTCTAAAAATCAAGGAGGTACACTACTACAAAAATGTAAAAAGCTTTCACTGTGGCAGCGAGGATGTGTATCCTGCTATGGCTGCCAGGAGATTCAAGAAAAAGGACGAGTAAAAAACTCCACAGCTGAGATTACACTACTACTCAACAGCAGGGACCTTTCATTCATACAACCCCACAATCACCAAGTGTGTGGAAGGCTGAATGTTTTAGGTCTGGAAACGTTTACCCTAACATTCAAAGGCTCGGGCGTTGCTTTAATGCCACACTGTCACAAATTTGCCATAAAGAAGAGAAAAGTGACAAAACAATGGGAGCTTTTATTCCCACAGTCTTCCTGTGGCAAAGATCTGAGTTGTACAGTCAATCCTGTATGAAGATGAAGTTAAAATGGCTAGCTCCTGTTGACAAACCTCTTATAGGAGAGGAAGGCACAGATATCCGTCTCCATTTCACCTCAAAGATAACTGTACTGTATTATCCTATGTAGCGCGACTGAAAGAAGTCAATGTAAATATCAGCATGTGACTGCCTGAAATCCCGAGCAAGCAGCAGCAGCAGCAGCAGAGAGGCTGAAGAGGCACCAATTTGTCTGAAATGAGCTTGTGTGCACCAAAGAATAATAGCAGCACACATTAAATATTGATTCCAGTTTGGTGTCTAACGTCATCTCGACATCCACCTCCGTTAATCCGCCGATCAGGAAACAATCAGCCGTCTGGCCCGAGTAAAGCCTTGCCCTTACAGTAAAATGTTGGTTATGCTGACAGGCGCCAGGCAGCCATTTAGGTGCATATGGAGTCAGTTGAGTCTCTACGTAAATGGCTGATGCATTTCGAATTTTTCTTCCTAATTGCTGAGAGCCATCAGCACCCCCGGCCTCCTCCTAGCGCCTTTTAATCCGCCACTTTATATAGCCTTGCTTCAATAAAACCGTCTCACGACCTCGTCTCATTCCACTGTTCTCTCAAGAAGCTTGTACTAGTACCTGAAAGACCGTGTTTCTTTATCGAGTCTGAGTTAACCCCTAGAGACTCTGGATGAAACAATGAAACGGATTGGAGGCACTCCGACCAACGTTTCCATCAGAATGTAATTACAACACGTCCGTTAGCAGCTCGGCGCTTATCAAAACAAAAAAGCCACACACGATAAAAAAAAGATCCATAGTGTTTGTGTTGCGACTGGAGGCCTTTAAATGTAAAGTAACAGTTGCAGGCGGCATTGCTGGTCGCCAACATGTCAGCATGCATCAATAAATAGCGAAGCAAAGGCGCTCCATTGTCTGACAGCGTATCAGCGTATCCGCTAACAGGAAAACGACACAATAACCGTCCGGCTGCGACGTCAAATCCACAGTTGCCGTTTCAAAACATCCCTGACCAGAACCAGGCCCCGTACACATCCTCGGACTCACCTGTATCTCCTTTCGCCTCAGTGTGTAGCGTCTCCGGGTTCACGGTCCGGTCCTGACGCGTTGCAGCAGCCCCTCACCACCAGTCCCCGGCACCGGCAGGCAGCACTGAGAAGCTGATTGGGCCTCGATAGACACTCACCCTTTCGGTGCATCCAGACAGCCAGCTAATTGGTCAGACGCTCTCTCCGTGAAGTCCAGACAGCGCAATGAATGGCTGTTCGTTTCCACAGAGGACCCAGACAGACAGCTGATTGGTCGTTTATTTCCGCGGCGGAGACAGAGTGCGGCTTGATTGGATGGTAGTAGTGTTGTTGTCTGTGTCTATATGGAGAGCCATGTTACCTCAAACGAGACGAAAAAAACAGTGTTTGGTTGTATTCACTGAACTAAACCGGATCATTTATGCTGCTCCAAATAATTTTTACCCAACGACGTCTGAGCGACCAAAAACAACAGCTACATTTTCCGAGGAGAATTTTAGTGACTTCTTGTTACACCCGTTTCCTAACGGGTATTCTGTCATTACATGCATGACAAAGACCCAAGGGAGGACAAATGTAGCTCGGACAGCATTGGATGGTTCAATGATAGGAAACGTCATTACTTCTATCCCAACTACTGCGCTGCAGAGCGGGTCTTTGTAGGCAGTAGTAGCAGGTTTATAGTGGTAGGCTGGTCAGGGGACGCTGCCCGCATGCCTTTAGGACTTGCAGAACATGGAATAATATACATGCTAAATAAAATGATTTTGTATAGCACTTATCTAGTATTATCAACTACTCAAAGCACTTTACACATACCCATATTCTGAAAATTCTGAAGCATCCAGCACTAGCCTATGTCACACTGACAAGATCAGGAAAATCATTTCACCATCCTTTACTGATGATTTTGTCAATATCAATGGCTTAAAAATGTCATTTTTTGAGTGGAAATAACTTTGGTCACATCTTCATGTACAGTACATTTGTGCATAACTACCTACAACGGTAAATAAAATAAAGAACTGCCAGGTAATATTCAGAGTATGTTTTTTTTGAAAGAAGGAAGTTATAATTTAAGGGGTTTTTGTAACTTCAAAACAATGAAGGTACGTACTACAAGAAAAGGCTTTTGTGTTTCTGTTCAAGGAGTGAAACTATGGAACAAACTGAATATGGAATTAAAGCAATGTCCAAACATAAAACTGTTCAAAAAGAGTTATAAAAATATGATCTTCTCGATCTATAAAGAAAAGGAAAATATTTAAATTAAGTGAATGTCTCTATTTAAAAACAAACAAACAAAAAATCCATGATGTGATATTATAGAATATAGTATATCAGAAATCTGTTCACTATTTTTATTACAAATTATATCAGTAAGGAAGCTGACTAAATATTCACTGATAATTTATGGGACAGGGGTGGGATTAAATAAGTGTATACTTCTTCCCACTCCCTTTCAACATGTAAATTAATCAGAATGTTTTTTTTTTATGTAATTTGTATAGTATATATATTTTTTTCTCTCATTTCTTTTCTAAATGTACTTGTATATTGTTCACATGTTGAAATAAATTACCAATCAATCAATCAATCAATCAAAAATACACACATCAGCCACAACATTAAACAGTTAAAGTGAAAAACACTGATAATCTCATTCCTCATTTTTCCTGGGAAACCTTCAGGTCTCAGCATCATGTAGATATCGCCTTAACATGAACACTCAACTAAACACTGTTGTAATCCTCCATGGCAACGGAAGAGGATTAGGGCCACCGAAAGAAAAAAAAGTGGGCAAAAGTCAGAATTCTGACTTTAATCTCAGAATTCTGAGAGAAATTAATCCTGAGGAAAAAGTCAGAATCCTGACTTTTTCCTCAGGATTCTGTAAAAGAAGAAAAAAACGACCTGCCCACTTTTTTACCTGTGGCCCTAATCCTCTTCTATACAACCTTCCTCAAGTAGGACAACGCACCCATTTATTCAGTAATAACTAGGAGCGTCTCGAGGAACACATTGTCAGGGTCCATGCAGGTCGTGAAAAAGTATTACAACTATAGTTAAGTAAATATCTACTGTATTAACACAAATGATTTATTATTAGTTGAAAACTATTCCTTGCATATAATATGCACACAATAAGGAATAAAACACATCTCAACCCACATGAAGCTGATACTAATACTAGTATTAATTACTAATGTGAAAGGGCTGCTGAGCCTGTCTGTTTTATTAGACGTCAGAGCTGCCGTCCACTCCCGTCATGGTTACAGCTTTCATTGCTAAATTAATAAAAAGAGTTGCCTCCCACTACTCTCTCATCAGTTTATTGTCAAAGGCTAGTTTATACGCAAAGCCTCTTCACAGATCACCAGGAGAAAGCAGTAGGCATCTCAGGTTGCCCAGCTCCAGCCAAACAAGAGACGGACATGTCCTCAAAACGCAGAGAGCTGCAGTTTTCTATGAGATTAAAAGAAGTGCAGCTTTCAGCAACAATATCTGACTGCGGCCACAAGATGGCAGTAATGTAAAGGATTGATGCACATGTTGACTGACAGGCCAGAAGCTTTTTGACAGTGTTGTCTGAGGTGAAAGGAGAGTGATCACTTTACTTTGGTAGTTTTAATTTCCTTGCTTTTCCCAGTGGAATGGCACTGGAGCGTTGGTCTGACCTGCAAACTACCCAGATCAGAATAACTAACAATACTGTCAGTGCAGTAAGGCGGGTTGTTTCAGTGTTGTTTTTAATCTTAGCTACTTTTTTAAACTATTACTTGGAATGGCAAGATTGTTTTTGACATTACCTGTTCATCTATAGTGCATTCCTTCTCTTGCTATATCAATCACCTTTGTAATGTTGCTTTCAAAATAAAGGTTTTACTTCTTTGACTTTTGACAGTGTTGTGATTCAGCAAAAGCAGAAAAGACAGAAGACATGAATCAGTGGCTTTGGTGTAGTTTAGCCTGTAGCTACTTTTGGCTGCACTCTTGTCACCACAGCAGGTAACTCTGCATGTTTGATTGGCAGTTTTATTCCAATGCTCTTCCAGACATAACCCCAAAGGTGATGTGTATCTCCAGCTAGAACTGACTAAGTGACCTTTGCTGGACTTTGTGGACTTTCCACTAATTAATGTGCTACCCACATTAACCACATTAGTGTAGTGGGTAGCACTAAAATAATTAATGATTCTGATTAAATTATAATTTGCATAAGAGGTAACCCAGATAATTGTTTTATGATCAATGATGGCAATAGAAGGGTTTTGATATTAAATGAATGCACTGGTCATAATTTTCAAATCTGTTTGTGGATTTATTATAAGATTGCATTATTCTTCTTTTTTAAAATCATGTGTGAAAGCAACAGTTACACTCTTTCGTCCATCCGGTATAGTGAAAATAACAAATAACAAAGTTTGAAGTTTTTACAGTTTACATTAAAATTTGAATCATATATATTTAATCTCTGTAATATTCTGAATATTTATAATTGAGTTATTTGCATATACTAGAGCTATTGCTTATATTTTGTAGCTTCGTAATCAGTGTTGGGGAGTAACGGAATACATGTACCGCCGTTACGTATTTAAAATACAAAATATGAGTAACTGTATTCCGTTACAGTTACCGTTTAAAAAGCTGGTATTCAGAATACAGTTACTTTGTTGAAATAAATGGATTACACTGCGGTACTTTCCTGTTTCATATTGTCGCGGGTCAGGACTGTTTGGGTTTTGTTTGACAGCTACGTTCTGTTGTTCCAGGCGGCAGCGTTATGGTTGCCATGGTTACAGGGCGACGCTCTCTCTCTCTGCGACTGTGTGTTTCCTGGGTGAGAGAGCGCCTTTTCGTTGTTGTTGTTGTTGTTGTGCTAAGCTAACAGGCAGAATGCTACAAGCATAGCTCTAAAGAATGTAGCATCATGGGCAGTGTAGTCCGTGCTGCAGGGAGAATGCACTGCCATACACGTTATGTGTCTGTGAGCGAGGAGGGAGGAAAAGGGGAGTGGAAAGGTACGAGTTGTCATCGAGCAAAAACGGGAGCTGGAAGCATGTAAATATAATAATAACCACTGCAGCCAAGAAGAGTGCCTGATGAGCCCAGTTGTAAGTAAGCTATTAAGACTCGACTGTACACCGTGTTCGTGTTTTCCTCCGAAACAATAAGTTCCGTTGGAGCAGTCTTTCAACGCCTCTCTCTGTCTCTCACTAGCAAAGTTGACCCAGACAACAAAGTAAAGCTATTTTTCAGCTACGAGCCGACAGGGACCCCGCCGTATTAGCCAGAGGTCCCTTTACTACAGTTCGGAGTCGCGGACCTTCAGTAATAGTAATAAATCACACAGCAATAGTACATTCACGTTGTTGTAAAAAGCATGATAATATATTAAGTAATCCAAAGTATTCAGAATACGTTACTGTCATTGAGTAACGTAACGGAATACGTTACAGAATACATTTTGGGGCATGTAATCTGTAATGGAATACATTTTAAAAGTAACCTTCCCAACACTGTTCGTAATATACTATATTATTTAATTGAGTTCAGTCTGTTGCTGTTCACTGTAACCACATAATTTCCTTTCAAGATTAATAATGTATTGTTTTTCTGATTCACACACAGAGATGGATAGATAGATGGATAGGTAGGTATTGTATCCTTCAAGCTCAGCTTCTCTACCAGTGGCCTGAGATCTTGAGGTATGTATTATACTTGATATCATGTTAGGATTTTTTCCCCATCTTTACAAGTGTCAGATTTCTTCAGTATAATAATGCAACTGTTCACATGAAACAGAAGGAATCTGTTGGTTTTCAATGTGAATTTTTTTTCGAATTGGCCAAACACTGCATCTTTAAAATCTGCAGGAACCTTTGGTGGTACAAATTGTACAGTCTTCAAGGCACTTTTGATGGAGTGCTGATGATGTGGGGTGGATGACTCTGTATTTACAAGGAGAGGCACATGTGTCACAGCCAGCGGGGCAAGCCGTGTGGAGTTTAATAAGGACCCAAAACGCAGGCACTGAGGGGAAGGAAAAGCGGAGGTAACATGGAAAATGAGCAGCAGGGAGAACAGCATGGAGGAACAAGTCCACAGAAAACAAAATCAAAGTCTACAGAAAACACTGGAGCTCACAAATACAGTCCAAACACAGTTCAGGGGGTCAGCCTGGGGGCTGACAGCAAAGAAGTCTATACGGTTCTGCAGGTCGACCAGGAGGTCGGTAGCACAGGAGTCAAGGGGAAAACAGTTCAGGGGGCCGACCACGCCGAAGGCAGTGGCGGCAACACAGGCGAAGTAAATCTGGAGACCGGCCGGGTGGAAGGCAGCGGCGGTGACTCAGGCGAAGTAGATCCTTGGAGAGAGTTACTGTCTTTAAAGCAGCCAGTTCTTGGCAACACAGGAGAATGAGCTGAACTTAAAAAGAAAACACTGGGAAACAACCAGGACCATGAGAACATGCCCCATATTTCACTTTACAAACAGCAACATGATAAAACCAGTGGACTGCTGCTTTTCCTTGCCACATACAATGTATCACTTCAACAATGCACCAGAAGAAACAATGTAGAAGGGCAGGGTAGATGCATAGGTTGATGAGCCAGGCGGGCGGTTGGGAGTAGGCAACCCGTTCTCACTCCCAAAGCGTAACATTTTACGCTAGGTGACAAATCGTCACCATATTACGTTTTCGGCTACCCACCACGTTCCTAAATGACGACCGCGGAAAAAAGAGGACATATGAGAACCGTCTGGACTGAATCTACACATGTTCGCTCTTTTTCTTCAAATCGCTTAGAAACACGCTATTTAACATCATTAAAGACCTGGTTAAGGTCAGGAATAAGGTTATGGTCAGGGCTAGGGATAAGGTTAGGTTTAGGGCTGGAATACAGGGCTGGAACGTCTATTACCGCGGGAGTGTCATTCACTGGATTCCAGCCATAACCCGCCGCGTACCATAAGAACGCCGAAGGTCTCCTTTCGCGTTCCCCAGGAACGCCGCGGGACGTGACAAAACGTCGACATGTTACGCCTCGGGAGTGAGAACGCTCTGGAGTAGGAGGGCACGGAGAGGTTAGTCTTGATGGGAAGCGTGAAGGCAGGTACCCTATAGATGCCTCAAAGGAAGACAAGACTGTAGCGGAGAAGGTGAGAGAGTTTTGTGTGCGTTTGATCCAGGAGAGCTGTGTAGACCAGGAAGATGGGTTCTGGGAGGTGACACAACGGAGAGCCATCTCCAGTTCGTGATTGTAATAGATCCACAGCAGACCGGTCCACATTTGAATGCTTCTCAGCATACTTTATTGACACTCTTCTTCCGCACACGGTTGCTGTATACACACTAGCCTTTCTGTTTGACCATTGGTTTGTGAATGAAAACTCGAGCTGAGACATGCTTTGGCTCTAAGTGCAGAAAGTTTTCCATACTTGAGAGATGAATTGGGGACTCCAATCAGACACTCTTTCTGTAGCAATGGCAGCTTGAAAACATGATTGATTAAGAGTTTAGCGTTTTCCACGGCATTGGACAATTTCTCTCGGGGAATAAAGTGAGTGGACTTGGAAAACCTGTCAACTACTGAAAGAATGTTACCCATTACCAACAGCAAAACAAAGTCTGGGGATATATGTGAGCATAGTCTATGTAGTGTTGACAAGGTTTGTAGCAGACCAGATGGGCACTCTGGCTTACTTTTATTCTGGACACAGATTGAACATGTTGCCACATAGTCTCTCACACCCCTTTCTACTGACCCCCATCAGAAACAGCAGTAGAGGAACATGGTGGTCCTACTCACCCCAGGGTGATATTTGAACCTGGCTGAGTGAGCCCAGTGAATGACTTTGGAGCAGGTTGCAGTTGCAACATAGTTCCAGTTGAGGGGCTGGTACCAGGGTCAGGCTCATCATGTAGGGCTCGCTAAATGGACTCCTTTGTTGGGGACCCCCACTGTGAATTTGGAGAAAAGGATGTTCTCAGGCTCCAATGGATCGTTGTTAGCAGAGAATTGGCAAGAGAGGGCTTCTGGCTTGACATTCTTGAAGCCTGGACAATGGGAAACGGTGAAACTGAAACAACCAAAAGACAAGGACCAGCAAGCTTGGCAGGTATTGAGTATTGCAGTTCTGAGATATGTTAAGTGTTTATGACAACGTGTTGTGAGGCCTCCTCAAACCCGTACCGCCACTCCTCCCAAGTAGCTTGCAGTCCTGGACATTGTTATTTCACTCAGCAGGGGTTAGCCAATGGGAGCAAAAGACGCATGGCTACAGTTTACCTTGTGGACTAGAGACAGTACTGCCTCAATCCCAGAGTGAAATCTGTCCACCTCTGCACCTGAGAACAGGTGGGACCAGAAAAATAGTTGCTGGGCTGAGTAAAGTGGAGTAAAGTGGTGGGCCAGGACGGATGGACTTAGTCCAGAACAAAAAGAAAAGTCCACCAGGAGCACTGGAGCTCATGAAGTGGTCCAAACCAGAGTAGTAAACACTGGAACTCAGTCTGTCACAGAGCAGAGCGAGGCAAATTCGGAGGCTGACCGCACGGAAAGCAGCGGTGGCAAGACAGTTCTGAAGGCGCCCATGACAGCTAAGGTGCCCAATAGAGACAGATGGCTGGAGCCTGTTCTAGACCAAAGATGGGTCTAGCTGCTCTCCGGACCCTCCAGCAGAGACAGACTGCTGGACAGGGCCCTCGGACCCTCCAGCAGGAACAGAAGACGGCTGGTGTGGCTCCTCGGACCCCACTGGGGTGTGAACTGCGTCTACATTAATCCGGATAAATTTGAAAACGGCGTTTTCAAATTAGTGTGGACATGACCAAAGAAGGCTTGGCAGAAACTTTATTTCCTGAGAGTCCTCAGGAAAAATTATTAGGAGTTACTTATCTCATCCCGTGTAAATAAGTTTGACACAGTAAATAAAGAGCACTCCCTGCATTTTCTGTGCTTCTGTGTATTCTGCCATAGAGTCCGTTCACTCAGCATGACAAAAATAACATCCCTCAAAAGCTGCTGGTGTCCTTCTATCGATGTTCTATTGAGAGCATCCTGTGCTTCTGCCTCTGTATGTGGTTTTCCAGCTGCACATCAGTGCAGAGGAAACCTGCTGGTCTTTAGCCTCTCTGGACGAACTGCTTAGTCTCAATGTCTCAGGAAAGCAGGAAACATCATAAAAGGCTCCTCACACTCTGCTCATCATCTGTTCCACCTGCATCAGAACAAAGACAAATAGACTGAATATCAGTTTCTACCCCGGAGCTTTGAGGGCATTGAATTACACGTAATCACCTCCAATTCAACCTGACAGGTACAGTGCAATGGATGGCATCCTGTGCAATAGTGTTTTATGTGCAATAAGGTTTTATTTATTATACTGAATGACTGTGTTCTACTTCTTTTTTATTTTATTCTTTTGTAATTACATTTAAACTTTTTCTCTTGACACCACAGGACCTGCACTTAACTTCATTGTCCTTGTTACAATGAGAATAAAGATATTCTGATATTGCAAATGAAGAGGGAAGAATCAAAGTGAAAACTGGAAATAGCGAAGAAGGTGACTGATGGGATTTATAGTTAAAACTAATCATTAAAATGACTTGGGTTAATCACATGACGCTAAGTGGTTCTTCATTTGGTCATTTGGTGCTTGAAGAAAAAACTCCCTATAAGGTGTTATCCAGCCAGCCAGACTCGGTGGCTACCTTGCGAAAATCAACAGTGAACTCCGTGCCATAACTTTAATAATCCAGGGTGGGTGGCTGCCTGTGCACAGCAACAGAGATTTGTACTGTAACTGGTGGTGTCTGAGTGGAACTGCTGAGAGAATTTCTTACTGTCCGTCACAGGCTGATTGACATTGTTTATCTAAAATTTCAGCACCTCCTCATGCTCACCAATTACAGCACCATAATATGGTGCTGTAATATGTAATATGAAAAATTGCTGTACAGATTGGTTCTGCTGGGTCCAGATTGATTTTGGCCTCATCGTTCTGTCACAAGGCCAGAAGGCCGGTAACTGTGGTAGACAACAGGGTCGGCCAGAAAGGGGGCAACTGTCATGGTCCCCGTGCCTCGCTGGTCGACTCTCTGTTAGGCAACATGTCTGTTTTTGTTTTCGCTCTCTCCCTCCCCCCTCTCCCCCTCTGGCTCTCTCTCTTTCGCCGCGGCGATGCTCGTTGCAGGCTCCCGCTGCTGGCCCACACACCTGCTCTCATCACCACACCGGTCGCTGAGCTGATTGCAACACTATTTAAGATGGCAGATCTATGCTAGTCTTCGCTGGATCGTTGAGCTATCAGCGTCACTCAACCTGCAAATCTGAATCTGCATCCGTGAGTTTTGTGACTATTCCTCTACAAGAGGAGCAGCAGTGGAGAGAAGTTGGATTTTGTACAGTAAGTGTGGAGCACTCCTTTTCCGACCCCTGTTTCCCCACGGAGCCTGGAGACCTGGACCCCTCTTTTCCCCTGCACATTGTATATTCACTTGGTGTTTCGTTCACTGTAAATAAACGCACTGTCTTTTGCCTAAGGAAAACCTGGCCTGCGTCCCTTTAAGAAACCTTATCAGCAACGGCAGCAATCTTCGTTTCAAGGCTATTCATTTATTTGAAAGCCTGATGCTTAACCTTGTCCACTCGAACAGATTTATTTCTTATACATCATCCAATTGGCCCTTATTCAAAGTCCCTGTGATTTTTCAGATGTTTATCTGATTTAGTGCTCAGATCAACTAATTATTGTGGGTGATTTTAACATCCCAGTAGATAATGAAATGACAGCCTCAACATGACCTTTAATCTCTTATTAGACTCAATTAGCTTTTCTCAAAAGTGTAAAAGAACCCACCCACCACTTTAAACACATTCTACTTCTTGTTCTGACGTATGACATCCAACCTGAAATGACATCTCACTAATTTAGAAGATCTTAATTTAGCCTGGAAAATAGTTTGTTGCTCTATTTAAAAAGCCCTCTGTAAAGCTAGCACAGAATACTATTCCTGACTGATTGAAAAGAATAAGAACAACCAGGTTTCTCTGCAGCTCTGCCAGGCTGACAGTCAGAGCTCTGTTTAGCCAAGCATTCCTTGAACATTAACTAGTAATGACCTTATTAATTTCTTAATTACCATCATAACCATCTCACAGACGTAACATTATGTACAGCTAGTTTCAGTACTATTTATATTCTTAGACTTTTTTTTTTTCCTCCAGTTGATCTTTCTGTAATTCCTACAAATCATCAGTGCTTCTATTAGCAGGGGCGGATCTAGAGAAATTTTCTTAGGGTGGCAAAGAAATCAAATGGGGTGGCGAAATCAAAGCCTTTTTTTCACACACATATGCAGGTGGTTACATATGGTTAAAATGATTCAAATGCAGTAAGTATACACGTTTTTCATAGAAATATAGTCTAGAACTTAATTATTGTCTGTAGCCCACATAATTACACACTTTAGTTACATAAAACATGTGAGTTTTGATGTTATGTTCTGTATAGCCTGTATAATAAATAAATATGCAGCCCAATAAGTATAAAATCCAGAAAGCTACACAACATGGGGCGCTTCATTTACAAACACAAGTCTAACTTAAGTTTCACTGTTTTTTGTTAGAAAACAGTCACATTGTTACATGTCAGAAATCTGCACTGTCATGAACAAAAGTTTAAACCTAGTTTTTCATGATTTGTTGGATTAACCCACTGAGGTCTGAAATACAACCGGCCATTTTTGACTCCTTTTGAGTTTATTTGTATTTCACCCTCAAATTGTTTCATTTTATTTTTTTCCTGCCTTGCTTGCTATCTTTTCAGCTCAACCTCACGTGTCTGAATTTAGATGTTTTTTTCATTGACTTACTGTATTAATATTACTGATCTGAAATCATGCAAAAAAACTTAAATTCCTAGTAGTATTTTTTTACTGTGAAAAAAACACACAGACATGTTGAGTAAATTATTTTTATAACTTGAAATGCAAACATAATTTGTACATTTTGTAAACACATAGAACTATTTATCTAAAATGCAGCCAATACACCTGCCGTTTTCTTTTATTTTGTACAACCATTTAAAAATATGACTAAAACTAAAATGAGAGAACCATCAGGTGTCACAAATGTGTGCCAGTAAAACATGTTTTTCCACCAAAAGACAGAGAACAGCACAGGGACAAACCTGCAGGCCTGACAACAGGTGTATCACTGCGCTGGTTTTCTACTTGGTGACAGTGTTTACACTGCACTGTGCCTTTGTGTCATTCATTAGTGCCCTCAGTGACACACAAAACAAAGCAACGACTACACAACACACTAACTATACAATCCACACTGAACGTCACAAATCTCCCACATCTAAAAGCTTTCTCTCTCACTCGCTCGCTCTGTCTCTCTCCCAAAACAACCGAATCCCACGTATTGATTTTTTTTAAAAATTGGTTGACATGGTGCATTTTTCCACCAATAGGAAAGAGGAGCGTTTTTGCACTGTCCTTAGAAAACGCTTAAAAAAACAACAACAGCAAAACACACACACGGCGACAGTATTTAGAAAAAAGGATGGCTTATATATATTTTTATCATAACTCTGGATTTAGTGGTCTGTCATTAAATTTAAAGCTGGTGTAAACTTTGAAGTCCGAACTTTCAGCACTGGCTGAAGACTCAGCGTGGCTGCAGCTTGTTGCTGTGTCAGCTTAAATCAGTCATGTGATTTGGAGGTGCGGCGTGTCCGTGGACCCCAGAGGGTTAATAACACTCACCTTCATAATTTTTGTGATAAAGTTAAAATAATTCACAACTTATGATTTATAATTATAGTAATATTACTCTAAATGATGAATAATAAGTCACTGGAGATTATTATGAATTCTGACTAACACGTATGTGTATAAATCATATTAAAAAAAGTTATTCCAAATGGAAACGGTGCTTTGTGACGACAGAGTATTGATGATGAAAGCTGCAGGATGTGTTGCTCGTCTAAATCTAGAATTAATCGTATCTGTATTTGTTCAATACAAAAAGGAAAAACAAAGTGAAGTTTGTTAAGTTTGCCAAGTCATTATAGTCGACTGTTCTAATGACATTGTGCACATGGATTTGCCATAGTTGGGATGGAGTGTGGTCTGTGGCTCAGCTATGGGAGAACAGAGGGGGGGCAGTGCTACAGGAAGTGTGTGGAACATCTATTTAATGTCTCCCCTATTTATGTAGCAACATCCTGGCATCGGGTGTGGCGTGTTAGCTGCTGGTGAGAGTTGGTGGAATACGCTGGGCAGATGACGGTTGACTGTAACTGTGTCTTTGTGTGGTTTCGGGACCACATAAGAGCCTCAGTGTCCTGAGTGGACAGTTGCATGTGCATAAACCAGTAAGCACAGCGGACAGTGCCCTCAATTCCATGGGACAGGTAGCCATGAACCTAAGGAATAGGATGTGACATCATGTAGTTATTTAGTGTGGTAACATGCCAGTACATCACAGAGAAGGACACCTTGAATGCCATCTTGTTAACTGTGGAACATTTTCCACAGACTCACACGGACGACTATTTTTCTCAGACAGAGGATCAAACAGTGGGAGATCAAGGATAAGGTGAAGCGCTTGGCTACTGATGCTCAACCTAACATGATACCCTGTGCAAGGACACCACAGGCCAGGCACAGCATCTGTGTTGAACATTCCCTCAGTTTAATAGTGCACAAGTCAATTCAATGCGTGCAGATCTATTGGCAAAATAAAGGAAGATGATAGCAGATCAGATCGTTTATGCCAGACGCAAGAGTCGGTGTGCTGACCAACACATAAATTACTCATAGAAGTAGAGACCAGATGAAAGATCACCCAATTAATATTACACTGCCTCTTCGAACAGTGTGAAGCTAACAGCTGGTTGTCTGGTGTTTAAATGCTGTTTCTTATGGCAGGACTAGTTATAAATGAATATATAATTCATTCCTACTAAAAATCTTCCCAGGGGGTTCTGGAGTTCTTGAGCAGCTTCCATGGGAACTTAACATAAAGGAATAATTTGGATGGTCGTCAGCCTGCCTTCAGTATAAACACACTTTCTGCCCTCTGTCGATGTATCTCAATTCAAATCATATTCTGACTGTCAGCTGAAGCTTATTTTACAGTAACTGTATTGCTGGAAAAAAGCTTGTACTGGTTAATTTCCTGTGTACTGCTAACCAGTAACATCCCAGCAATGAATCTAGGCAAGGCAAGGCAAGGCAAGTTTATTTGTACAGCACAATTGAACAACAAGGTGATTCAAAGTGCTTTACAGAGACATTAGAAACAAGAACAAATAAAAAGCATGATTTAAAATTGATTAAAACAAGCAAACAAACAAACTAGTTAACAAACAAACAAAACAGTATATAAAATCAAAACAGATAAAATCAGAACAGTAGATAAAATCAGTAGTTAAATGTAAGTTTTGAAATTTAAGCTTAAAGTGTGGATTTGGTGCTTTATTCAAATGCAGCTGAGAACAGGTGAGTCTTCAACCTGGATTTAAATAAACTGAGTGTTTCAGCTGATCTGAGGCTTTCTGGGAGTTTGTTCCAGATATAAGGAGCATAAAAGCTGAATGCAGCTGCTCCGTGTCTGGTTCTGACTCTGGGAACTGATAAAAGACCGGATCCAGATGACCTGAGGGATCTGGATGGTTCATACTGGGTCAGGAGGTCATTGATGTATTTTGGTCCTAAACCATTCAGAGCTTTATAGGCCAGCATCAGAACTTTAAAGTCTATCCTCTGACGGACAGGCAGCCAGTGTAAGGACCTCAGAGCTGGACTGATGTGGTCCACTTTTTTGGTCTTAGTGAGGACTCGAGCAGCAGAGTTCTGAATGAGCTGTAGTTGTCTGACTGATTTTTTAGGTAGACCTGTAAAGATGCTGTTACAGTAATCAAGCCTACTAAAGATGAATGCATGGACTAGTTTTTCCAGGTCCTGTTGAGACATCAGATCTTTGATCCTTGATATATTCTTGAGGTGATAGTAAGCTGACTTTGTTATTGTCTTAATGTGTTTTTCTAAGTTTAGGTCTGCATCCATCACTACACCCAAATTTCTCGCCTGGTTTGTGGTTTTTAGGTGTATAGATTGAAGTTCTCTGGTGACCTGTAATCGTTTTTCTTTGGCGCCAAAGACTATTACCTCAGTTTTGTTTTTGTTTAGCTGGAGAAAATTGTGGCACAACCAGTCATTGATTTCCTCAATGCATTTACCAAGAGCCTGTACAGGGCCTCGGTCTCCTGGTGACATTGTGATATATATTTGTGTGTCATCTGCATAGCTGTGGTAGTTTATTTTGTTGTTCTTTATAATCTGTGCCAGAGCATGTAGATGTTAAACAGAAGGGGTCCCAAGATGGAACCTTGGGGAACTCCACATGTGATACTTGTCTGCTCGGATGTGAAGTTACCTGTTGATACAAAGTATTTCCTGTTTTCTACGTATGTTTTGAACCAGTTTAGTACAGTTCCTGAAAGACCTGTCCAGTTCTCCAGTCGTTTCAGTAATATGTTGTGGTCAACTGTATCAAATGCTGCACTGAGATCCAGTAAAACTAGGACTGACATTTTTCCACTGTGTGTATTCAGACATATGTCATTAAACACTTTGGTCAGAGCGGTTTCAGTGCTGTGGTTCTGTCTAAAACCTGACTGGAAGGCATCGTAGCAATTATTCTGTTTTAAGAAGTAATTGAGCTGTTGAGAAACTGCTTTTTCAATGATCTTACTTAAAAATGGGAGATTTGAGATCGGCCTGTAGTTGTTCATTTGTGTCTTGTCAAGATTGTCCTTTTTCAGTATAGGTTTGATTACAGCAGTTTTTAGTGATTCTGGAAACACACCTGATAATAAAGAAAAGTTGGCGATCTGTAACAGGTCTGACTCTAAAGTCTTTGAGACCTTTTTGAAAAAACTTGTTGGCAGGACATCTAAACAGCAGGAGGAGGAGTTCAGTTGACCTAAGATGTCCTCCAGGTCTTTGCTGTTAATAGGTTGAAACTGTTTCATGGTGTTTAAACAGTTTTTTGGTGGACACAGTACATATCCTGGATCTGCTGTTGATGTACCAATTGCTTGTCTAATCTTTTGGATTTTGTCTGTGAACAATTTGGCAAAGTCATTGCAGGCCATGGTCGAATGAAGTTCAGCTGCCACTGGCACAGGAGGGTTTGTTAGCCTGTCAACTGTAGAAAATAAGACCCGAGCATTATGGCTGTTTTTAGTGATGATGTCAGAGAAGTAGGACCTCCTTGCACTCCTCAGTTGTAAATTATAATTGTGAAGTTTCTCTTTATAAATGTCATAATGAACCTGGAGGTTTGTTTTTCTCCATCTGCGCTCAGCTTTCCTACACTCTCTTTTTTCATTTTTCACCAGTGTGGAGTTTCTCCATGGAGACTTTTTCCTTCCAGAGATAACCTTCACCTTAATGGGAGCAATAGTGTCCATTACATTTAACATGTTAGCATTGAAGCTATTGACGAGCTCATTGACTGATCCTCTGGGCAGGTCAGGTGTTAATGGGAAGACCTGGTTAAAAATTGCACTGCTGTGTTCAGTTATACACCGTTTTGTGATCACTGTTGTTGATATATTTGTGTGGGCTGAGATTTTACTTTCAAAGAAAACACAGTAATGATCAGACAGGCCCACATCAGACACAGTAACCTTTGAAATGCTCAGGCCTTTGGAGATCAGTAGGTCAAGAGTGTGTCCTCTATTATGTGTGGCCTCTGTTACATGCTGAGTCAGCCCAAAGTTGCCCAGAGTGTTACTCAGGTCTTTAGTCCCTTTGTCCTGAGGGTTGTCCACATGAATGTTAAAATCCCCAACAATAATTACACAGTCAAAATCAACACAGATCACAGACAGCAGTTCACTGAGGTCATTAAAAAAGTCTGTGCAGTATTTGGGAGGCCTGTAAACATTAAGAAACACAACTTTGGATGGGGCCTTCAGCTGTAAAGCCACATATTCAAAAGACTTCCAGGAGATAGCTGCTTACATTGAAATGATTCATTAAATAAGACAGCAACCCCTCCTCCTCTCCTGCTCGCCCTGACCTCACTGATAAAACTGTAGTTAGGAGGGGTCGTCTCGATGAGAACAGCTCCACTGTTACTTTGGTCCAACCAAGTTTCAGTTAAAAACATAAAATCAAGGCTGTGCTCAGTGATTAAATCATTAATTAAAAATGTTTTCCCAGCTAGAGATCTAATGTTTAATAAAGCCAACTTAAGTGTTTTAGAGGTATTACTTGTCCCCTCGTGTTTGGGAGCAGTCTGTGGCACACAAGGTATGTTTACTATGTTTAAAGATCTTTTAGAGTGCAGCTCTCTGTGTTTTGACCAGGCCACATGTCTCCTGTCACCTAAAAGTACAGAGATTTTAAAGCCTTCTGGTAAACAGGGTCCCAGCTTCTCCTGGGAAAAGTCACCACTGCCATAATCCTCACAGCCCGGACTCTTCACACATCAGACTGCGGAGACAGAGCGTGAAGGTGGTAAGGAGGAACTAAGGGGGGCGAGGCTGGGCAATGTGACTTCGATTGCTCTGTTGAGGGTGGGGCTCGATGGCGAACCTTTGGCCGCTCTGGTGGGGGGTTTATGGGTGACAAAGAGGGATTGGGCCGGGGGGTAGATCTGAGCCCAGCATTACGTTCAATGAAGAAACAAACTTCTTTTAAAAAGAGCCAATTTACTGATCAGACCTAAAATAGTGTTAATCAATCTCTGTCCAGATGGAGTCACACGACAGTTTTCCAAAGAGACATTTGAGTGATTTATCGACTGTATGTAGCCTTGAGTTTATCTTTCTTACTGACAAACAAAAGCTGGACTCTGTGGACTTCATTATGCTAGCTTCAGTTAGGTTTTGTGTGTTTTACCCCTTTTTGTGTTAAATAAAAAATCTTCTTTTTTGTCCCCCACATGTGTGGATGTAAATGTTTAAAGGCAACAGTGAAGCACTGAGCTCAACGTCACCTTTAAAAGGACTTCGTTAAACTCTTAATTCTGATGATCATGTGTGAAAAGTCATTATGGCTGAATTATTTTAGCAGTCGTCTTTGGGCTGATGTACGTTTACTTAGGACGATGGATAATAACAGACTCGTGTGCTTTGCTGTTTTCATTGTGTTATGATGTGTGACTTTGGTCTTGCTTTGTTTTTAGACTGCAGCCAAACAGCAAAATTAACTGTTTATCTTGGAGGGTAAAGCAGAAGGAATCTTTCCTTAAATCAGCTTTCACAGGTTTAACAGTCGGTCTGTGTCTGTGGGAAAAGGCGACCATGACATTTGTGAGATGCACGTTTATGAAAATGTCATTTCTCAGCTACCTGTGTGAGCGTGGCAGCGCTGTTAGGTCAGTGAGCGGCTCCTGCTTTTGGTTTGTTTATTTCCTTGTTAATAAAACTGAATATTTTATGGATGTTTGGATGTTTAGAGACAACAGACTTGATTCATTTGCTACTGTTGGAGGTGCTGCGAGTTTTCAGTAAGCTAAATCAGATTAAAACCTATCTGAGTTCCAGCTGGTCTCAGGATAGAGATGCTTTAGTCGGCTATACTTTGTTTGAAAATTCATAACCAAAGGATCACTTAAGGTATGTTTCTCCCACTGAAAACGCTACGAGCAGATGAACAGAATCAACTTTTTGGGATCTGTATCCATAATCTCTGGACATACTGATTTGTTTTCGATGTAGCACCTCTTTTATTTAACCTGCATTATAAACTGCAGATAATGAAATACTCTTTATTTGAAAAAAATTCTTTAAACTATTTTTGTTCTGTTTATTTAGTGAATAAACAGTTTGAGCAAGAGCGGTATCGTGGCATTGGCAAATCATATTTAAAACAACTGTGATGAAGTTTATTTGACCTTCATATATAATCCAAGGGAAAGATTCTCTGTAGTAATGATCTCTGTCTGTCTGTGTGTTCCTGTGGCTGGCAGACGGGAGGTCATCTCCCAGTAAACTGACCATACAGTCAGTTTGGACACAGGACGACCCCAGATGTTGTCAAACATACAGTCAGTCGTGACAGAAGCGCTCTGTGCTCGACCACAGATTCAAACACCAAACATGTTATAATTGTGTTTGAATGAATTCAAATCAGCTTATTTACAAGAGGTTTTTATACATTTGAATCAATATCTTGTTTTTAATACACTTGAATCATGAAGTGCTGTGTCCTGTCGACTGTAAGATTTTTTAAATTTATGAAACAAACTATAATTTAGGGCTCATGAACTGTCAGGTAAATGTCTCATAACATCAGGAGCAAATGTCATATCAGAGGGATTAAGCGAATAAATGTGAGTCCTAGGCACAAGATGAAAAAGAGCTTCCAAAAGTCATTGATGAACAAACACTGGGCACTAAAGTGGCATCCTCTCTGCGATGGGGTGTGGTTTGCAGCTCAGCAGCAGGGGAGGGATGGAGAAGGAAGTTCAGAGTGTGGTGTCAGGGGTGGCTGACCAGCACAGCAGGTCTCCATCACCTAATAATGCCTCGTGTGTTTGAGCAGGATGACCTGACAAGAGCGCTGTGCTGGAGAAGAGGCAAATGGAAAGCTGCACAAGTAGAAAAGTGAAGAAACGCTGACAATAATTATGAAGACGACAAATGTTCATCTTCTTTTCCCACTCTGTTAGTTCAGAAGTCGGACCGAGTCCATTCAATCACTTGAATGGGGACAGCTTTGGGGGATATTTTGGTGAGAATATTTTTACTAACTAAAAAATGGTTTAACAAGTAGCCAGAAAATATAATAACTGTTGTTTCACCGCTGAGCTGATTGATCTGGTACAAGGATCTCTGTGCAGCGCTGGAGGCGATACATGCCACAACTCAACTAGAATAATAAAGATTTTAGCCAAGCATAACACACACTACAGAATCCTACCATTACTATTATTATGACGATTATTAAGTCCTACACACAGAGGGGTGTTGCATTGTAACTGCCTCAACAATAACTGCAAAAACTAGTGATTTGGTCACATTTTGGAGGTTACATCGTTTTTCTAAGGAGAACAAGAGAGAGAGAAAACCATGAGTGGAGCACTCTGGAGACGTGGTATGTGACAAACAGCTTGAATGTATCCAGCATAGGTTAGCTCAGGAGGTTATAATTGTAATATTGTGACACAAATGATCTTGAAAACTTCATATTACACCTCTCAGAATCTTTTTGTGTAAAACAGCATTTAATATTCATTTCACTTTGGAATAACTTAAAAATAATACAATTATGAAGTCAAGAAAAAATCCTGCACTGAGCTGCAACAGCAACATTTCTGTACTGTGTTCAGAAAAGCAGAGCTCGACGGTGAAAAATAAATGATTAATCCTAAATAA
Source organism: Maylandia zebra (assembly GCF_041146795.1). Lineage (NCBI taxonomy): Eukaryota > Metazoa > Chordata > Actinopteri > Cichliformes > Cichlidae > Maylandia > Maylandia zebra. The sequence continues at coordinate 35,853,422 of NC_135187.1, read as the reverse complement.
AACCAAATCTACGTTTGGCTGCAGCCCTTAAAACAATTTACATGTATGTATATTATCAGATCCTCTTCCTCAGTGACAGAAAACATTTAGATATCACATAGAAAGACACGCCCCCTACTGTTAACGGTTGAAACAACAAACCAGACATTTCAAAATAAACGCCAAACGCCAGGTAAAACCTCCTGGCTTCAAACTACAAAACAATATTTCTAAATGTAATGAGTGTTATGATAACATGGCTGAGCTATTCCTATGTTTTTGTTTTGTTTTTAGAAACGATTGACGTTACACAGTGTAAAAGTAAAACTACAAGTAAATAGTTTTATTTCATCGGGCCAAATCCTGATTAGACAAAATCTCACAAAATATAAATTGTTAAATGTGAAAGAAAATCATTATTAAGCCGCGTTAATGTATCTGTTGGTTATTCCTACACTGTGTATTTATGTGTTCACTTGTCATTGGAGCTGATGATTGATTTGAACCAGTGACGCTGATGGCTTGCTTTTATTTTGAAGTCTGACAAGTACTCCGGTGTGCGGCGGTGTGGAGCTGGGCGCTTGACAGACTTCTCCAGCAACGATTTGTATTGATGTGATCAAAGGCGAGTGAGGTGGAGGCTGACCCGTGGGCGGTCACACTGCGCAATACCATAGGGCAAAGTTTGCCTGCTCTGATCTGTCGCTTGTGACTCGGAGGACTGCTGTGTGCGGCATGAACCAGGGCTGAGCGCAGGCTCGGGTGGTGCGTATGTCCAATATTATCTTTAATGAATGCTGCCGTGTAACCGCCGTGTTTCAGAACGTACTCTCTGGCGCGGGCCTCTGCCTGTCCACTGCACCGATCCTAGCCATGGGTGGGAGTCTGGGTTGCCACCGCTCCATCCCCAAAGACCCCACTGATTTCAGCTGCGGCAAGCGCAAATTCAGCGCCGCCTGCAATTTCAGCCACATTTTGGTGAATCAAGAGCGGCTGAACATTAACATCGCCACCGAGGAGGAGCTCATGACTCTGCCGGGAGTTAATCGCACAGTTGCGCGGAATATCGTGCAGTACCGGGACTGTATCGGTGGCTTTAAAAAGGTGGAGGACCTGGCGCTGGTAAGCGGGGTCGGGGCCACCAAGCTGGAGGTGATCAAACTGGAAATCTGCGTTTCTAGCAGGACCAGTTCTTCCCAACACTCTCCGTCGTCACTGCGCAAAGACTTGGACTCTCAGTTCTACACCGGGATGAACATCAACACCGCCACCCCGGCGCAGCTCATGAGTATTCGCGGTATCACGGAAACGATTGCAAAGAACGTGGTTTCGTATCGCGCGGAGCACGGCCCATTTAAAAGCATCGAGGACCTGGTAAAGGTGAAGCACATCAACAGCTCGCTGCTCGACAAAATCCGGTTCCAAGTTTTCGTGGAGCGCTCCCGGGCACCCTCCACCAACACGAACGCAGGGCTCCCCGGCACCACCAAGTGTCACCCAAGCCCCTCTTCCTTTAGTCTGGGCAGCGACGACTTGGACCTCCCACCTGGAGGCCCGACCCAGATCGTCTCTGTGCGGCCGAAGGTGGATCGCCCGCTGGGGCTCCGGGACGGGAAGTCCGTAGTGCGCGTGGCCACCTGGAGCCTGCAGGGCTGCTCGTGCGACAAGGCTAACAACCCGGGGGTCAGGGAGGTGGTGTGCATGACCCTGCTCGAGAATGAGTGAGTACCTGCACACACACTCATCACACCTGAAGGCCGCGTGGTTACTGAAGCGTGGGCAGATGAGGAAAGCTTATTGTTTAAGTGGTCTCGGACGTGTGTCTGATTTCTGTGCGTGCATCCGGCAAAATACTGAATAACTCACTTTATTAAATTCAATCACTTTTATTTATATTGCGCGAAATCACAATAACAGTCTTAATGAATGAAAGTTTGTAAGATAATAAACAAAACAACTCGAGTTTCATTTTTCCATCACACTAAATGCGCACAACGTCCAGTCAGCTGCATGTGTGCTGATAGTCATTATGTCAGGATATGCCAGCTGTGCCGTCCACACACCAAAGGACACCTACAGCCACTCACTGCCGCACCAGTCAGCTGAAGCTCTTTGAGGTTTAATTATGCTGTGACCTCATCATATTTTCAGATTCATGACTCTTTCAGTCCTGAACGGAGCCTTAACAGGACGAACCCCTCCCACAACATTACTGCGCGCAGGCCCAAGTGTTCTTGTGCAGAAACCTAAATAGTGATTTGATTTGAATGACAGTCGTGCAGGAATGATGGCTCTTTGTTTCAGGTTTATGTTGTGCATATTTCAGACTTCACAAAACCCAGACTGTGAAAAGACTACAGCACACCAAAGTAGCTCTTTGCTTTGTGTTATTTGTCTTTTATGGGTTCAAAAATGTGGAAACATCATTAAAACTACTGCAGAAAGAAAATAAGAGAACATTGTTTAAAAAGAAAAGTTCAGAGTCATCACCTGATTTTACAAAAGCATAAATCTGGGATTTAACAGACCAAACTTAATCGTGACCTGACGAGTTTTTTGTAGCGTTAAATCTGGTTTTATGTCCAGAATAAAACTCGCATCATGCATCTTTTTTTTATAAAGCCATCAGATGCATATGAAAGGGAAAATGTATCATACAAAATACATGAAAATTCTACCCCGAGACAGCAGGCGAAAAACATTATCAGGGCTTCGTGATTGAGGTCAAGCCAGTTTTGTGCTGCAGGGTGACACATTCTCAGATTCCCTGTCAGACTTGTGAAATGAATAAAGAGCACAGTGGACCGTGGTTCATATTCCACCAGTGAAAATGTTCTTTTAAGCAGAAAACAAACTAAAACAAAATAAAAATCCATCCATGCATTTTGTTTGGCTTATCTTGGGCTGGATCGTGGAGGCAGCAGCCTAAGCAAGCATGCCCAGACCTCCCTCTGCCCAGCCACCTCCTCCAGCTTATCCAGGGGAACACCGATGCGTTCCCAGGCCAGCTGAGAGATTTAATCTCTCCAGTGTGTCCTGTGTCTGCCCCGGGGCCTCCTCCCGGTGGGATGTTCAGCTCTTGAATGACTGAGCTCTTCATCCCATCTTGTCCCTGACCCAGAGTGGCCACTACAACCTTCTCCGTCTGAGGACCGTGGCCAAAGACTTGGCGGTGCTGATTTTCTTTTCAGGCATTGGTCTGCATACAGTGAAAACATAAGACTCTGTGGAAAAACTTTGGGTGTATATACCTGTGAAGACCATGAGTGGCTGTGAAAAATGAGAGTATAGGCAGAGCGCAGCAGCAACGCAAATCAGGCATTAGGGTTTAAATCTCAGTGGCTAGGCTCTTTCTTCTGTTCTCTCATGGATAAACGAGAAGCTAAAGTTTGGTAAGGTGTTTAATTGATACTCCCCCTTTTTTAATATTACAAAAAAAGTTCTTAAAGCCATCTATAGAGCTTCACCGTGGTTTCCAGAGCAAACTGTGTCAAGTACGGCCTAAAGTCAGTAATGGTGTTGTGATCATTGTTAGTGAGGAGCAGGAACAGCAGCAGCAGGAGGGCACTGTGAAGGAGACTCAGTATGTTTGCACAGTGACAAACTGCTGGGTTAGTAATCATAAGACCCAGTCTAAGTTTACACACTTCATGACTTTCCTCCAGGCAAAAGCAGACAGCTACTACAGTTCAATGAACTCTATTTTTTTTTCACCAAAGTTTGCACAAACTGCTCTCGGCCCAAACAGCCTATCAGGGATGTGGAGTTAGACTCAGCTGGCTGCAGTCATCCTGACTATAGGGAAGTGAAAAGAGCTGACTTAAGCTCCTAATAGCAAGGTTCATATGGATCAAAGCATGCAAGCTGATAATGTGGTGTTAATGTTTCTTACTGTTGAATTCTTCTTTCCCTGCTTTTGAAGCATTTATGAAATATGGACCGTGTCTCTCAGTGTCCCAAACAAGGTGGGCAGTTCTGTTCTATTGTGTCAGCTGGGACGCATCTACTTCCCCTCCTGCGTCGACACTTCAGAGAGAGTACTGACGACGGTGCACCCAGCATGCTTTAGACAGATCACTGATGTTAGATCCTTTGTCTTCCCTTTAATTTCTCTTGAACTTCCTGATCCATAATGACTGGATGAGCAGAGGCACGCCATGATTTTTGTTATATGAAAAGTAATTGAATTAATTAATAATGCGTAAAGTAGTGTGCTATTATTATAAATGCTGCCCGATATCCTGGACCTAAAGCTCTCTCACACTCTCAGTTTGTTGTGGTTGCTGCACCTCAGTTGTGTATTTGACAGATTGTTGCCTATCTGATAATGTGCACAAACGTACAACTAACCAACAAAGAGGGATGAAGGGAATCATCTTTCACTCTCACTTTACGATACAAAGGAGTTCATGGTTGATTTAGAAGGTGTCCAGGTCTGGTGGCCTCAACATGAGCCCAGATCATCACACCTCCACCACCTTGCCTGACAGTTGGTATGAGGTGCTTCTGCTGATATACTGTCATATACGAGGGGGCCAAACAGGCCCAGCTTTGTTAGCCAGCTAACCTAACTAACTAACCATCCAAAGCATATGGGACTGAATTAAAATGTCGAAATTTAATGTTGAAAGATTTTTTGTTATTTTTGTATTTTGGACATTTGAGTGAGATAAAAGCCCAGTACTTACGTTCATTAGTTTATACCTGGAAACTGGACCAGTTTCTTGGACCGGCTCCTATTTTTTCCCTCCAAATATCCTTCAATCACTGATGTGCGATGAATATTGGGACAGGGTGGACCTGGTGCAACCTGTAAATCTGGGGAAAAGAACGCATTTGTGGGTTGCTTTTGGACGAGCCCATGTGGACAGCCTTCGTCTCCTGGTTGTGACTTAATCAGTCTTCAAATGTGCCGCTCAAAGGACGCAGCCACTGATGCTTCACCGTGTCTCACTTGTGTCTGCATTGAAGCAGCTAATATGAAGTCCTGTTTGGCATTATCAGTGGTTGCTACTGTCAGAGTGACACTGACGAGTCTTTATGCAACATTTACTCTTATGCTTATGTGTATTTTCCTTGCTGTAAACCCAACTAATTTTGTCTACCTCTATAGACTTGGCCATAGAGTCGTGGCTTACAGTTACCAGTGTTGCCCTGATGAGATGGCTAATAGGCAGCTCAGACTGTGGGTGTTTGAATCCTTGCCAGTGGAAATGGGAGGATCAGGATCTTAAGCAGCAGGAGCGTTGCATGCTCTCAGAGCGATCAGACCTGCAGGGGAGGAAGGAGGTATTGTCTGTGGGACTGCAGGCTGTTTATTCTGAAAACAGGATCTGTGGACAAAGTTTCTGCCTATAATCCCATCAACACCAAGCTGTTCAGCGTCTCAGGTGGGCCAGTGTGGCAGAGCAGTGAAAACATGCAGGTGCTAGAAAAGTGAAACGGAGTCCAGCAAAATGTGGTCTGAACAGGGTAAAAAACAGCTTTTTAAAACTTTTTAAAACAACAGCCACTGATCAAAGCTTTACAGCTAAAAGAATAATGAAAAGCATGATACAAATCAAAGAACACAAGTAAAACAGCACAAGTTAAAAAAAAAAAAGCCATAATTAGTTTGGAGCAGCTGTTGCTCAGGAGGTAGCCTCGGTCATTAACCAATCAGGTGGTTTGATCCCTCTACTCTCGTCCTTTGGCAAGATACTGAACCATGATTTGCCCTTGATGTATCCACGGAGCGTGTGCGCGTGTGTGCGTGCGTGTGTGTGTGTGTGTGTGCGCGTGTGTGCGCGCGTGTGTGTGTGTGTGTGTGTGTGTGTGTGTGTGTGTGCGTGCGTGTGTGTGTGCGTGCGTGTGTGTGCGTGTGTGTGTGTGTGCATGTGTGTGTGTGTGTGCGTGCATGTGTGCGTGTGTGTGTGTGCATGTGTGCGTGTGTGTGTGTGTGCGTGCGTGTGTGTGTGTGTGTGTGTGCGCGTGTGTGCGTGCGTGTGTGTGTGTGTGTGCATGTGTGTGTGTCCCTGATGTGTTTGTCACATTTTCAGTATTCAGGGTTATATAGACTGAGCGCTGCAGAGGTTCATTAACAGGATCAAACACCAATTAGTCTAATTGAGTAGAACCTGGAGTACCATTGAAAACCCAGCAGGCACAGGAGGAACATGAACCTCCACACATACTTACCCAGCTGGAGTTTAAATCATGAGACGCTCTGTTTTTATGCCATGTGTACTGAATCAGGAGAAAACAGGGAGCACGAGGGTTTATTTGCATTTTCAGAGATGCAAATTTAACTTGATAATGAATTAAAAACATTGCTATTGTTTTCAACAATGAAATGTTCGTCAGGATTTTAATCATTTTATCTGAACTGAGCATTCAAAAAACCTCTGTGCAATAAACAACATGTAACTAAACTTGTGTTTTTCAGTGATGGTCTGAGAACATCTAAAGCTAATGAGCAACTCTGTCTAGATCTCTGGTTGATAAGCGAGCACGAAAGACTGCGGCCGATCCTCGACCTGTGTTAAAGATTCTGACCGTTCGTACGACTTTGAGGTGCTGATTCTTTTAAACATGGACTTCCTGCTGCGATGTTTCTAGAACAAAAGAAATCAATATTTTGATCAGCTGTTAAATACTAATTCACTAACAGTGACTCAGAGAGGCCTCGTGAGTCATTGTGTTATATTTAGTTGTTTTTGCTCTTTGGTGCTATTGAAATATTTCCATTCATTTAGTCATTTGGGTTTTTGCTGGTGTTGTTTTTTATTCTTGGTGCTTTGGTTGTAGCTGCATAATGTAGAAGTTTACAACTGAGCAAAATGTAATTCCCAGGAGTAAACACGAATCATCAGGAAGGACATCCGGTGTAACAAATCAAAACAATCTGAGCAACCTGTTGTGGCAACCGCACTGTAAATAACAGAGGAGCTCAAAACAGCTTTTATTCTTGGTGGTCTGAGGACAGACTGACTACAGGCATGGAGTTTTAGGGAACTATTGCATGAAGACTGTAAGACTGCAGTGTCATATATGCATGTGATCAGTAGAGTCCAAAAGTGTGGAACCAGATTTGCACATTATTCAATGTTTATTTTTAGTCTTCAGTTGATGCAGATGGCTGTTGTTATTGTCATCGTCCTACAAAGACTGTTTAGCCGTAGCCAGTAGCTTTCAGAGCGCTGTCTCTAATGCATCTGGCTGTTTGTGGAGTCTAGCTTCAAATTGGCAATCACACATAGAATTATGAAGGACTAAAGTTTATTTTTTCCTTTTCTTTTCTTTTCTTTGTTTTGTTTTGTTGTTGTCTTTTTTTAAATAAAAGGAGTGAAGTCGATGTAAAAATGTGGATGGGCTGGTGGTGTGTTTCCTCCTCAACCAGGCAGGTGGAGTTCTCTAGAAGACCTGCTGGGGATGCTTATAAGGACCTCAGCTACCCTTAATCCTTTGAAGGGCCACATTTAGACCACTGCCAGTAAAGGAGGTTGAAAACTGGAACTACTGGTGTGTAGTCGTGGATGGATAGATGGAATTGGCACACTGAGCATGAGAGTGCTGAAGAAACAGCTGTGATGTTTATTTATAGTAGCACAAGTACAAATGGCTGAGACGGTAGCTTCAGTGCAGCTTTTCTTCCTTTTGTGTTGGTATGTATTGACAGCGTGTAGAAAATCTTTGCTATAACAGTCACAGTTTATGTTGATTCTTTGAAAACATCACTAGTTGTTGCAGAAATGTCTGGAAACTGCTCCATTTGAGCAGATACCAGGTGTTGCACACACATCTCTTCTCCACGTTACCCACAGTTGTCAAATGACTGTTGGCGATGAGAATCGGTCCCCATCTTTAAAGGAGAAGAACTCTGCTCTTTTTCTCTGTCTGACATGAATCCTGTATAACTGAATCAACGTGGCGGTCTGATCATGGCTGAATTGTGCCATGTCATGTGACATGTTGTAACTCAATTCTGACTCCTGACTGACGGCATTACTTATGATGCTTGTGCATCCCTGGTTTCATTGAGGATCAGCTGACAGGAAGCAGCCAGCAGCTGTAATGTTGAGTGTCTCACCTGTGTTGCAAAATGCAATGCAAAGCAGCTCATCTTCAGAGTAAAAGTGCCTGTTAGAAATGTATAGCATTTTATTAAGCTGACTGTTGATCTGGGAAGTCATTTGAAAAGTAAACAGTTCAATATTTATTGGGCTGTAAAGGCCCCTCCTTCATGCAGTGTTGGCACATTGAATTTCAAACAGTCTAAAGTGTGTCTATAAAGAGTCTTATTTTCTCAGCTGTCTGCCAGTTTGTTAAAAGAAACTTTAAATTTGGCCTAAGTTTGCTGTGTGTTTACTATGCTGAGTCAACCATAATACATGACGATCTCCTAGAAAAACTGATCTCAGCTTTGCTTGGTACCAGTAAGTCATAAATGCTGTGCAGATGCAGTGCGAGGGTAGAAAGAAGAAATGAAATGCTCAGAACTTTTAAGGCTAAAAGTTCCATTAATGTTAGAAGATTTCTATAAAACAGAGTCATCCCTCACATTACTTCATAGCTAGTAATAATTTTGATTTTTCAATGTTCTGATACAATGTTTGGGGAAAAATAAATTTTAAGTTTATAAATTTTAATTTACAAATACAAAATGGGTGTTCTGATGATTAACTCTAACCAGTACGGTTGAGTTTCAAAGTAACCTGAAAAAATGAACGTGGTCCACCCAGTACTATATACAGTGGTGTGAAAAGTGTTTTTTTGTGTATGTTTGTCACACGTAAATGTTTCAGGGTCATCAAATAAACCTAAATATTAGGCAAAGATAAGAAGTAAACACAAAATGCAGTTTCAAAATGAGGGTATTTATTAGTCTATTAGGGGAAAAAATCCAAACTCAAAGGCTCTCGTGAGCCATTATCCACAAATGAAATCGAAAACATGGAAGCTAGTGAACTTTCCAAAGAGTGTCTGACCAAAATTACCCCAGGAGGTCACAAAAGATCCTAGATCAACATCCAAGGAGCTGCAGGCCTCAGTCGTGTCAGTTAAGGTCAGCGTTCATGACTCCACCATAAGAAAGATGCTGGGCAACAATGGCCTGCATGGTGAGTTCCAAGACGAGAACCACTGCTGAGCAAAAGGAACATAAAGGCTGATCCCAGTTTTGCCAGAAAACATTGTGATGATCTCCAAGACTTTTGGGAAAACACTCTGTGGACTGATGAGACGAACGTTGAACTGTTTGGAAATGTCACATTACATCTGGTGTAAAAGTAAGACAACATTTTCGAAATGGAGCATCATACCAACAGTAAAATATGGTGACCATCTATTGTGACCTGAAGCTGAAGTGCAGTTGGGTTCTTTAGCAGGACAATGATCCAACACACATCAGCAAGTCCACCTGTGAGTGGCTTAAGAAAAACAAAATGAAGACTTTGGAGTGGCCCAGTCAAAGTCCTGACATGAACGTGACTGAGATGCTGTGGCATGACCTTAAAAGTGCAGCTCCTGCTTGAAACCGTCCAGTGTGGCTGAATTACACCATTTCTGGAAAGATCAGTGGGCCAAAATTCCTCCACAGCGCTGGGACACACTCACTGCCAGTTAACACAAACACTTGATTGCAGTTGTTGCTGCTAAGGGTGTTTAGGGGGCAATCACTTTTTCAGACCACTGGAAAACCATGTAGTAATGACAGGAGGAATGCCCAAAGTGTCCTTTTGTTGTCAGTGGGTTTCATTATCATGCTTTTCTATCAGGTTTTTCAACTAATTATTTATTTTAAGAGGATTTGGGTAAATAATGCATATGTATGTATATGATGTACGTGTAAAGGTACATTTTTAAAAAAATGCATTCTCTCTCTTATTACAGTATCAAGTTACTGGCAGTGCAAGACCTGCTGGAGCACGAGGCTATTGATAAGGTAAAGTGGAACATGAATTACACTTATCCCAACTTCTATTGTAAATGAGGTGACTTGCGTGCACGGGCAGCAGGAATCAGAAATGTGACAGCAGCTTGTCTTTGTGTATACTCTGCAGGGTTTCAGTGATGGAGAGGATCGTTAAATTGATTGGGTTACAGCCATGTGGTTTAAGTACGCCTGAGTTAAAAATACTCTTGTGCTCTCGCTCCCAAGACTGACACCCTCAAATTTTAGTTTATTTTTTCCGTCACACTGCTGCCAACATTAGCGCACATTTCATTCATTCATTCATTCATTCATTCATTCATTCATTCATTCATGTCATTACTGATTTCTCGTAACTTATATTTGTCATATTTCCTTTTAGTGAATAACATAATGATTAGCAACACATCCTGTCTCGTCCCCCCCTCTTTGTCACTGGCTATGGGCCAACTTGTAACAAGTGGGGGCTTGTCTGGGATCTAATTCATTGTTGGAGACGGTTTGCATCATCTGACTTAAGCTCATTGTTCGATGGAAACTGTTTTCACTCCTGTCTTGGAAGGAGTCTGTTGGCTTGGTCCGCTCCGTGTACATTTGGCTTGTGTTTTTGTTCTTTTGTCACAGCTGACAGAGGAGCGATGTCCCGTTTCTCTGGGCTGGTCACAGTAAGGGGGCAGATGTATTTAGTTGGGATGTTTCTGGCAACTATTTTCTTAGTTGACTAAACGAGGGAAATAAATTTGACCACATAACTGACTAGTCTAAAACTAAGAAACACTCAGACGTCAGCTTACGTTTGAGAACAGTTTAATAAACAATATTTAAAAACTCTGAAACCATTAATCCCATTCTTCATGTCACTTAACTGGGCAGCACCTCACATCGTGTGTTATAAATATTACACATTAAACTCCAAATAGAAAAGGAAGAAAAAAACTTTAAAATAATAAACTAATGTTAAGTTTAACTATACTACAGCATTACTACAGAAGATGCTCATGTGTTATTAAAATATAACAGATTAACATCTGAATAATTAATAAATTGTTGCTGAAAAGTCTGGCACATTGTGCTGGGTATCATTCAGAATGTAGTCACGTGACACACATGAACAACTTTAATGAATAAAGATTTTGAATAACAAATCAATAAATTATAGCCATTTTCTTCCGCTTATCTAAAGTCATATCTTAAAGATCTTATAGTACCTTATGACCACTGAGGTGAATTGGCACTTCATGAGTAATCAGACTCCATTTTATCTTAGAGACTTCGTAGTACCGTGTCACTCCAATAGAGCACTTCACTCTAGGGACTCTAGGGCTTACGTGTAAATTATACTCCTTCAGGAAATCTACGTCGTAACTCGCGCTTTAACTGAAACCCCATCCTATACCAAAACCTTCTATATAACAGATCGACACACATCACAAGGGCTTGAATGCCATGGGAGGTTGTGGTATAGTGATAAAAGGAACTTCTGGTTATTATGCAAGTTAGAATGTGGCTTTCCAACAGAGGTCCAAATCAAGCTGTGGTTGCGAGGATATTTAAAAGTAGAAGCAGAGCCTTCAGCTTTCAGGTTCCTGGTCTTCGGAACCAGCTCCCAGTTTGGATATTTTCACGGACCGGCCTTTAAGGTGTCGCGGATAAATACAACAAAATAAAACTAGTACCGGTACCGAAAAAAAGAACATTTATTCATAGCACACGTGAAAAGACCCAGGAAAACCGAGTTAACGATAAAAACGATAACAAAATAACGCTGAAAACCGATAAAAACCCTGAAAACCAGACATTTCACACCTGAGCCTCAACTCTCGCGGCCCGGCACCAAACGACTCACGGACCGGTACTGGTCCGAGGCCCGGGGGTTGGGGACCACTGCTCTAGGGGGGTTCCCATGATGCACTGATTGTTGCTTCTTTACTCACATATTTTACTCACTATGTGCTTACTCTGCTCACTCTGCATTTCATCATTTGTTATTATTAATCTCTGGCTCCCTCCCATCACCTCAAACCAGCTGTGGCAGATGGCTGCCCCTCCCTGAGCCTGGTTCTGGCAGAGTCCTCCTCTTGCTAACAGGGAGTTTTTCCTTCCCACTGTTGCCAAGTGCTTGCTAAAGGGGGTCGTTTGAGGTTTTTGCTGCAGGGTCTTTTTCCTTAAACTATAAAGCACCTTGAGGTGATTTTTGTGACTTGGCACTAAACACTGCCAGTCAAAAGTTTGGACACAACCTCTTATTTAATGGTTTTTCTTTATTTCTACTACTTTCTACATCATAGATACAAACTGAAGACATCACATATATGAAGAAAGATACATGGAATTATGTAGCAAAGAAAAAAAGGATAAATAACTCTAAATATGTCTTATATTGTAGATTTGTCAAAGTAATGCTTTGACGAATCTGACAAATCTTGCTTTGTCGACAGCGCTGCAAACCTTCGGCCTTCTCTCAATAAGCTTCATGATGTAGTCACCTGAAATGGTTTCACTTCACAGGTGTGCCTGTCAGGGTTCATTTGTGGAATTTCTTGCCCTCTCATGCAGGAATTCTGATAACCTCGATCAGGATTTTTATTCATCTTTAGTCATGAAAAAAGATTTTTTTAACTTTCTTTTATACATGTACTTTAAAAAAAGTTTTTTACATGTTAACTTATGTGGACAACATCACCTTTCATCATACCATCAACACTGACGCAAATACAAGAAAACAGCCTTTGAATAGCTGCCCACTGTAGTGACCACTGTGCGTGAAACAGTTAATGGGGTTGGGACCATCAGTTGTGTTGTGCAGCGGTCAGGTTGGTGCACAGCTCACAGCTCTGTTTGACAACTGATAGAGTTCATATTATGGCGAGAACCAATCAGCTAAGTAAAGAGAAACAACAGCCCATCATTACTGTAAGGACTGAAGGTCAGTCAGTCTGCAACACTGCTAAAGCTTTGGCCCCAAGTGCAGTCGCAAAAACATCAAGACTACGATGAAACTGTCTGACATGAGGACGCCCCAGGAAAGGAAGACCAAGAGTCCGTCTGCTGCTGAGGATACATTCATCTGAGTCACCAGCCTCAGGTCAGAGCCCAGATAGATGCCACACAGCTCCAGTAGCAGACACATCTGTACATGTTCAGAGGAGACTGTGTGAATCAGGCCTTTATGGTCAAATAGCTGCTGAGAAACACGACTGAGGAAAAGCAACAAGAAGAGATTTGTTTGGGCCAAGAAACACGAGGAATTAGACCATCTGTGCTTTGGTCTGATGAGTCCACAGCTGAGATCTTTGGTTCCACCTGTTGTGTCTTTGTGCGATGGTGAACGATGGTCTCTACATGCACTGTGAAGCCTGGAGCAGGAGGTGTGATGGTGTGGGGGGGCTTTGCTGCTGACACTGTTGGGGATTTATTCAAAATTGAAGGCAGACTGAAGCAGCATGGCTCCCACAGCATCCTGCAGCCACATCCCATCATTTATTCTTCAGCAGGACAATGGCCCCGAACACACCTCCAGGCTGTGTGAGGGCTCTGTGACCAAGAAGGAGAGATGGAGTGCTACACCTGATGGTCTGGCCTCCACAGTCACCTGACCTAAACCCAGTGGAGATGGTTTGGGATGAGATGGAGGACCAACAAGAGCTCAGCATCTCTGAACTCCTTCAAGACTGTTGGAAACCTTTTCAGGTGACGACCTCGTGAAGCTCATGGAGAAACTGCAGAGAGTCAGCAAAGCAGCAATCAAAGCAAAGAGTGGCTACTTTGGAGAATCTAAAATATAAACGTGTTTTGAATTATTTCACACTTTTTTATTTACTACATAATTCCATCTGTGTTCATTCATAGTTTTGATGCCTTCAGTGAGAATCTAAATTAAAAAACAAAACAAAACATGAAATGTGAACGTGTGTCCAAACTTTTGACTGATAGTTTATATATGATTCAACTGAACATTTGCTTTAATAACTGTGCGCCGGTTTGAGTGGTTTAAAATAAGATTTCATATTGTTTGCTATTAACTGCTGCTCACGCACTAAGTATAAGTTGACTTTAAATTGAATGTCCGGAAATCCGTATGTCTTACTTTGAGAAAATAATATAAAATGTTCATATTCAAATCTTAAATATTAATTTCATTTTTAAATTTCAAGTCCTGCCAGCTGGGTCCTTTTAATTTACAGGGAGTGCAGAATTATTAGGCAAGTTGTATTTTTGAGGAATAATGTTATTATTGAACAACAACCATGTTCTCAATGAACCCAAAAAACTCATTAATATCAAAGCTGAATGTTTTTGGAAGTAGTTTTTAGTTTGTTTTTAGTTTCAGCTATTTTAGGGGGATATCTGTGTGCAGGTGACTATTACTGTGCATAATTATTAGGCAACTTAACAAAAAACAAATATATACCCATTTCAATTATTTATTTTTACCAGTGAAACCAATATAACAGCTCCACATTCACAGCTCCTCTTATGTGCCCCAGATAGACATATACCCAGTATAATAAATGCTCTTGGTCCTCTTTCAACGTTTGTAAAACCATCTGTCAGGAACTTAGGGATTATCCTTGATCCTGCTCTTACGTTAGATAGTCATGTTAAATCTCTTGTTCGGTCTTGCTTTTATCATTTAAGAAATATTTCTAAATTGAGCTCTATTATATCCTATACCGAACTGGAGATTGTTATTCATGCTTTTATCTCTTCACGACTGGACTATTGCAATTCCCTGTTTACTTGTTTAAATAAAGGTTCTTTGGCGCGTCTGCAGATCGTTCAGAATGCTGCAGCAAGACTTTTGACGAAAGCTTCTAAATTTTCACATATAACACCATTGCTCATGCAGTTACATTGGCTTCCTGTTGAATTTAGAGTCCAGTTTAAGATTTTGGTTTTAACTTTCAAGGCTCTTCAACAACAAGCACCACCATATATCATTGAACTTTTACAGCCCTATGCCCCTAGTAGGTCTCTGAGGTCGAGTAGTCAGGGCCTACTTGTCATTCAGTATACGAGACTGAAAACTAGGGGTGATAGAGCTTTTGCTACTGTGGCCGCCAGACTGTGGAATTCCCTTCCTCAGGACTTACGATCCGCTGATTCATTGATTACTTTTAAAAAACAGCTAAAAACACATCTTTTTAAAACTGCCTTTTGCTAACTTTGTTTGTATTTTGTCTTTTTAATCTGTTATATCTTGTAAAGCACTTTGTGATCTCTATCTAGAAATGTGCTATATAAATAAAATTTTACTTACTTACAAATATACATTTCTGACATTCAAAAACAAAACAAAAACAAATCAGCGACCAATATAGCCACCTTTCTTTGCAAGGACACTCAAAAGCCTGCCATCCATGGATTCTGTCAGTGTTTTGATCTGTTCACCATCAACATTGCGTGCAGCAGCAACCACAGCCTCCCAGACACTGTTCAGAGAGGTGTACTGTTTTCCCTCCTTGTAAATCTCACATTTGATGATGGACCACAGGTTCTCAATGGGGTTCAGATCAGGTGAACAAGGAGGCCATGTCATTAGTTTTTCTTCTTTTATACCCTTTCTTGCAGCCACGCTGTGGAGTACTTGGACGCGTGTGATGGAGCATTGTCCTGCATGAAAATCATGTTTTTCTTGAAGGATGCAGACTTCTTCCTGTACCACTGCTTGAAGAAGGTGTCTTCCAGAAACTGGCAGTAGGACTGGGAGTTGAGCTTGACTCCATCCTCAACCCGAAAAGGCCCCACAAGCTCATCTTTGATGATACCAGCCCAAACCAGTACTCCACCTCCACCTTGCTGGCGTCTGAGTGGGACTGGAGCTCTCTGCCCTTTACCAATCCAGCCACGGGCCCATCCATCTGGCCCATCAAGACTCACTCTCATTTCATCAGTCCATAAAACCTTAGAAAAATCAGTCTTGAGATATTTCTTGGCCCAAGTCTTGACGTTTCAGCTTGTGTGTCTTGTTCAGTGGTGGTCGTCTTTCAGCCTTTCTTACCTTGGCCATGTCTCTGAGTATTGCACACCTTGTGCTTTTGGGCACTCCAGTGATGTTGCAGCTCTGAAATATGGCCAAACTGGTGGCAAGTGGCATCTTGGCAGCTGCACGCTTGACTTTTCTCAGTTCATGGGCAGTTATTTTGTGCCTTGGTTTTTCCACACGCTTCTTGCGACCCTGTTGACTATTTTGAATGAAACGCTTGATTGTTCGATGATCACGCTTCAGAAGCTTTGCAATTTTGAGACTGCTGCATCCCTCTGCAAGATATCTCACTATTTTTGACTTTTCTGAGCCTGTCAAGTCCTTCTTTTGACCCATTTTGCCAAAGGAAAGGACGTTGCCTAATAATTATGCACACCTGATATAGGGTCTTGATGTCATTGGACCACACCCCTTCTCATTACAGAGTTGCACATCACCTAATATGCTTAATTGGTAGTAGGCTTTCGAGCCTATACAGCTTGGAGTAAGACAACATGCATGAAGAGGATGATGTGGACAAAATACTCATTTGCCTAATAATTCTGCACTCCCTGTATATCGAAGCAGATTGGTAGAAGATGATACTTAATACTTTTAAAATGTTTTTTGTGTGTGTATTACCCGTTTGACATGTTGTATTTAAATAATTATCTATTAGATAATAATTTGGGTTGGCTGTAGCTCAGGAGGTAGAGCAGATAATCTCTAATCCGAAGGCTGGTGGTTCAATCTCTGGCTGCTCCAGTATCCTTGGGCAAGATACCAAACCCCAAGTTGCTTTAGATACTTTGTGCCAGTTGCTTCCAGAGTTTTACAAAATGTTAATTTGCTTTTTAGTTAGTAATATAATAACAGGCAAACCTGTCTTTATGTGTTGCAGTTCTGTGCAGAATTAAATCAAGGAACACTTGCCAGTTTACAGAAGTGGAAATGGCCACGAGGGCTGTGGAAAAGTGTTGTGTCGGAAAAACCCACCGGCCATTCCAGCAAGGTGGGTTTACCATTGGCAGCTGTTACAACGACACTTTAAATTGTATCCACAAAAATAAATCAAAGTCTAAACTTTGCCGAAGATCAATCAGTTCAGTTTTCAGTTCCCAGAAATCGATTTGAATAATTTACCCGTCGAGAGTTTTTAACATTTTTTAACACTGTGACTTTTTTTCTTAACCACTACAGTTTCTTTTATTATCTAGAACTGTTGCAGATGTACTGCAGTAAAACTATAGTAGTGCTACTGCACAGACTGATCTTTCATGCGGAATAAATATGAAATGATCTTTTGTAAAAATAGCAGTGACCCTCCAGCTCTATTACCAGCAGCTGTTTACCTTCATGCTTACACTCTAAGAATCAGCATCAGTAAACTACATGTCAGATGTTTATGTAACTGACATATGAATAGCTGTGATTGACTAAATCATAAGTAGAGTAAGAAGATTGACTTGAAAGTTTATATTAATTAAATAAACCTTTGAAAACGTATCTAACACTAATACATCCCTCTGTTCACAGGGAGTGAGCTACTCTGGCTTTTTGTGGGATAGCTCCTCAGGAATTGATCTGAAGGATGCCCTTGTCTTGGAGTCTCCTGCTGTCAATGGAAATGGGAGTCATGTACACCATCCACTCTATGTGGCTCACTTTTTAGTAAGGCTATAATTTATTGTCATTGAATTCATGTGTGTTTGGTTATAAAAAACAATTCAATTAATTTTATTTATATGGCACCAAACCCACCAACAGCTGTCTCAGAGAGCCGTATCTATAAGACCCTGGAACGATGAAGAGAACAGCCCAACAATCAGACAATATCCATTTGTAATTGTTTAGGATCTGAATACTTTCTTAAACCTCCAGAACTAACACATGGTTGATGCACTGCTGCATATTTCTTTGGTTTTATGTATTGTTCTTCTTTTTACTTAGCAGGATAAAAATTTAAGTGGTCAAAAAATTGACTTTTTCCATTAGATTGGTTCATTTGAGCTGACGGTGGTGAATGTCCATATGCAAGCCCCTGCTTCACCAGAGCAGTCCGGTGGCAAAAACCAAAACTCTGATGAAGCCAAGTGTCAACGCCTCCCTCCCAGCATCCAGGGAACACTAAAAGGTTAGTCTGCCAGGTCGGACCAGTCGAGACCGCATGTGTCAGACGCCGTAGACGGATCCGCAAAGTCTGACGTCATTTTTGACGTCTTGTCCTATTTTCCGTTTCTTCCTTTGCAGGTGAAAAGGATCTACTAGTGTTGGGCAATTTTGGTTGCTCTCCTCAGAGCTCAGAGCTGGACACACTGAGAAAGGAGAAATTCTGTGCCCTGATACCATCCACTCAGTTCACCAACATCACCACCTGCTCACCACAGGGCACCCGCTGCGTGGACAACATCTGGGTCAGCCGTTCTCTGCAGAAGATATATTCAGGTACATGTACAGTTGTGTTTGGACAGTTGCACCGATTAAGATTAAAAAGTTCTCTTAGGTTGTCTTGATAAGGTCAGGTTTCATATTAAGGGAAATTATCTGTGAATTCATTCAGCATTCATCATATCTCAAGTTATTTAGTTCAGTTCAGTTTTATTCGTGTTTCATTAATTCAGGGCAAAAGTCGGCTAAGTTTACATTACAAGTGCATCTCAGGATATTAGAATATTATGGAATAGTTTTTTTTTTGTAATTTAATCAGGTTAGACCTGATATGATTTCTTCTGCTTTATTTTAAATGTTGGTTCGCTCAAATTATTAGTAGTAGTAGTAGTAGTAGTAGGTAGTAGGTAGTTGGATGGACAGCTGTCTCGCTGACGGATATCGACACTCCATGGAGGGAAAGCCACAGAGGATCTGTGCTGAGAAGGCTGATTGATTTCAGAGAGCTATATCAAAGCTTTTTAATCAGAGGTTGACTAGAAACTAAAAGTATGGTAGGAACATCTGTATAAGCAAAAAACAAAAGTTGATTTTAGGAACTTGGCTGAGGCTGGTCTTAGCAAATCACGAGCCACCGTGCACAGATGTCTTCAGGAAAGAGGCCACAACTGTCACATTCCTAATATCAAGCCAATCCTGAAAAATAGAATTCTTTTAGTTTATTATCTGAGCTAAAATGAAAAAATGTTACCATCCTGCTGTTAGACTGTTGGTCCAAAGTCCTCTTTTCACCTGAAAGTAAGTATTGCATAGAATCTGGATGAAGAGTGCAGAGACACAGAAACCACGATGTTTGAAGACCAGTGCGATGTTTCCACAGTTTGTGAAGAGATTAGATGATAGTTGTAAGTTTGATAACTTTCTGACCATTACTGTAGGAGGAATAGCAGCTCTTCTGAAGTCTGAGTGGATGGACGAAGGATGCTTTTAAATTCAATTCATTGTATTTTTCTGGCACCAAATCACAACAGTTCCCTCAAGGTGCTTTGAGACCATGCCATAACCACACCGATTCTCAGAAAGGCCTAAAAATAGCCAGTTGTCCACCTAACTGCACATGTTTAAAGGAAAGAAAAATCCTTGAAAAGAACGTTTAAAAAAAAAGAAATTCAAAAAACATTTTTTTCATCCCTAAAGATGAATAAAAATACTTAAAAAAATTTTGTCATAATTCATGCATGAAAGGGTTAATGAAT
The DNA here is from genome assembly GCF_041146795.1 of Maylandia zebra. Lineage (NCBI taxonomy): Eukaryota > Metazoa > Chordata > Actinopteri > Cichliformes > Cichlidae > Maylandia > Maylandia zebra. Next base: position 35,833,924 of record NC_135187.1, on the reverse strand, counting down.
ATTTGAAAGTTATTATATTAAAATAGTGAAAAAAAACCCCAATTTTTCATAATGTAATTTTTTAAAATGGAAGATGGAGATCCTGCAGAGTTAAAGAACAATCAGAGTTCCCGTCTGATCCTCTGAATCGAGCTCAGTTGTGGCATGATAGAAGACTCTAGGTTAAATAGTCTGGATACACTGATATGAAGTTTTAAAGATAAGTGGCAATGTCCACGTTGACTCTGTCATTTATTTGATTTTTTTACATAACTGTATATAAGTAAATAAGCCGAGTACACCTCCATGATTCAGGAGCTTGTAAAACCAACTTAGATTTTTTGTTCTGTCTTGTTTATTTCTGCCTCTTTCTAACATGCGTACTATGACTGACAGAGCTCTGACCAAGAGTTCCAGTGTGCCTGCTGGTTTATGCACGAATGGCAAATAAAGAACTTTGAACCTTGTATTTTAGCTCACTCAGGGTTTTCATTATGCACAGCTCCAATTTTTATGAGGTGCGTTTTAGAAAGATGGGGATTTCTCTTGGCGACCCATCCAAACAAGCCGTACTTGTTTAGTCTTTGTTTCTAACTATCAGGAACTCAAACATATAACATGCTAACTTACGCCTGTATAATTTTAGATGTAGTTCTTGTGTTATTAGTTAGCACTGCGTGTCTACATAGAGTCATCACAGAAGTCCAAGTCGAGCGTTGCTTTTACACAGGTGGTCAGTTTAGTTCTTTATATTGTATGTTTACAATCCTAACAATCAGATGAGCCTCTATGAACAGTGGGAAGGAAAAACTCCCTTTTAAGAAGAAGAATTGAAAAGAAAGAAAGAAGTCACACAAGCAACTAACGATTAAATGTATAGCAGTTTATAAACTAGTCATATAAAACAAGTAAAGTCAGGTTTTTCATTAACGGTCTTAAAACGAGGCTGGCTTTAGTTTCAAGTCTGGTTAAAAACAGGTCAGGTTTTATGCCGAACACAAACTAAATGTTAAGTCAGTTCTCAGGTCCTTTACACAAGACTAAGTGTGCTCTGGAGTTCACCAAACCAATTTAAAATTTGGTCTCCAGTTATGACAAGTCAAACCAGGTGTTCAAGTCTAAGTTTGGTCTAATCTGAGTGTCAAATCATCAACTTACCAAGTGTGCCAAGACAAGTCTGAGCCTAGTTAAAAGCACTTTGAGGCCACACTTGCACCTGAGTTATTTAGACTAGAAGTCAATCAAAGTTTAAGTTGAGTCTCAAGATAAAAATAATTACAAAATAAATGTAAAAATGTATTTTAAACTATGTGTAAAGTAGAGGATACATGGTTACTTCTCAAATGTATGATGAACGTGATCCTAGTTTTATAGAAGCTACTATCAGATCAAAGTTTGGTGCATTATTTGTGTTGCATGAAGTTCTAAGTATCTCCTGACTGTTCTTGTGTCCTTTGTTCTTGACAGGCCACTGCATGGTAGTTCGGGAAGGCTTAACTAACCCCTGGATCCCAGATAACTGGTCATGGGGCGGTGTGGCCTCTGATCACTGCCCTGTGTTTGCAGAATTTTATGCAGACCTACCTCCTAAGGAGCTTAGCGGACCTGGTATGGCAGTGGTGGACAGGGGAGACATTCTGCCCAAACATGAGCGGTGACATCGGCTGCAGCAAAGACAGAACTGAATGACATGAAGATTTTAACCTATCAGGATTCTGCTTTATCTCGGTTTGCTGTGGCGCAGTTTCCTACAAAATGTGAACAAGTGCCAAGATTGCCTTTTGGGTTTCAGGTTATCAATGGAAAATCGTAAATGAGAAATATTCAAGCCATAACAAATGTTTAGACAAAAATATGATGTATTTTAAAAGAAATGTGCCAAACATTTTATATATGTATAGAAAAATAAAAATAAATTGATAGATGATCACGGTCTGTACGAACTCTTATTGATACAGTTTGAGCACCATCTGAATGACCTGGATCTCTTTACAGGCGCTGCTGTGTCCTTCATCTTTTATAGTTCACTGGAGAGTAAGATTCAATCTCAGCTGCTGAGCTCATGAAAGCTGTGTGCTTAATTATACAAGTGAAGCTTGTGTGCATGTGAACTGCCATACTTCCCTGAGAATAACGTTGCCAGGCACAGTGACATCACAGGGCTTTGCTGCTGCCCTTAAAACTGGTCGTTAACCACCTTCACAATACTGCTTTTGAAATTAAACAGCCAAGTAACACACACTTGTGTTATACTGCTCAGCACGAGGCACACACGGGGTTTTAAAAGCACTGTTTATGTGCACTGACGCCTTCCTGGGCTGCTGTTGCCGACTGGCTCTTTCTGTTTTGGTACACAGCTGTTCTCTCTCAGCTCCTCTCTCCCTCCACGTCCTGTGTGCTGCTCAAGCAGGGGAGGCATGATCTGATGATCCCTAACTGCATTGGCCAGCCTCCTCTGGCACTGCCCCCTGAACCCACTGCACCACTCCCCCCACTTTTTTTTTTTTTTTGCCCTGTAACACACAGATTTTACCACATGAGCTTTGAGCTATTTTCAGGTCTTACTGATCTTATTGACCTTACTGACAAAGCACTTTACACAGCAATCGGATCAGAAATTGACTCTGAGCAGTCACGTGATCCCATGACAGCAGAGATGACGCTGGTGATGGTTGGATGACTCCTCATGAAGTGATTAATGTGCTGCTCAGTAGTGAGAGCTGCTGGATTAAAAAAGTTACTGCAGGCAACCTGGAGAAAGAATTTGTCCCATGATTCTGATACCAGGAGACCAGGAGACCAAATGATCCTGATTATAACCAACTGATGAAATACAAGGTGAAGTGTATGTATTCCAATTAATTTGGCATAACAGTATATCTAATATATGTTTGGTAAGGGTCTAAGGAGCTTGGAAAGAAGAATATTTTGTAATGAAGTATAAGTGAAAAGCGTAAAATAAAAATGAAAGTTTTGTTTGTGCTTGTCCCAGTGGGAGTGATCGCACTTGTGTGTGAGGAGGAGGAGGTTTACACACATGTCTGCAAATAAAATCGTGTTCATTCGTGTGAACATAAAGAAATGAGTCCACGAGCAAAGCATTGGGACGTAACTCACACTACAACTGCGCAAAAGTGGAAACCGGATCGGGAAAATAGGCACCGCACGGTGATAGGACACTGCTGCTGTACACGTCACATAATGTTTCTTAAAGCAATACACGCACCGATAACGGGTGTGGCTAGCTGTGCTCAGGGACCGCAGATTTCTACAGCTTGATACACTCACCGACGTTTTGGTATCGTGTTTCTTCATCTTCCAGACGCTGTCACTACAAAAAAATGTCAAACTCACTAAACTTAATAAAGAATTCCCAAATCATAAATGTGTTCCTTTTAATCTAGCTTTTAAAATAAACCCTGGAATGCAACCTCTGGTCCCCATCACAGGGACCAGTAGTGACCTGTAATGGAAATGGGTGTGACGTTTAAACCCATCATAACTCCATGTCATATATCCTCCTCTATGTCTATTTTAACATTTATTTCTTTAATTTTTATATCTCAATATCATTACATATTTTCTTGTTTAAAAAAAAAACAGAAACACAAGTTGACTGAATCCAAAGTGTTGAACCTCATAACATTGTTAAATAATCAAGATTAAACTATCTGTCCAAAATAATAGAGATCATTGAGTAAGATCCTACATCTCCAGAGTTTCATGACTTTTGGTGTTCTTTAGATCAGTCACTGCAGACACAGCCCAGACAAACTGGAAGCTTCATGTTGCTTCACCTCACCGCCCGAATCAGGGTCTAATGCTGCATTTTGTTTTTCACATTTACAGTCTGTCAAACTTTTTCAAAAACTAAAACTAAAAAATGAGGGAAAGTGGAGGCAGGAGAAGCAGGTCCGAGTGTCAGGTGAACTGAACTTCAGGTAAGAAGTGATGACCTGCAGTCTGTCTGGGTCAGATATAAAACAAGTTTAGGTGGAGATTATTTTCGTTGTGCTGACTTTTTACCGTCAGTTTCAATAACTCGTACTGCGTACTAGCATGACGGAGTTTCTATACAGCTGGGTGGTGCTGTGATGTTACTGACTGTGAACTTAATTTTATTCATAGGGTTAGTTAGTAAAGTTGCCAACCGTCCTGTAAAAACGGAATCGTCCCGCATTCAGAGAAAATATTACACGTTTGGTATTGAGCTGAAAACAGTTTCATTCAGCTAGAATGGAAAAACACACAAAGCTGGATTTATTCTTTGTCTTTGCTGCACAGCTGCCTCTTCTTCTCTCATTCTCCCCCTCTCTCTCCTGTTGCTGCTTCAATCATGAAACTGATCAGTGATCAGCTGATTGGCTCTCTTGTTTGTTTATCTCCCACTTTGTGCCGAAAGAGGAAACCAGCGGATGTCGCGCTAAACAACAGCAGCACGTTTAAGCTTGATCAGCTGTTGTTAGAATTGATTTAATATTAATTTCTAGTATCAGCTGATGTTTGCTGGAGCCACAGCTGTAAAGCTGCTGGTCATGATGTCGGTTTGGATGTGTGGTGAGAGGGAAACATGAAGATGAAACCAGGAGATGTCCTTACTGGATCATCAGAGCTGTGATGGAGAAACAGGTTTACCTTTTAGGTGACATGAATGAGTTGAAGTTATGAACTGTTTCTGAGAGACAAATAACACCAGGATCCTTTTCTAAGTAGCTGACAGCTGGTAACTGTGCAGGGGCGGGGCACAAAGAAATACTTTTCTTTCTGATTCTCATTTAAAATTTCTCGCTTTTATTAAATAATTATCTGAATCTTACAACCAAAGTTTTTATCTGATGTAAAATGTATAGAAATCATACATATACCAACAAGACTGTACATCACTGTCACAGCAGCGTTTGTTTTCATTCAAAGGCTTTATGGCTTTTCCTATAAATACCTGGTGGGCCGGTCTCTAGTCAAAATGCCCATTTATGTCCCAGTCCAGCCCTGGCCGCAGCCAAAGCACTGAGCGGGCTCCGTCCATGAATGTGCTGCAGCGGGTTTTGAATCCAACAACGAAGCTGTGCTGCTGGTGATACATGATACAAGAATGCATGACTCTGTAGTGCCGACTTCCAATGTACCGGGTTGGCATGAATTATGTTTTTGTTTTTTCCTCTTGCGAAAACTTAGACAGGATTGTAATTCCTGCCAAAAAAGCAATTTCCGACATTTTCCAAAATTTTGATTGGCGACATTTAAACGATCGTAAATTACAAATGTTTAAAGCCAGAAACAATATTTTTGTCACAGGTAGAAACTGCAATCAGTTTTTTTTTTTGCAAAGCAACTTTTATGTTATTAATGAATGTATATATTTACATTCAACTCATTGACATGAAAAGATTTATTTTCCAAAAGAGATCGGACCAAGAGGGCAGCAAAAATTGCAAAGACATAAAACAAAAATTAACATAACAATAATTTCAGAATATTTTAAGTGGTCAAAAAGGCTGAATCAAATATAATGTAGAACACAGTATGTAAAATAACGCCGAGTCGTAAAGATACCCGCAAAACAGGCCATTTCTTTATTTTATATGTAACACCTTCGTAAACCCTGCTGACTGCAGATTATTTTGTAATCTGAGCAAACATAAAAAACACACCGAAACACCGGAAGTCATTCTTTGGCACAACACCGGTCACGACCCCTCTCGGTGATTTTGATTGGCTCTAAGTGGTCCGTTGAAGATGTGGAGTCTGCGCAGTAGTCACAGCGCCGAAATTCAAATTTGAACAGAAGCTGTTTGGTACAAAGAGAGAAGCTGGAGTCGCGCAGTTGTAGTAGTTTTACTTCAAACTGCAGTCGAGTTGTTAGAAAGTAACCAGAATGGATCCGTTTACTGAGGTGAGTCACAGAAAAACTTTACTAATCAGCCAACAACGGAAGAAGCTGCGTTAAAGTGACTGGATAGTGCACAGCTAACGTAGAAACCAAATGTTATAATGGTAGTGCTCAGAGAGCACGGGGCATTAGCTTGTTTGTTATTAGCTTTAGACGTTGACGTTTTTAACACGGCTGAAGAAAACATGTCACGTGTTTCTTTGGTCAAAACGACTACATGAGCCACAAAAGTATCTCATTTTAATGTCAGTATGTATGTGGCTGGAACAAGTTAACAAGTATTTCGCTCCTGAATGATCGTTATATTTAAGCGCTCCTTAACCTTCTAGCGTCCACATATGTGGACATCACATTTTGGGTTATTTAGACCAAAATACTCAATTTTGCGCTACAAGGGCCTGATGTCCACTTACGAGGACATTATATGCTACTGTTCTATCAAAACTTTAAACGAATATCCTCATGTGGCTCTCATTTTTCTTAAAAACAAAAATAAGGTTAAAAAACCTGGTAATTCTTTGTTTTTACATTCATCGGGCCCCAATGTGACCAAATATCAAAGTGAAATTAAAAATGCTGCCGTGGAAGAGTTCGGGTCTTAGGAGGTCAAACAACGCCCCAGTCGTTAAACTCGCTGAGTGTCCGTAGCTGCGTCCAGCAGTCGGACCTGTTGGGCGTCAGTTTCTTTCTTTTCTGTTATTTTCACTCATGTCGGTGCTGCCAGCTAACTAACCGACATGAATCAGGTCTGATGTCATTAGAGTTTAAACCGCAGGCGTACAGGAGCGTGCGTCATTCTTCAGCAATGCTTTTCGTCAGCGCCTGCAGAGCTGATGTAGGGTGTCGTACGTGTCGGGACTTGCACAGCAGAATAGAATTAGGCCTTTAGTGCAATTGTTCATGGACAACGAGGTTATGGGTGCATTCCCGTTAAATATGCAGCAATTAAAATATGAATAGTAAGACAGCAGAATGAAACAAACAGGAGAAATGTAAGCGCAGTGTTAGAAACACGAGGGAAAGCAAACACGTTCTTATTATCTTTGGTTACTTCGTGTTTCTTTGGATGCGTTCACATGTTTCAGGAGTTATCAGCTCTGACAGCTAAAACTAAGAAACATTAGAATCTGACAGTGAGGGAAATATTTGTAACAGTAGTCAAAGAGAACAGTGAGAGCCCAAAGCTATAGGAGACTATTAAACCGTTTATATGAGGTGTAAACACTTGTAAATGATCTTTGATGCAGAAACTGTATCTGTGAGCGGCATCATCCCTTTAGATGCAGCAGCGTTGCCATAAATCCCTCTGTGCACCTGGCTTTAGTTTGTAATTTAGCTTGACTCTGTTTCACTAAAGCAGTTGAACACTACAGAGGTGATGTTTTATTAACAACCCAACTCTACCAAACTAGAAACTGTTGGAGCGAACTCGAGCTCGCAGAGAGAACCTCCAGAAGAAACTCGCAGAAAGAACCAATGCAGCGAACAGACAGGTGGTGAAAAGGCCTCGAGAGCCACTGACTGACACAAACATTGTGATCAGCGAGTCTCTTATTGATAAAGGTATGAGCCCCTTTAGTGTTTTGGCACTTTAACCTCTGAGCTGCAGCTGTCTTGTGTTTGCTTAAATCTCTTTATTGTTTTCAGTGCCCCAGACGTCCACAAAGCCATCTCCCTCGAAGCGCAAGTGCTCTGGAGAAAATGTCCAACCTGCAGCTGATGAAGAGAACCAGGAGCCGGTGATGCCACAAGCTCCTCTTCTCTCAGATCCTCCCACAGACAAAAAGCCCCCGGTGGGTCCAGCCAGCATCCGGCCTTTCTCCTCCTCGGAGAAGACTTCAGGAAAGCCTGTTCTGCAGTCTCAGGCAGTGCAGCTGAAAGCGGAACGCCCAGAACCCGACAAGGTGGCTGTCTGCACTGCTCTTGTTCCTCCAAGCAGAACAGAAGCACAGATAGGAGCCGCCAATCCAGCTCCTCAGAGTAACACAGAGGATCCAGCTCCATCTGCTGCTGGCATGAAATCACGCTTAAAAAACCTGGCAGAGCAGAGGAAGTGCTGGAACACTGACGGTAACAGTTTCCTGCTGTTTAATTTACATAGAATGAGTTTAAATTTACAGGAAGTTATTAACAAGACTTCAGGAGGGGGGGGGGGGGGGGGGGGGACAAAATGATCAGAAATAAATAAAAATTAGTCTGAGACAAAAGATCTCCATCCTGAGATAACAGCTGAGGGAATCTACATGAAATCGGCTCAACCAAGAAATGTGTGTGAATTTCTGTCTATGTAGAAAGTCCCAGATGTGGGATTTTTGATCATTTCTCACAGTTGCTGTAGTTTCAGAAACAGATCGTGCTGAGTGTCAGACTGATGGTACAGTGAGTCGGTCTTATGGCAGGTTTTAGTGACTGTGTGTAATCTAGTTTTAAAAATGCGATAATGGCAGTAATATCGTATCATAGGTCAGGTATTGTGTTGTCTGGTGATTCCCACTTCTACAAGCAGACAACAGGAGGTTGAAATGCTTTCTGATGCTGTCTATTTTAAAGAAATCTCTCTTATATGTAATGTAGAACTATATAACACACTGTTGGCTCTCTTATACGTGATTCTTTTGGTTACAGTTACAGTTTATGACACCAAGAAGCATTCAGAAAAACAGATGTTCCATCTTCGTCCTCAGATGAGCTCTAATCCTGAAATTCCAGATAACGTCTGTTTTTTACGTGTGAATAAACGTGTAAAAGTGAAATAGTTTCTCCCTTTTCAGATGCTTGTGATGTACCTTCAGACTGTATTCCTGTATCCACGATAAAGAGACCGTTTGATGCCCAACCAGCTGCCAGTCCCTCTGTCTCCTCAGAAATTTCCCTTGGGAGGAGAGGCAGACTGGCCAACCTGGCTGCAACCATTGGTTCCTGGGAGGATGATCTCAGCCATGCTAAAACCCCCAAAGAGAAAGCAAAGGAGACGCTCGCTGCTTCGTCTAGTCCCAGATTTACAGTCAGAGGTGCTGCGGCTTCCAGCACTAAACCCAGCGTTTCGGTGACCAGTTCAACCGTGAGGAGCAAGTGCACGGGCATCTCCAAGCAGGTATTCATTTTTTATCTTGTGCATAATCGCTTCACTATTCAAATTTTAGCTTTTCCTGCAAGGTTTCCTGGGTCACTAGAAATATATCTCCTGTATAAATAAACTGGCTTTCCATCTGTTTATTTTTCAGCAGGCTGCGTTTTCTCCAAGCCTTCAAAAAGCCGACTTGGTATCCAGTCCTCAGAAGTGCTCCAACCAGGGCGCGACAGTGTCCTCTATTCATCAGAAGACCTCGGTTGAGGAACCGGCCCTCTTATCTAGTCAGCAGAAGGCCAGCTCCTCCATGTCAGCGCTTCAAAGTCCCCAAAAACATCAGGCCCTGTCCAAAGGCCCAAATGTCTCCTGCAGTCCCCAGAAGCTGGAGCTTTGCGCCAAGCCCAGCTCATCTGACCTTCCAGCCTCGAGGGAAAAGGTTACTACAGGAGCTTTTGGTGAGTTGGACTGGAAAGCTGGTTATGATGAAAATTGCTCAGTGGCAGTGTCTGCATGTTTTGATATGGCCAGTTTCTTAGCACATCAGCCGATTCTATTCACTTGTGTACCAGGGGCACCTTCCTACATTGTCATTTAATTGTCTGCTCAAATCAGTGTTGACACAGACCCATTAGTTGATTCTATCCTCCACAAGTTAGAGTGATTTTTACCATCTCAAATAGGAGTGAAATCTTTGCGGGAGCGCATCAACCAGAGCTCACCTGCTCGAGTCGGAGTACAGACCAGCGCTGCCTCTGTGAGTCCAAACACCAGGTCGGTACAGGAGAGACTCAGAGCTGCCCAGGCTACAAACACAACCACCGCTGACATCACTATGAGGCAGAAACTGGTAGGTTGATGTCATTCTTGGTGCTGCAGTTATGTTTTTCGCCCTTATCCGAATAGCAGAATGGCACATTCTAATATCAAGCCTGCTCGTTTCAGGAGCGTGAGAGTGAGCTGGCTCAAATTTGCAGTCGCTTCCAGCAGAGGAGCAAAATGTGGAAGGACAAAGAAGGAGGAGCGGACACTAAGGTTGGACAGGAAGCATCAGGCACACGCAGAGTAAATAAAGTCTCCCAGCATTCACCCCAGTGGATTTTTCAAATGATGTACTTTTCAGGAAGAGGTCGTAAAGCCTGTTGAGAGAGAAGTGATCTCATCTGAGCCGCCGGATGAATTCCCTGCACCATGTAAGAAATCTGACGCAGGCGGCGAGTGCGCTCCTTCAGGTATTGCATGACAGTCCCGAACAGAGCCCGAGTACTCGGACTACTGGTAAAGTGAAGCTATCAGTTATCTGGTGTCGGGCAGATTATAATATGGCATATTGTTTTTAGTCACAGTGCAATGACTGCTGTGTGTTTTGTCACCATCGGTGGTTCTGTTGGACCCTCAGCAGTGATTCAGTTTAATTTCAGATTTTGAGTTTAGGATGTTGGTACAGCTCTACACAACAAAACAAACCATACTTCCTGATGACAATCTCAAGACTTCTAACATGGGTTTAAATAAACAGCAGGTCGTCAGCTGAGCTCCCCTCCAGTGTTGACCTCCAGCCCCCTGAAAGTGGCTGTTCACACTACAGATAAGTTGACTGAAGAGACCCCAGAGGAGAAAAGAGAAGAAAACGTGGATCAGTCTGTCAATTCTACCGTCATCAACGAGCTGTTTGGAGATCTAGAACAGAGTGAAGATCCCAGCGGTGATGAGGAAGATGCTTTAAACATCTCCTCGATGTCCCTCCTCACTCCACTGGCAGAGACTGTGGCCGCTGTGGTAAACAGTCCAGAAAAAAGAATGATGGTGAGCACCGACGAGTCCTCGTCCATGGAAATGCAGCGGTAATTGTTCAGTGATAATATTTTCTTCATGACTTGTGCAGACATCCACTCCAGCCAACTCTTTCATTATGAAGAGCACAACTCCCGACGATGTCGCCATAGCCAAAAGCTTCCAGACCTCCTCAGATGGAGATGGTGCAAGTGTCTCAAGTGAGGACCACAAGCTTCCCTACAGGTAAGTGTTTCCTCCGTGCAGTGCTGAGATGCTTCAGAGCCGTCTGTTTTCACCGTCTCACTGAATGTTTGTTGCTGTGTGCAAGTATCGATGCATACAGGTCAACCAGGGTGAAGAACACCGAGAGGCCCAGTGTGAAGCAGGTTATTGTGAGAAAAGAAGACGTTTCTAAGAGAGCCGAGGAGCCCCGAGCATCCAGCCTGTTCAGTGTCAAACAGAAGATAAAGGTTTACATTAAACTTGTTCCATATAGGATTTCAACTGGTAATAAACTACAGTCTGATCTTACACACAAATCTACCTTTTGTGTAGATTCTGACAAATGAAATCAACCTGCAGCAGACGGTTATCTATCAAGCCAGCCAGGCACTCAACTGCTGCACAGATGAAGAACACGGGAAAGGCTCGCAGGTGGAGGCTGAGGCAGAGAGGCTGCTGCTGGTGGCAAGTAAGCACATCTCTGTTTCCTTAGTCAGCTCAAGGTTGTTCACATAGCACGATCACAGAGTCTTGAGTAAAGGAACACAAATAAAAATACACATAGTGCTAATATTTAGTTTCCTGTATAAAATGTGAAAGCATTGCACAGACCTACCCTGTGTCGATGTTAGAGTTCCACATGTCGGTGTTTAGAAGATTAACGAGGGACATGGTTTGGCCCAAAGATATGACTTTGTTTACGTTTGATGGCCTCAGGCGAAAAGAGAGAAGCACTGAAGGTGGAGCTGGACCAGCTGAAAGGAAATCCAGGAGGAAGGAAAGAGGGGCCTGCAGCCCCGCAGCCAATGGCCTCCAAAGGCTGCATCACCCTGCAGGAGCTACGCCTGCCTCTCAAGGCAGACTTTGTCTGTTCCACTGCCAATAAACCAGGTACACGATCCATAACTCTACAGTTCTCCATGTTCTCCATTAGACCACATCTCAAATGAGTGCTTTTATTAAACTGTTATTTGTCAGTTTTAAGAATCTTCAGTCAGAGTGAAATCCCACAATTTCACACTAATGTTGTCATGCTGTTTGTTTCCATTATTTCAGAGTCTACCAAACATTCATTTTTCATCATGATCAGGGCGGGAGCAGAGAACATTGTGGCCACGCCTTTAGCCACGACACACCGTGGCCTGAGTGGCGACACCCTCACCTTCCCCACCAAGTTCACTATGTGAGTCAGAAGCAGTTAGTGGAGGCACTGTTGGCCTTCAGTCACACCGCTGTGGTCACTCATCATTTCAGCACGTCGCCTCTGTTGTTAAACACTATTAACTAAACATAATCAATTTATTTACTGATTGCTGAGGAGAATCTTTGACTTTCAGATCTGACGTTGACAGTGGCTTTGACATCAGTGTAGAAGTATACTGTCTGGTACGTGTCCTCGTTCTGCAAGTACTAACGCTGTATTTCTGTGACACCGTCTGTTCATAGTCTTCTGTAAGTTTCTGTTTTGCAGTGTTACTGATGGTGCACAGTGCTGTTCCCTTTCAGGTGCAGAAACGGGAAATCTGCAGTGACAAGAAGAAGAAAACCAACAAGTCGAAGGTAATTCCTGTTTTATTTTACGTTTGTTGTTTGCTGTTGGGATATGCTTTTAGAGTGTGTGGCTGTTCTCACTTTACTCTTTAAAACAAATGTAATATTTCTTCATCTTCCTAGGCTATCACTCCAAAGAAGTTCCTTGCCATCACTGTAAGTATTTAAAAAAAACTAAAACTTTAAAGGAAAAATGAGAAAAAAGCTCCTTTTTTCCACATGTTAATTAATTTATTCTTCTCCTGCAGAAGACGACACAGACACCAGGTATGTGACACTAAGGTTTATACAAACTGTGCTGTGAAGACTATTATGTAACAAAGTGTAAAAGATACAGAGTGATGGTCTCAATATAAGCTTCAAGGAGAAATGAGCTTTATTAGGTCAAATAAACGTACTGGATGAATCAGTGATCTGTTGTTCTCACACTGTGGATTCTGTTCATTTGGGCCGTTTTAAACAGGAGAAACATTTCAATACTCTTCCAGGTGACGTCTTTAGTCACAGTGTGACAGCTTTTGTGTGGAAAGTTGTATCTGAGCAAAACCAAATACAGATGTTTAGCTATAATGCATGTCTGAAAAAAACAAATGAGCCAGATGGAGCCAGAGTGGGTACACATCACCAGTGTTTTCAAGTCAATATATTTCTAAAGATTCTTTTGACATGAAATTCTCACTAGATGTCAGTAATGAGGCACCTTTTTATAGGAACCAGCTGAGACGCATTTGCACCCAGTAGCAGGGTTTGTAATTACTGACAGATGTCTGGGGGTGTGTCCATGCCTTTTTGCACCTTCCTTTTTTCATGTGTTCAGTACTTTGCCCCTGTGTCACTTGTCATTATTAAGCATAATGTATGTTGTTGCAGTTGTGGCCAGTCCTGGAGGCCCCAATGCGGTTCGCACCAGTAACTTTGCTCTGATTGGAGCATACAAGCTCACCCTGGCTTCAATTGGGAAGACCCAGTTTCCTTTGGAGAAGGTATGAAAGCCCCGAGTTCATAGTCCATGTATATCTGTCTCCATTCACACTGTTACATCCATGGCAGTAACATCCTCATGCATCTGTAAACTCAGTAATTATGTCAGCCTATGTATGTAACCATGACACACACACACAGTGTTTCCATGTCCATATTCACCTGTAGACTGCACCACTGTTTTTCTCCCACATGTACTGAAATCGAATGATTGTCATTTCTTATTTTCCCAGTAAAATATAAAGAAATGTGCAGTGGCTCATGACTTTTGCATAGTGCTGTATGAAGTGTTAGCCTTCCATTCAGTCTGCCTGCTCTGGGTCATAGGTGCCATTCCTGTGCCCTTTGGAGGGCCACATCTACCTTAAGATGCACTGTGAAGTGGGCTCAAAGGTGGAGGAAAGGGGCTTCCTGGTGAGTATGGCTCATGAGGCTGATGCTGGCCTTAATGTGCTGCTGCTACAACTATTCTTGAAGTCTAATCATCTGTCTTTGTTTTTTCTTACCACAGACGATGTTTGAAGATGTTAGTGGGTTTGGAGCTTGGCACAGACGATGGTGCGTCCTGTCAGGATACTGCATCTCCTACTGGACTTACCCAGACGACGAAAAGAGAAAGGTAACAATGCTGCGAGCCAGCAAGCAACTTTGTCTGTTACTCTACATTCACGTGCTGACTAATATGTGACTGCTCTAAACCTGCAGTAACAACTGAAAAACATTAAATAGACGGTGCCAAAGTTTAAAGCTTTAAGAATAAAATGTAAGCAAAGACTGAACAGGGTTGTTCTACATCTCGTAGAATCCCATTGGTCGCATCAATCTGTCCAACTGCACAAGTAAGGCAGTGGAGCCAGCCAGCAGAGAGTTCTGTGCCCGACCCAACACGTTTGAGCTCATCACCATCAGACCACGGAGAGACGATGACAGAGAAACGCTTGTCAGCCAGTGCCAGAACACCACGTGTGTCACTAGGTACGTTTCCACCATATGGACAGGTACTTACTCCTGAAGAGTGGCTTGATGACAGTCAACATACTCTGCTTGTTTTCCTGTGCAGAAATTGGCTGAGTGCTGACACCAAGGAGGAGAGAAATCTGTGGATGAAGAAGCTGAACCAGATTCTGGTGGACCTGCGGATGTGGCAGCCAGATGCCTGTAACAGACCGCTGCCCAACTAATCCCTTTGTATTCTTTGGACTGCTGATGATGCATGGCTTACTAAGTGCAATATACTATCATACCAGTTGGATATTTGAGTAGGATCATTGATCACAGGAGGTGAAATAAACATCCGACACATGCTAGAACAGGTTTTTCTGCATTGACGTGGGTGTTGGGTTTTTATATATCTGATGCATAAGCCTGGTTTGATGTGCTTTGGCTGATGTTGCCACGTTTTTACGTTAATGCTAATATTTAATATGCACATGCTGCATGGCTTTAAAACTTTTGGTTTCAGTGTTGAAATTTGAATGTGCGTGGTGTTCAAATTCCTCTGTCTCTAAATATATACGTGTGTGTGCGCGCGAGTGAGTGTGTATATGTGTCCATGCTTTATAACCCCCTCCCCCAAAAAAGTATTATGTTCAATGGAGATAACTGGGGAGCCGATCTGTTACATATCCTGCTCTGAAGCCTGAGTCTGCATAACCAGCATGCTGGCCCATGTCCCAGCTGCCTGTCTTACCCTACTGTGCATGTCTGTGGAAGAGAGAACCAGGCAGGCACAGGTAGAACATGTCAGCTCCACAAAGAGCTCCAGACATCAGTGTGATGCAGCAGTGTTTAACCACTGTGCTTCCATGTTTCAGTTTTCTTATTTTTAATTAAAATGTAAAGCTTCTGTCAGATATAACACATGGCTCATCTACACAAAGAAATTGAGGGGGGGGGGGGTTTAATTTAGGTGACAGTTTTGACCCCTCAGCTGTAAAAGGCTGATGAGAGCTTGTCACCCTGGCAGGTGGGCAGGCAGCATGGACATGCATATGAACACAGTGACGTAGGAGTTTATACGATCGGTATAACTAGTGTAGTTTGAATCGCAGCGACGTGGAGGGGGGAGGTTGAGGTCACTTCACTTGTGACAGTAACTTGATGATTTTAAAATTGATGCCACCCGTGTATCTACCAGGAAGCTGGGGGAAGCATCAGCAGCCACCTTTTTCAAATGTCATTTTATATACATGTTAATGAGTCTCAGGTGTAACAGCAAACTACAGAGTGCACGTTTACCTCTTAGGTACCTGTTAGACAATGCAGAGTAAATAAAATAGTCTAGTGACCTGCAAATAAATAACATTTTCAATAAAAGCACTTTTTTAAAAGCAAATGTTGATAAATGCAACCTGAAAATGGTCTCCATGCATCATTATCTCTAGTTATCTCTTGTTCCATCCTTTTACACTGATTTGGTAAACGTGGCTGTTTAACAATGTACGCTACAAGCTTTATTAAAAAAAGAATGGACGGGCTGTTTTACATGTTGCTGTGTAATTATATTGAATGAAAACGGTGCTTTTTTACCTTTTTGCAATTTGGTGCATTAAAAAGAGTATTTGCCCCTTTCTGATTTCTTGGGGTTTTCCACAGTTGTCATGCTTGTTTCAGATTATCAAACTAAGTTTAATAGAAAAATAACTCCAGTAAATACAAAATGCAGATTTAAATGATGATTTCCTTTATTGGAGAATAAAAGCTCCAAACCTTACTGGATAAAGTCAGTTCCTAAACTGAATCACTGGTTGGGCCTTCTCAGCAGCAAGAAGTGCAATCATGTGTTTGTGATAAACAGCAAAGAGGTTACACAGCGATGATGCAGGAAACAAGTGACCTCACTGAGATAAACAGTTCTGTCGTGAAAAATAAAGTTTCCACAGGACTCTGCAACCACATAAATACCGAAGTACATCTTTAATGGCTTACATGAGATTTCAGAGTAACAGCCATGTGTTGCTAACAAAATGCACTTGATTACCTGATCATCAGCAAGTGTGACCTATAAAGACAGCTTTGGCAGTTGGCTGGTCTAGATCGTGCACCTCTCTGCTTTTGTAACCTGACACATTAAGACAGCTGCTGCAGCTGGAACGTCATTAAATCTACCATCGTAGATTTAATGATGTTCCAGCTCAGGAGCCCCGGGCGGTCAAATACCTTACAATGCGTCCTGAGGTATTTAAACAGGAGCAGTATGTGCTCCTTTGTGCAAGGAGGAACAGGATGAGCACTGCCAGAGCCCCACTGACCACCAACAGGGCCTCTGACCAATCAAAGAAACATTCATCAGGCTAAATTTGAGCAGTCCATATAAAATGTGTTCATGCTGAACAATATTAGTTTTCTTAGCCTTTTCCATAGATGCTTATTATGGAAAAGGCTAAGTAGAAAAGCATCAATATAAATACCACCCAGAAATAGAAGTAGCTCACATTTAGTTTCTATTTTAGCACGATAGACTATTTTAGCATGACCCAACCCTCGCCCCCTACCGCTGCTGCACTGGCACGGCCTGTGGTGCTTATTGTGCTTAGGTTATATTCTATGTGCAACAGTTACTAAATACATCCATCCAGTCGCTTCTGCTTGTCCTTTGCTGGAGCCTATCCCAGCTCTCAGATTTAGTTACTAAATCGCTCAAAACTACATTTTTAAGTGTTTTATTAAACATGTCTTTAAAGGCTAGAAATTTTTAATCAAGCTTTGCCTTTATTTGCTAATATGGGACAATATGGATTTCTAGTCCGTTGCTCACTGCAGAACTCTGGCTTCACTAAAGGCTTTGAGGGCATTATTAGCTTTAAGGCATGCAGCTGAGTTATATCTGGGAGTAAAACTTCCTCTGATATGTCACTTTGTCCTTCAGAGAACCCACAGCATTATATGCACTATATACTATTACCTAAATAATCGTGATGTCTCGTCATGTAAATAGTGCAGATATTAATTGACACAATAAGCAATCAAACTGCTGGCCTAACAAAAGATGCAGATATTCCTTTATAATAATCAACATAGACTATTCTCCCATTCACCACCCACATGTGTCTGTCTTCCTCCGCTCGGCGACACACCTGCTGGGAATCAAACTCTGGTACTTGGTGATTCTGTTCTCAGACATTCAAGCTACAGACACCAGCAGCCACAGTCAACTGTCTTCCAGGAGCCAGAGCAGGCGACACCGAGGGAAATTTATGACCCTGTGGACAATATCCTGCCTTGTGGGTCAGCAGTTGAGGACAGGGGGAGTCAAACCTCTTATTTAATGGGACATATCTCTGTGTGACTTCAAGTGGGCTAGACTAGTGAAACAGTTACTGGCACTGAATACCCAGTGTAGCACGCCATTCCTGTACAGTGCCAGGAACCTACTCTCTGTGGCAGTAAAGAAGGCTAAGTCTCACGTGTTAGTGGTGAGCCGTGTAGTTAGAATGATGGAGCACATTTTCTAAATAGTGTGATGTTGGAATATATGGTTGAAGTAGCTCCAAAAGCAGGAAGGCAACACTGTGAAGTTGAACTGAAAACAGTTTTGCCCCCTTTATACTGTCTAGAAAAAACTTTTCCTCTGCCTGAGCTGCACTATAAAGCTGTAAGTACGAAGTGTGTCAGCCACAGAGCGAAATGAATCTGCCCCAATTGCTTCACTGTTGCTGAGCTGAGCTGGCTGGAGGCAGCGTGGTGGCACATGAAAAATGGGACAAGTCAGTTTTGTGTGTCACAAAAGTGGCTCTTTTTAAAATCTGGTTAAATCACCATAGTAAGTAATGCTGAACATACAACTTGGGATACAGTAAGTTAAATTCAGAGTTCTGGTTCAAAGCTAGCTGGAAGCATCACATTTTCTCACCGATCCTTTGATTTCGTGAGTATCTACTCGGCGATGGGAAGTTGAATCTCTGATTCAGTTGCATCAGTGTGATGTTGATCTTGGTTGCAGATCACCGGACCAGCTCTTTATTCTATATTCGAGTGTGGTGACAGTTTGACCCTCCAGTCTACATCTGTTTTGTGGACTTGGACTTGGACATTTGATCATGTCCCTAAGACGGGGTCCTTCAAGAATTTGGGGTGTCTGACCTGTTGCAACATTGGGAGAGATTGTTCTGGATCACCGGTAATAAGTCGAACTTGTCTGTTGATTGATTCTAAGAATAGAATAAGGTATTTTTTACTGGTGTAATTTAATTTAATTTTCAGTTGTTACAGACGGGACAGACATGGCTGGGGGATAGGAAAGGGAGAGAGAAAGATGAAGGAAAAGAAAAACAGAAGGAAGAGGGACAGTGAGAAATATACAAATGTCCTGGATCACCTGTTGAGAGAAAGAAAAGAGAAGCAAAAAAAGAGAGCAACATAATAAACACAGCACCATCGCATTAATCTAGCTAAGTGTAAATAACAGTAAATACTATATACTGAATGTTGTTGTGCAGCACGCAGGACCGACAGTACACAATGTGCTTTGAGGTAGCAACAGTCTTCTTTATTAAGATTACTTAGTGAAAAACACTGAATAAGTATTCTTGGTGTGTGTTCTTTGTTCTACTACATTTCAGCAAATGGTGTTGGGAATGCAGCAGAGTACAGTCAGATATCACGCAGTACCATCTGGAAGCCATTTGATTGGAAACAGCTTTATTATTCAGCATGCCGATGATCCCGAACACACCGGCAGTGGAGTAAAATCATACCTAAAGCCATTATTTACAAATAGAGGAAACAGGAAACATTGTTAAACCTACCAAAGTTTCTCGAAGAGTGCACTGACGACTTATCTGGGAGGTCACAGAAGGACCCTGAACATCAGCTAAAGAACTCCCGACCTCACTTGCCTCAGTTAAGGCCAGTGTTTATGATTTCACAATATGACAGAAACTGGGCAAAAATGGCGTTTATGATAGAGTTCAGAGGCAAAACCCACTGCTGACCGAAGAGAACACAAATACTGTGTAAACTAGGAGAATAGATGAGCTTTTAAAACTCTTGCGATCCATGGTGGGCTGTGTAAACTTAAATCTACATGAAGAGTGACTGCATTAGTGTATCAATACCATACTCTTTGGGTGTATAAGACACATATCATGTCATGTTCTTCTTCTGGCACATGGTGGTGCTAAACATGTTCTAAGAACTTCTCCAGCTTCACAGAGTTAAGTCTGTGACAGTTTTTAGAGCAGGGCTCCGTGCTGTAAATGAGCCTTTTTACATGTCATGTCCACTTTAAACACAGTCGGTAGGCTGTCATTCAAGCATCTGCAGTTTCCTTCCTCCACAGCAGTATCTGCCCAGCACCCCTGTGTATTTTCCATTACACAAAGTAGAGCGGCGTGCCAGGTCAAGACTGCCTTTTCCCTTTGGCTGGAGGGTGACCGCCGGCAGTAAAACACTACTGAAGGTGTCATTTTTTTCTACATAATCATACCAGTCCTGGGCTTCTTGGTCCTGGAGTTTCATTAATGATGGATTAGTGAAGACACACTGTTGGCTGCAGCTTCTCTATCAGGTTCTACGTGTGTGTTTAGAATGAGGTCAAAATGAGGTTGAGAGACGCCACCACTTTTCTACTTGTATCTAGTCCAGTCGGCTGCCTGCTAAGGACACTGGAGGATGACTGTTACTGAGGGCATACTGGTCTCCAACCATTACAGTGTTCTGAATCACTTTCAGGTCAGCTAATGTGAGTTTGAGCTAACTCAGGGGTCACAGTAGCAGCACCAGTGGCTAGCAGCATATCTTTCATAGCCGTTCCTCCAGTCTTTTAAACAGCTGAGAAAAAAAGACTTTAAAAGCATGGCCATCCATGTTGGGGTGTATACTCAGCAGCGGAGAGGGGTGCAGGGTTGAGGTGGGACGTTTGAAAGCTGTGTGGACTTCTAATCTGATTCCCAGTCAGCTCCAACTGTGAACGGTGTAAACTGCAGTTTTCAGAGCTGAGAACAGGATACGGTGATAATGTAAGAGGAACCACTCCCTTCCTTGCTTCGGTTTCCTGAGAAGAGTCTGGCTGCCTGCCGACAAGACCCCACCCAACCAACCGTTTAGCACCGAGTGAAGAGATAGCAGGACCATTTCTGCAAACTGCCAACTAACGATTACTAAATGGCCGATTTTGTGTTCATCCAGCACGTAGTTCAGATAAAAACACTTTCAGATTATCAGGACAGATATTTGACTTTCGTGTGCTACAGAGAGCAACTTTCTATTTTACTTTTATTTAAAAGTATTTGCCCCCTTCCTGACTTCTTATTTATTTTACATATTTGTCACACTTACATATATATTATACTCATAATATTAGGCAAAGATATCCAAAGTTAATACAGTATTAGTTTTTTAATTATTTCATCTGAACCCTGTGTGCAAAAAGTAATTACCACCCCTTATTAAACCATGAATGAACTGTGATTAACCAGAGTTTTTGAAAAGCTACACTCAGACCTGATGACCCAAGAAATCACAAAGTCTGATAAAATGAAGTAGCTAAAAGATCCCATAAAGCAAAACACAGCATGTCCTCGAGCTAAAGACACTCAGGAGCAGTTTAGAAACAGAGTCTTTGGGACTTCATTGAACCATGGTGAAAGCCGTTATCCACAAAGGAGTGGGTGACACAGTTAAAAGTCAGATGTAGTGGTGGTGGTGTGATGATCTAGGGCTGCTTTGCTGTTTCAGGACCTGACCAACGTACTGTAATTGATGGAACCATGAATTTAGCTCTACAAGAAAATCCAGCTCAGTTCATGCCCTGAAGCTTGAGTGCACTCGGATTATTCAGCAGGACAATGACCCAAGACAAACCAACAAGTCCACCTCGAAATGGTACAAAGAAAACCATCATCAAGGTTTTGGATGTTTTGAAATGACCTTAAAACTGATCCAGATGCTCTGGAATGACCATGAAAAGCAGTTCGTGCTCAACAATCCTCAAATACGGCTCAACTGAACACTTCTGTAAAGACAAGTGGGCCAAAACTCCTTCACAGTAGTTTCAAAGACTCATTACATTATTTCAAATGCTTGATTGCAGTTCCTGCTCTCAAAGCTGGCACAAGCAGTTATTAGGTTTAGGCTAATATTTTTCCACACAGTGCATGTTGGCTTTGGTAGCTTTTCCCTTAGTAACAAATAAAAGCAAGTAAGCCCACCAGCCTCAATAAATTAAATAATCCCTTAACACTACATTTTGTATTTACTTGGGGCATCTTTGTGTGAAAGATTTGTATGACAAACATGCCAAAAAAATAAAAATTAGGAAGGGAGAAAACACTTTTTAACGGCCCTGTTTAACCAACGGATTTACAAATGTACTTTTATTAGTATAACTGAACACATGATGTACAATTCCCTTCCTTTGAAGAAGTGGAATCAAAGTCGTGTTTTATAGCAAATAATTGTCCATCACGGTCATCCATGGGCACCCCGACTTTGGATGCAGTCCTGTAGTTTGGTGCTACACAACCCATTTGCTTACACACAAGGACACACGATAACACGTTTACCTTCAACAGCACATGTGGTGCAGCTGGAACCAGTGACACCGAGTTTGCTTCTGTTTTTCCCACAAAGTTACCAAATTGTAAACTTGTAAAGCCTCGTTAGGCTACCTTTGAATAAGCGAACAAGCTCGCGTTCATAGCACTGAGACGTGCAAAAGCCGGTGGCTGCGAATCCTTAACTCAATCAGTAAGAACTGCTCAGCCTTTTATCTCACTGCAGCAGCTTCGACGCTTCCACTCTGATCATGTTAATCGATGTCCAAAAAAGTACTTGAGCATTACTTTTTAAAAGTGTATTATTAATGCCTTACAACAAAAAGGAAGTAAAAAAACAAGAAACAATCACTACTCACTGAACATGAAAATAAATTCTCAGATGACGTTTAACATCACAGTTTTTATCCAATGTTAGCAGCACTGACAGTGGCACAGTAATCACAGGACGGGCTTAGACATTACAACAATGCAAGTAAAGCATGTGGGTCCAGTCTATGTTCTGCAATACAAGGAGACATGACCCTGAAGAACTTAATAAATGAAGAAATGTGGCTGGTGACCTGAAAACTAACATCTTAGCAGCAATGCAGATGACACTTGCATATCAAAAAGTATAATGCTGACTGATTGTCATCTTACTCCAAGTGTGACTCTGACTTCTCACTGTGGTTTTTTATGATAGTAGTTATAGTTGTTAGCTTTAAATATTTGAGCACTAACGTCAATTATTGACTACATTTTGTAATATAATCTAATATCAGAGAGTATATAAAGCCCTTTTTTGGTGCAGTTGATTGAAAAGCAGCCTCATGCTAAGAAAACAACTCACATGAGTCACATTTTGGTCTTTTGACACTGCTGTCAAGTGAAGAAACTGATTACTGTTATGTTTAAACAGTAACCAGATGATGAAAATCAATTAGTGTAAGTGTACTCTTGTCATGTCATCGAGACGTGTCAGCAGGAACACAGGCGCACCTCTGAAAAATAGCTTCTATTCAACTGTAGCGATTGTGACACGTGACGCTGTTTCTAGGAGTCAGTAGTGATTCTGTACTTAGTGAGTCGTTGTCAACTTTCAGAGCTTTGGTGGAATATACACGATCGAGACTTATTTGATTGTTTTTAAGTTGGTACAGCGCATGTTTCAACAAATAAACACAAAAGCTTTTTGTCCTTCTTTGAGAGTTCGGCGTATTGCTGCACTAACTTTAGAATGACTGTTTGCATTCAGAATCCATTGCACTGTCCTCAGTGGGAGCACCGGCTGACTTTAAGCCATTTCAGTTGAAGGAACAGACCCAAACAAAAAGGGGCAACTGACAGAATGGGTATCACTGTTCCAGCTAAACCCAGTGTTGTATTCAGCCGTACTTGTGCAGCTTTAGATTCTGCTCATAGTTTGTAGTTCCTCTACTAGCACATCATCTCTTCCTCTTTTGCTGCCGCAGCACCTTTCTCCTCTTCATGATCATGGCATGGAGCTTCTCCAGTCCCTCCTGCAGTCCCTCGCCGATAATGGCACAAGCAGGCTGAAGGTGCCAGGGTGTGGCAGTGTTGAGCTCACCTAGAGACAACATGCTCTCCATCTCAGGCAAACTAAGAGAATTGCGCAGGTCCTGTTTGTTAGCCACCACAAGGACCGGCACACCCTGGTTCTCTGCCAGCCGTGTGATTTTGTGCAACTCTGCCTTGGCTTCCTCGATGCGCTCGGCATCCACCGAGTCCACCACAAACACAATGCCATCAGCACAGCGCGTGTACGAGCGCCACAGAGGCCGCAGCTTCTCCTGGCCGCCTACGTCCCAGAAGTGGAAAGACGCAGTCCGACGGCTGCCTCCAAGAGACACTTTGATCTTCTCTGTGTTGAATCCCTTGGTCGGGACAGTGTTCACAAACTCATTGAAACGCAGGCGATACAGCACAGTGGTCTTGCCTGCACAGTCCAGTCCTAGAATGACAATGTGAAGAGCCTGAAAGCAGGGGAGGCAGGGGAGCAGCGAGCGATGATCCGACAGTCCGTTTCCCATCTTGGCACACAGACCGAAAGAAGTTGCCACTAAATATTCCCGAGGTTGATCTTGTTGTGAAAGAACTGCAGCAAAAGCTAGAATGTAGAGGAGAAATGCATGAGTCAAGGCATGCAAACACACAGCACTCTGTTACTTTACAAGGGCACAAACACCCAGGAAGTGAATAAACCCACACACCCTTACATTATCCTGACACTGAGGACTGAGCTCGGAATAAAACAGCAGGGCGCACTTCAACGTGTGACTCGTAAACAACGGGGAAGGAGATCTTTTAAATTCCCCCCAAATCCATCCGTCACCTCCATGGACAGATCAAAACCGGCCTTTGTGTTTTTTAAACTGAGCACACTGACATGTTGCTTTAAAAATGTGTTGCTTGGCAACCGACTTCTTTATGCCGAAAGGTCCGTTTCTAATCTATAAATTAAAATAAATCTTACGTTACTAACAAATCGACATGTGCTGAAGAACTGGGCTCCCGTGAGGTCGCTGATGAACACGTTTCCGACGACAAGAAAACTGCGTTTCTATGACTTTATGCCCGGTTTGCAGCGGCCGCTCCCGCCCTGCTCACTGAAGGTAGACACACGGAGACGGCGATAAGTGATGCGCCACCAGCGCTTCATTAAAACCTAGTATTAAGAGTTAGCCCGAACTGAAATATGGCAAATAAAGATTGATGAAACATCTCTATCTATATCAAACACTGTGAATACCTTTAGCTTGTTATCCGAGGAGCGGCGTCAGTTTGTGAGCGATCCAAATGGAGTCTGGCGTGCAGTGCTGTGGGTCCTGTGTTACAGACCTGACTCGCTTGCAAAGCCAACAAGTGTTGGAAAAAGCAGTCTTAGCGCTTTGGGCCTTTTATGCACGTTTACATATAAAGCAGCGTTAGGTTAGCGTTACATGACAAAGCAGGCGGACATCAACGCAATTTGCTTCATTGAGGGGAAATTAATTTGAGCTGTCTCTGGGGTTGGATATGATTTCCCGGCTGTTATCGCTGTTTTCTACAGAAGAACGGATCCGTCACAGTAGCAGCGTAAGAAACGTACCTCGACAAACGATGTTAACCCATCACAGCTGGCAGTGCGTCCACAGGTTCGGTCACCCACCGCTGTCACCTCCTCAGACGTCTACAACTACTACTACCTCTCCATTCCGCAGCGGCGCTAAGACCACTAGAATAAACACCACTATTTCCGCTTTCGCTTTTCAAAATAAAAGCACAGCCGGCATATTTGGTTTGGCTGACTTCCACAGGCTTCGAAGCAAATCACGTAAAAGGGAAGGGCTCATTAAACGTACCGATACAAAGGGTGCTGTTGTTTGGAAGGGTTTGAAATAGGAAATTATATAGCTTTAGGTTTCCCCATAATGCATCATCCTCGTGTAAAATCTTGTAATCATACAAGAGCTGCGAGTCCAGCGTCAGTGGCCTATTTATACGATTCCCCTCGTGTTGTACGCCCACCACGGGAACATTCGTCAAAACAGGATTATAGTAATACTTGTAATAGTAATGGATACTAGTGATATTAAAAGTTTATACTATTTCAGAGTTACTCGGGATTCATTCCATGCACTTTATAGTCTAATTATCATGAACCTCAATTTTTCCAAAGTTATGTAACACTGTTAATTTAAAGTCATTTATTTATATATTTATTTATTTACACTCAAACCCGGGACTGTGCATCAAAGAGCACGTGTCGGTCGAAAGGTTTCTTTATGTATTTATTTATTTGGAAGAAGGCCAGTTTTTCAGGTTAGTATTCCACACACAGTGGCCTAAATTATGTTGAAGGGTTTAAAAATACATTATAGACGGGATACACATGGACAGGTCGCTAGTCCGCCGCTGGGCTAGACGCAGGGAGGCAGACACATTCACACCTCTGGGCAATTACGAATTAACATAATCCTTCTAACCGCATGTCTTTGGATTGTGGGAGGAAGCGGGAGTATCCGGAGAGAAGTCACCGGGCCCCGGGTGAAAACATGGAAACTCCACACAGAAAGGACCCAGACAGGTGCAGTAGGACCTTCTTGCTGTGAAGCAGCAGTGCTAACCCCCACGTATACAATTTAAAAAACAAAGAAACAACTACATTGCTTATTTTAATTTTTATCATATTGTCTCCAGCCCATAAATGAGCAACTCTGCTCTGTGGATGAGGTTGAGATTCACGTGCTTTTGGATCAATATGAATGTCGTGGCCAAATATTGTTTATTACATATTTTTAATTATATTATTATAGGCATAGTTGGTGCTTGGAAATGTAAAATTCATCTGGGGGCATACAAACATCTACACCGGGCCTCGTGTTCACCCTCTGGTGGTGGAATTGTATCATTCAGACTGTGACTACTTGCATACATGGATGGAGAAACTAGAAGACTAAATACACTGAGTCTGCCACGCTTTTGTTTCAACTGTTGTAAGAAGTGGTAACAATTCACAGGAAATGAATGACTCTCATTCACACAGTAAATATAAAGCTACCCAGTACACATCTTGCAAGCACAGAGCAGCCAATACACATATTCAGAGCAATGCATTTGCATTTTTTAAAACTGCTGTTTTTGTAAGTTTAAGGGATTCAGAAGGACCGATACAAAAACAGATGGCAAAGAAAACTTTCCAGTGTCCTGGCAGATGATGATGCATCAGGAGGTGTAAACCATTATGTATCACTGCCTGCACCGTGGATGTGTCAAAACAGACCAAAGAAGAACAGAATGCAGGAACTTCCAACATTTGATTATCTACTTTTATTATATAGCTCTGAAGTTTACATGCTTTATTTCAGCTGCACAATATTGTCAAAATCAGGAACATCCTTCCAGAGAATAATGCCCTGGACTGCTGAACTAGAAGATGACACAGTAGCCTTCAGTTAATCCAATATGCTGCAATAAGAGTACTAACAGGGATGAGCAGAGCTAGTATCGCTTCATTTGAAACCCTCAGCTGGCCAAGACTTCATAAACACTCGTAACATTATGCACGCCATAAAAACCTTTAATTACTGATTACTATCAAAGCAAGCTGAGTTGTTTCAGCTGGTATGAGAAAGCAGCTTATCGCGCAGTGAATACAGGACTGTTCCCATTAAAGGATTTTAATACAGACTGCTTTGAATACAACAAGCCTCTAAAGTTTAGAGGCTTGTTGTATTCAAACTTTAGGGAAGAAATCTACCACTGACAGTACACATGTAGATATATATTTAAATTGTGCTGATTATAAAGATGATAATATTTCTGTGTTCTGGTGATTTATCATGTGAATGTTTTAAACATTCAGAGACTTCACGCTCCTGGTGATAGAGTCCCAGTAGGAAGGGTCCCAGGCCAGGAACCAGCCTGTGAAGTTGGGAGGTTCATGGCCTTGTTTCACCACCACCACAGGAGTCAGCTTGTCACGCCCCCCTGGGTCAGTCTCAATGTACTGTTTGGCTGCAGAGGAGACAGTGAGTCACAGACAGGAACCTCAAACAAAAGTTTGTTGTAGGATGAATTTTGTAGATAAAAATCTAAAAAACAATATAATTAAGGGTTCCCATTAGCTGTTAGCTATTGTATTTCAGAACAGGTTCAAATAGTCTCTTTATTATTCAAAGATCTTTGAATATTACTATAGTTTGTCTCATGCTACCTAATAACATTCTGACTAAAGTCAAAAGCTCACCAGATTTGAGAGATTCAGCTCTCTCCACCTCGTTTGCATCCTTTCCAATCCAGACAAACACCTACAACAGAAGAGTGCGTGTGAGGGGTTGTTCACTTTGTCCTAAGATGTCTGTCGTGTTCTACAGTTGAGTACCTGGTCCCAGACATCCAGCAGCATCACGTCATCTTCAGCTAAGTCATCCTGTGTGAAATCTCCTGGAACCTCTTCAATCTGCATACAATAACATTTAAACTCAGCTACATTTCAATGATCAGTGTTTAGCACAATGTGACAAAAGTTGAATGAGGATTAGAAGCTCAGAATGTAGGTTTTAATGACACGGGACTGTGTTATAGCACAACTGTCCCACCTGACCACATGGGGAATGTAACAGGTAACTGAAGTGCTGTGAATAACTGTAACCTGTGTTATAAAGGCTGCATTTATTATTTAGAGGAGTGTTTAATGATATCCGGGTCTTCCAGTTTGTTTAAATGCACTACACCAAATGTGCTGATTGTCTGACTGGAAAATATAACAGCACATAATTACTGGTGAAGCAGCTATACATGATGTGGGTCTTATGCTGTCAAGGGCCTATTTAACACAAGTGACTGACATCCAGAAGTGCTACCAGTGGCTGGGCAAAGCTGGACTGAAAGACAGCACAGAGGCGCTAATCATGACCCATAAATAGTTCAAATGTGAGCCTCCAACTACGATTGGATAGTAAGCAAAGAAAACTGTCCCTCCATCTTAGTTTGTTACATCTGTGGGAAACTGTGGCAAAAGTAATACAAACAAAACAAAAAAATGTCATTAGTCTGATAAATAATATAAATTCAGGTTTTTGTTTTCTCATTTTTATGATGAGTGGTCTAATAAATTTGTTAAGCACATAATTTGGGGGCGACCGTGGTTCGGTTATATAAATGCAATACATTATTATTATTATTATTATTATTATTAATTATTATTATTATTATTATTTATTATTATTATTATTATTAATTATTATTATTATTATTATTATAAACGAATACAATAAAAACAGAATAAATAATATGCTGGAAAGAAAAGTAACAAATAGATTCCTTCATGAGGGGAAAATAACACATGTTAAAAACTTACTGTGAACCTGCCAGTCTTGTTGGAACATCCAAAGAGTCGAGGAGGATGAGTCATAGACGGACTCTCCAGCCTCTCTGATGTCTGGTACTCCTTCTTCCCTCCTAATTCAGCC
Organism: Maylandia zebra; assembly: GCF_041146795.1. NCBI lineage: Eukaryota > Metazoa > Chordata > Actinopteri > Cichliformes > Cichlidae > Maylandia > Maylandia zebra. The sequence continues at coordinate 35,805,007 of NC_135187.1, read as the reverse complement.
CAGAACTTAGCTGCAAGACAAAATACAAAGTGACATCTCAGAAGCTCATATAATCACATTCAAACATTCATATAGAGCAGACCTTCCCAAAGTGTGGGGCCTGCCCTCTGGGGTGGGGAGGGGTGGGGGCGCAGAGCCATTGCAGGGGGGGACGCGGTATGAAAAGGGGAGGAAAAAACAAAAAAACAAAACGCTTGGACACTGCTAGCACGGGGCGCCCACAGAAACGCAAAGCAGGAGATGAAGCATCGCTGAATATGTTTCCAAACCAACTTCATTCTAAGCCAAAGAGTAGAAAATATGGTGAAGCAAATCTTCCCTTTGGCTTCACCTGCACAAGTGCCGAGGTAGGTCTCCCTGCAGGATTGGTTTTCCTTTAGTCGGGAGCAGCGCTGGGCTGCTGGCTGTTTAAATCACGGACAAACAGGATCCCACAGCTGTTTATGTTTTTGAACCCATTTTGCACAGAGAGGCATTTTTTGAAAAATGTGTTGATATCAATGTTGAATATTATTACACAGGAAAAAACAACTACATGTAAAATAATCACACCATGACGCCTCTGCCTTTGTAAATGGAGGGACAGTAACTGCGTGTAAAACCTGCAGACAGTTAGATTACAGTTTTTTCTGATTGCTTAAACCCTAACTGTGATTCCTGTAGCACAATCTCTAAAACTATTCAGACTTATAGCAAAACCACTCACTGAGTTTGCAAAACTAAAAGCACAAAAACTGCTTTGCACTCAGTTTGCAATTTTGTAACACACACTTTGCAAAACTGTAGGCACAATTCACTGCACAACACTCAATTACCAAATTTCCAACACACTCCTAGCAAAAGTATACACATGTATGGCTATCATTAACACTAATTTGCCAACTGTCTGGCACACTTTCACATGTGAAAACTTTTTTAGATAATTCGTTCACTTTGCAATCAGCCTAAGCACTATAATACAGGTAAGCTGTGTGTGCGGAGTACAATGGAGGGAGCAGGAAGAGTGAGAAGTAGAGGAGGCCGAGGAAGATGACGTGGAGGGGAAGAAGTAGGATGAAGAGGACGACAAGGACAAGGAGGAGCAAGAGGAAGACGAGGAGGGGGGAGAGGAAGGGTAGGAAGAGTAAGAAATAGAATTGCTGATGACATCAGAGCTACAATAGTGGACCATGTAATCAACCGTGGAATGACCCTGAGGGTAGCTGGCCAACGGGTCCAGCCTAACTCGAGCCGCTACACTGTAGCAAGCACCATAAGGACATCTTGAAATGAGAATTGGTGAGTACAGTCACTTCTCACAAAAATCTGTAGCACTGCCATATGCCAATGAGAAACACACCAATACCATTGATGTAAAAATACTGAAATTGTTACTTTACAGAATTGCTAGATGACCAGATGCTGGGGCAGAGGAAGCATGTTCACTGCAGACCAAGTAACCCATATAGTCATTATGGCGATTGCAAATAATCCTATACTTGGAAATAAACACTTGTGTTTGTTTTGATGTGTTTGAATAAACAGCAGTACTTGAAGTTTGGATCCCTCTATGCTTATGGATCTATGACAGAAGTATGAGCTCAAACTGACATAGCCTACCTTGTGCACAGAGAAAGCAAAAGCCAGATGTGTTTTGTATTCATACCATCAGTGTGCAGTTGGCGCATTGTGTGCTTAGTAGATGATGGCTTGTGTGTACTGTTTGATACGGAAACACCATTTTTACAAAGGTGTGAAGAGTTAATCCAGCTGTGTTTGCTTTTGCAAGAGAACTACAATGTTTTGATTATTGGGTGACAGGTTTTCTTATTTGTGTGAAGAGTTTTGCAAAATTAGCCAATAGTTACAAAAAATGTGCTTAAGCAATCAGAAAAAACTGTAACAGTATTTTGTCTCTATCTCCATTCTGCAATTCATCTCATGTAAACAATAACGTGGCCACAGCGTGACGTGAAAAAGACTCATACCTTTGACGTTGTGTGACGAACTCTGTATTCCTCGTCCACACGTAAACGCAAAAAAGGAGTTTTAAAAATCTCAGTTTTCGGTGATTTGAAACGTCGTTTACGTGGACGAAACAGCTGCGTTTTCAAAAATACCCGTGTAGGTGCGGACGTAGCGTAAAAGAGTTAGTAGTTTATTTTATTACAACCTTTAATTTATTGCAGTTTACTTGTATTTGTTTAATTGTTTACTAAATGTTTGAGGTGTGAAATAAACCGCAATGGAGCAAAATATGGGCGTGTGTGGTTGTGCGTGTGCGTGCGCAGGCGCGCAGAGGGGGGAGGGGGGGTGCGAGCATTTTTCTTGTAAAACAAAGGGGGGCCCAGCAAAAAAAGTTTGGGAACCACTGACATAGGGGATGCTTGGCTGGCTGTAGCTCAGGAGGGAGGTCCAAAAGTTACCACACTAATCACAACTTTTCCAAAATTAAAAATGTATAATGTACTTTTTTCTATGTGAGTGCCTTCTATCTAACATTCACACACATATTCATACTTCGCTGGATGCATCAGAGAGCAACTTGGGGTTAGTATCTTTTTTTAAGGGTGTTAAGCCGAGTCTCCCATTCAGTGATCCTGGCCTCCAGAGCTGCAAACAGGCTACAGTTATTACAAGTATCGTTATTACTAAATGAGCCCAAAGAGTAACTGTAGACTAGAAAAATTTGCATTTCCTGCGAAAATGCAGTGTGGATGCTTTAAAGCTGAAGCTGTATGCAAAAAGTAGCTGAAAAAGCTGAAAAGTTGCAGAAATTGTAAAAACTTTGCAGAAGCAAAGGAACTACATTTAGTAGAAATACTATGTTTTAGCACAAATACTATAAAAAGCAGAAATACTATAATTTAGCAGAAATACTATATTAAGCACAAACCCTATAAAAAGCAGAAATAGTATATAATGTAAAAATCCTATAAAAAGCAAAAATAGTATGATTAAGCATAAATACTACATTTAGTAGAAATACTATGTTTTAGCACAAATCCTATAAAAAGCAGAAATACTGTACTATGATTTAGTAGAAAAACTATAATTAATCAGAAATACTATATTTGGCAGAAATACTATATTTTGCACAAATCTTATAAAATAGCAGAAATAGTATGATTTAGCACAATAGTAATAAGTGAAACAGAAAAATTGGAAAAGCAAAATGGACAGCTGAAAAAATGGAATAACTTAGCAGAACTGCAATATCTTAGAGGAAACATAATACTTGGCAGAAATACAATAGCAGAGCAGAACTTAGCAGAAATATTGTAACTTACCAGAAACATGATAACTTCTCAAAAATACAAGAATTTAGGAGAAATAGTATAAGATAACAGAAAGAATATATTTAGCCAAAAATACTTAAACATTACAGAAACACTATGATTTAGAAAAATAGTACAACATAGCAGAAATATTGTGATTTACCAGAGACACTGTGATGAACTATGAATATTGTAATTTTGAATTAATACTATGCTTTAGCACAAATACTATCATTTGACAGAAATACTATGTTTCAGCACAAATATTACAAAAACCAGAAATACTATAATTTAGCAGAAATACTATATTAAGCACAAATCCTATAAAAAGCAGAAATGGTATGATTAAGCATAAATACTACATTTAGTAGAAATACTATGTTTTAGCACAAATACTATAAAAAGCAGAAATACTATAATTTAGCAGAAATACTATATTAAGCACAAATCCTATTAAAAGCAGAAATAGTATGATTTAGCACAATAGTAATAAGTTAAACAGAAAAATTGGAAAAGCAAAATGGACAGCTGAAAAAATGCTGAACATGCTGAGGGTCCCTCAAATATACTTGTTAAATGAAAAAAATCAGCAAAAAAATCTATAACAGCCACACAATCACAAATATGTACACATAAGGAAACACACATGCACAGAGAGACACACACACAAGATCCAATTCAGTCACCCAGTCTAAATATATTGAATTTGAATATTAGAATGAGATCATCCCATTAAAAGCCTCTCTCTCTCTCTCTCTCTCTCTCTCTCTCTCTCTCTGTCACACACACACACACACACACACACACACACACACACACACACACACACACACACACACACACACAGGGAGAGAGAAGTAAGTTTCTAGGTCAGCCTGGGAGCTGCTGAATTTAAATCCACCAATCAGAGTGGCTGTGTACTTTTTCCCGCCAAAACAGGTGCATCTATTTACACACGCAGCACAGAGAGGCACAGGATTATTGCAGCCTATTTCTCATAGTGAGGACTCCCCTCAAACAAATGACCATAATTTCCTAACCGTAGGGGCTAGAGCGGTCATTCTTACACCGTTTTGTTCAGAAGTGATTGGGTAATCTTCAAGTGTTGACAATTTATCATTAAAATATGAATTTTTAGAGATATATGACATGGATGACTTGTTGACTTAGAAGCCACGAATTCCCCAATATGCAAATTTGAATGCCTGAGGCCACATATATGATTGGCTGGCTGGGAAGCCGTGCAGGCCCTGATTTGTGGATTTGAATTCCTCAGCCCTCAGATATGATTGGCTGGCTTAGAAGCCATGAAGGCCCCAATATGCAAATTTGTATTCCTCAGCCCACATATATGATTGGCTGGGAAACCATGCAGGCCCTGATTGGAAAATTTGAATGTCTAAGTCCTCACAGAGGATTGGCTGCCTGGGGACCTGGCAGAAATATATAGAAATAGTATGATTAAGCATAAATACTACATTTAGTAGAAATACTATGTTTTAGCACAAATACTATAAAAAGCAGAAATACTATAATTTAGCAGAAATACTATATTAAGCACAAACCCTATAAAAAGCAGAAATAGTATATAATGTAAAAATCCTATAAAAAGCAAAAATAGTATGATTAAGCATAAATACTACATTTAGTAGAAATACTATGTTTTAGCACAAATCCTATAAAAAGCAGAAATACTGTACTATGATTTAGTAGAAAAACTATAATTAATCAGAAATACTATATTTGGCAGAAATACTATATTTTGCACAAATCTTATAAAATAGCAGAAATAGTATGATTTAGCACAATAGTAATAAGTGAAACAGAAAAATTGGAAAAGCAAAATGGACAGCTGAAAAAATGGAATAACTTAGCAGAACTGCAATATCTTAGAGGAAACATAATACTTGGCAGAAATACAATAGCAGAGCAGAACTTAGCAGAAATATTGTTATTTACCAGAGACACTGTGATGAACTATGAATATTGTAATTTTGAATTAATACTATGCTTTAGCACAAATACTATCATTTGACAGAAATACTATGTTTCAGCACAAATATTATAAAAACCAGAAATACTATAATTTAGCAGAAATACTATATTAAGCACAAATCCTATAAAAAGCAGAAATGGTATGATTAAGCATAAATACTACATTTAGTAGAAATACTATGTTTTAGCACAAATACTATAAAAAGCAGAAATACTATAATTTAGCAGAAATACTATATTAAGCACAAATCCTATTAAAAGCAGAAATAGTATGATTTAGCACAATAGTAATAAGTTAAACAGAAAAATTGGAAAAGCAAAATGGACAGCTGAAAAAATGCTGAACATGCTGAGGGTCCCTCAAATATACTTGTTAAATGAAAAAAATCAGCAAAAAAATCTATAACAGCCACACAATCACAAATATGTACACATAAGGAAACACACATGCACAGAGAGACACACACACAAGATCCAATTCAGTCACCCAGTCTAAATATATTGAATTTGAATCTTAGAATGAGATCATCCCATTAAAAGGCTCTCTCTCTCTCTCTCTCACACACACACACACACACACACACACACACACACACACACACACACACACACACACACACACACAGGGAGAGAGAAGTAAGTTTCTAGGTCAACCTGGGAGCTGCTGAATTTGAATCCACCAATCAGAGAGCCTGTGCACTTTTTCCCGCCAAAACAGGTGCATCTATTTACACACGCAGCACAGAGAGGCACAGGATTATTGCAGCCTATTTCTCATAATGACGACTCCCCTCAAACAAATGACCATAATTTCCTAACCATAGGGGCTAGAACAGTCATTCTTACACCGTTTTGTTCAGAAGAGATGGGGGAATCTTAAAGTATTGACAATTTATCATTAAAATATGAATTATTAAAGATATTTGACTTCTAATGCACCATAACTGAGTAGAGCAAAGCAAAAACTGCCTTGACTTGCCCTCAAACAACGCTTTCTAACTCTAAATCTATTTGGAGTATCAATATCATTCTTTCACCGTAAGAGACAGCAGGCTTTGGTGAACAATCATGGAAATTTTCAGGTCTCTGTGGAAATCCATTAAAAAGATATGACGAGAGAAATAAGTGGTTCATTTCCAGAGTTTGAAATCTGAAGAAATCTGAGCGAAGGACGAATTTCCTACCGTCAAACAAGTCTAACTCATTTCAGAACGGTAATAGGTGAGAAAATAATTCTTGAATTGTGAGCGTCAGGAGTGTCTGAAGATATACTGGGACAAGCCTTATGTCTTAACTTTGCTTCATTAAGGAGATATGACGATTCGAATATGCCTCTCATTACAGAAATCAAGCGGTGATTTTGAACAAACTCTCCATTGACTTTCTATGGAGAGTTTTGCGACTTTGTGTTGGTCTGAGGAGGTTTGCCAAAATTCTATAAATCCCACAACAATGATAGTGACATTTTCGGAAAGCCAGCAAAAATACCTACGTTTTGATGTATAATTTGTGGAAGTTGAGTGAAAATTGAGCAAGTAGCAAGAAGTTGTTCGGACATGAAGAGAAGACTGCAAAACCTTCAGTGGCACACTGGAAGCCAAGTGCATAGCAACCATAACAACGCATGTATTTTGTGAAAAATCACAATTTTGCAAGTGAAAACTTTAAGAGGCATAAAAGTAAAACGGTAAAAGATTTGAAAAAGCTGATTTATACCTGAATAGCCCAATAATTTGAGAACATTTTAAAGTTTGAATGGTTGTTCTACGTGAAAATATGAGGAAGTAGTTAAGTTTCAAAAACAAGAAAATTTTAGCAGAATTGCAGAAGTTTCCCATTCATTTCAATGGGACAAATTAAGCTTAATATTTTAAAAAGTATAATAGTGAAAAATACAAAAAGACATAGCACACATTAGCAGAAATAGCAGAATAGTTTAAAATTTGAATGGTGAAAATCGGCTGAAAATTGTGGAAGTAGTTAAGTGCCAAAAAGTGTACGGAAGTATCAAGAGGAACTCAATAGTGTGGATGCTTAAAGCATCCACACAATAAAGGATAAAGAACTAGAAAGCGAAAATTTCTGAAGAAATTTTAAGTGTGCCTATGCTACTGCCAATGAGTGTAGTTTGCTTTTAATGTGGTGCAATAAGTGCAGGTTTCCATTTATAACAATAGGGGGGAGCAATATGCAACATGAGCATAGTTTGCTATTTATACCACAAGAGGGAGGGAAATTGAATACAGCTGATTTTCAAGTTAAAGAAAAGTAAGCTGTATTGTGATCTCTGCTATATGCAGTGCAGCATACAGAGATGAGAGAAAGATGCTCCAGTTACACCATTACAAAAGAAGTTAATCGATATAAAATAAATTATGTTTAAGTCTGAGGTGTTCAAGAGAAGTTACAATTTAGATTTTACAGTTTTGAGTCGTTTAAAGTGAACAGTTTAACAGATTGTAAACCAAAGTAAGTTTTCTTGGTAGAAAAAAAAAAGCCCATTAAGCGGTATTCAATTTGTATTTCAAAGGTATTTTAATGTGAAAAGGGAAAATTATGCAAATTATGAAATTTCCCCTTGTGGGACTAATAAAGGTATCTTATTGTATTCAAACTATATTTTGTACAAATACCATTTACAATAATGTATTCCATTTAAACATGATATTTAGATTGTGGTAAACAGCAAAGCAATATAAAATAAGGAAAAAGGAAACCATTCAAGTAACTTTATATTATGAACCGAAGAGTAAGGAAAAGTATAAATGAAAAGCATACAAGCATTAATGTATATAGATAAACCCAACAATCATATGACCCCCTATGAGCAAGCACTTTGGCGACAGTGGGAAGGAAAAACTCCCTTTTGACAGGAAGAAACCTCCGGCAGAACCAGGCTCAGGGAGGGGCAGCCATCTGCCGCGACCGGTTGGGGTGAGATGCAAACAAATCAAAAACTGTCCACAGAGCTACAGGGGGCACACTGGGATCGCAACAGCAGCTATAGAGGGAGACAGATTAGGATGTTCTTTCCAGTACTGAAGTAGGTCGCTTTTCTTATGTGTGCGTTTTTCTCTGAGAGGTAGGTCTCCACTTTAGTTTCTTCTCATGAGGCATTCACGGATACTTCTGGATAAGGGTCATTTGGAAACAAGAGGTTGGCTGACTTTGCAAAAACAGCTAGAAAACAGATAAAAGCAAAACACAATTTAAAACAAAACAAGAGACATCACAAAGCGCAGGTTTCAGTTAGCGAACTGGCAAGTCATGATGATCTAATAAATATTTGCAAAAATAAATGTAACTTTAGAACTAAATTACCCAAAACTAAATTAAAAAGGAAGTAAAAGAGAGAAATTTGTTTAATACTGGTGTCTTTTGATTAAGTAAGTTGCCATGTGAGGTAAAACCACACGTGGCTGTAATTTGGTGGCCTGTATATAGTTCCAATCAAAGCGTATAGTTGGCTTAAATGGGTTTAATACTGGTGTCTTTTGATCACTTGACTGTATATAAACCTGTTAAACAAAAGGTGCATTTTAATTTCACTATACCTGCCCATCCTTGTAGCTGGTTTCTAGAAGAGTGGCACAGTTTCAACATCAGTGTAGAGCTTCTCCACTGCCTTCACTGGACAGAACACATCTGAGGAGTTATGAATGAATGGATGACTTAATGAATGGATGAGATTATAGTTTGTTTCAAACACTATCAATACCAAATGTTACAATATAAAGAAAGAAACAAAAAAAATACAAATGACCTGTTATGGCAGGGATCCCATCAGGTGCAGTTGCAGTCTTTCTGTTCACGTTTCTAGTCAGCTCTTCAATGGATGACAGCACATCAGCAGTCTTATCTATGAGCTCCCACTGGTGAGCTGTCAGTGTTGCTGGTAGAGCGTGCTCAGTCGCAAAGACATGAAGATCACGTTTTTGTTGCAGTAGGCTTCGCACCACGTAGAGGCTGGTGTTCTGTTGTGTCTGCGTATAAGAGAACATGATTGACTTTATTTTTCAACAAATTCGGTTCAGAGTGTATAGGAATTAATAAAATAGAAGTACATTAAAGAACAAAGGGGATACAACAAAATTCTTGCTTTCATAATGCTAACATGTAACCATATGTCTTTAACATTTAATGGTAATGTAACTGTCCACTATAAATCCTTAATGGAGGAAGACGTTTTTTTAAATTTACCTTGCTGCCTGGAGGACATAAGGAGGTGGGTCTATTCTCCGTTACCAAGGACAACCTGGCTGGTGCTGTCTGCCAACCCAGGAAAAACAGTATATAATGTTAAGACATTAAGTGACCTGACACATTAATTTCACTCTAAAATGCAATGCATGGCATGAACTGGTATGCCAGTTGGGTAACAGATCGTTTTTCTAGTGGACGTGTGTCTGAAATCTGATGAGAGGTTATGTACAGTTAGTCAAAATTATAAAACCTACTAACAGATTTGAAACAGAATGGAATATTTGATACTGAACAGTAGTGGTTACTAAACTTACAGAGCAATAAAAAAGAAAATCCCTATAGAAGACATTAAGTGACCTGACACATTCATTTCATTTAAATGCTCTGCATACCATGCACTGTTATGCCAGTTGTGTGACATTATAACAAACAATCCTAAACTGTATGGGTAGGTGTTCTTAACTGTCTCAAACGTGTTTCGAAAACTGTTCAACTGTCTGTGATCACTACTATATCTTCTTTACCTGGTCAGATGGAAAACTACTGACTGCCTCATCTTGGTTGTGGCCAGTGAGCATTGGGACAGCAGGATCGACCAGGTCAAGTGGTTTCCAGCGCTTCTTTTGTGCCTGGGATCTTTTATTTTTTCTCGGCATCTGGTAGAATGTCAGCAGAAAAACAGAATATTAATTGTTGGCATTTCAAGCATGTGATCAGACCCAGCTTTCATTTTAAGTCAAGCATAATAACCAGGTAGCTGCATTGGTAGCCAAAAGACTTTACAATGCAGTAAATCGACAAACAGTAAATGAATCAAAAATTCTGATGTATACCAGCAATTTTTTATTTTAACCCTCTGATACACAAGATAACTACAAGAACCAAAAAATAATAATAAATCTCTCTTTTCTTTAAATAGACATATTGATAGTGTCACTGCCCGGTCTTAAGGCTTTGTTAAGTAAAGTTCCATAACAGTTTGTATATTGTAATTGGGAAAGTGATTACCTTGAAAGTTGGGAGGCAGATTTGTTGACCACGACAACTACTCCATTTTGGTGTACAGTAATTGGGAAAGTAATTACCTTGCAAAGCTGGGAGGCAGTGTTGTTGCTGGGGCGCTGGTAGAATGCCAGCAGCAAGCAAACCCAGATGTTCACAGCTCCTACTTAACACCTTAAACTTTCCAAACAAATCTTACAAGAACATTTGGCAAAGTGATTGGCTTGCACACCTAGGAGACAGTCTTGTTGCCCACAACAGTTTTGTTATAGAGTAATTGGAAAATTGGGTACCTTGCAAGGCTTACAGGCAGTCTCGTAGCTGGGAGGCGGTCTTGTTGCTGGGGCTCTGGCAAAATGCCAGCAGCAAGCAGACCCAGATGGTCACAGCTCCTATTTAACACCTTAAACTTTGCAAACAAATCTCACAAGAACAATAGAAGTACATTAAAGAATGTTACAAGAGGACTCACCTGTACTTCTTGTTGTAGATGCTGATATCCATATTTAGGTCCATCTGTATGACTTTTAGGCGAGAGTAGGCCAATAGGGAGTGACACTTGGCAAGTCCATATCCCTCATACCCTTGCAGTCATTTTGTGTTAGTGAATAACACAATAAATGGGGTTATGATAACTGTGATATGTATTCAGAACACCTGATTGGAGGCAGGCGTATGGCTGTGATATGTAAATGTGATCAATCAATGTGTGTTTTTCGGTAGTTGCAGCAGTAATCAGTTGTGCATATCCTCTTGACTGCAACAGTTCTTGGATGGGTTTTTTTCCTCTGCTCATAAGGTCCTCATTGAAGTCTCCACAAACAATAATTGGTTGGTGATTCATCATTTCCAACGAGTCCAAAAGACATTGCATTTGTGGTAAAAACCTCACATGGCTGTAATTTGGTGGCCTGTATACAGTTGCTATCAAAGCTGTGACTGGCGATTCAACCTTGACAACAACAAATTCAAGGTCAGTCACATTTTGCAGGTATTTTCGGGACTCTGCTGTAAGAATTGTGTTGTAGTAAATTGCAACTCCACCGCCATTTACCTTTGCCATGTCTGTATGATTTGTGTAAGAGACGTGTCTGTTGCGTGTGGCCATGTTGTATTGTTCCAGCTGGAAGCGGGGAGAAACCGATGATCCAGACAAGTGTGTTTCTGTTATACATAAAACATCAGCAAGGCTGAGTTCATGGTGGCATCTCATGTCCTCCATGTGAGTTGGGAGACCTTGTGCATTATGATGGATAATTGTCAACGTGGGGACTGTGGGATCTACTGATTTTAAGAATTGCAACAGTGGTCTTGCATTCTCAAATGATGCATGTCTCATATTTTTGAGTGCATCTGTGATGGCAGGATCAGCATAGATTTTCTTTTCATCAAAGTCTGTGATGTACAGTCCTTTAAGTGAGGTTGTGCGGCTGAGTGCAACATAGGCCATTCCAGGTTCAAAAACACGCTTCAAGCATACTACTGCTGATTCCATTGTCATGCCTTGTACTTTGTGAGCTGTACATGCAAAGGCCAACTTCATTGGAAATTGCCTGCGAACCACTCCTTTTTTACTTGTGCATTCTTCACATTTCTCAATATACACAAGATTGTCTGAGGATCCTTGTATTTTTCTGCGAAATTTTTGCCCAGAATTTTCATTGTCCAGCGTGAGTCCAATGAGATTCACAGTTTTTGGTCCATCCTGTGTGGCTGTCACAATGTTCGTGATTGTTCCAAATGTCCCATTAACAAGCCCATCTTCAACATCCAAATTTCTGATAATCATAACACGCACTCCAGGTGCAGCTTGTATGTTATCAGGTAAATCTCCTTTGTTGCCTTTCATCATTTCTGCCAGGAGGACCATGTCACCCGTTCGTGGGTCTTTTCTGTAGTCTTCTGCCTGAATATTTATGATATCAGAATGAAGAGCAGTTACAGTTGCTGAATTGTGTTTGTCGACCTCTTTGTTTGTAGCATAAATGTGTAATACATTAGATGGACAGTCTTTTATGTCATGGATAGCCTGTGTGAGCAAGGCTTTGTCATCGGCTTCAAGAGAATCTGTTTTTTGCTTCACTCTTATCCTGTTCAGAACTTCAGCAAAAGAATGATCATCTTTCTGTCGCATGATTTCTGTCAGGTTGACCATGTGGAAATAGTCTTTCCAGAGATCAAGGACATTGTCCTCATACACACAGAGTGGTTTGGCTTTTCCAAGGGGTGGCAGCTGGTAAAAGTCTCCTACTGCAAGGATAGACATCCCACCAAAAGGTTTCTTGTTTCCTTTGATCTGCTGAAGTCTCCAGTGGATGTAGGCAAAAAGGTCTTTAGAAACCATAGATATCTCATCAATGATCAGAATCTCTGCATTTGAAAGTGAAGCTCTCACTTCATCCAGTGCATTCCCCAGTCCCTGATAAGGCGGTTTTAAAGATCTTGGCAGCTTTAGCAGAGAGTGCAGTGTTTTCCCAGATATGTTAAAAGCTGCAGTGCCAGTAAATGCAGTCAGCAGTACTGCAGGGTAGGACATGTCTGCTTGGTCTCGGAATCTGGGGAGTTGGTGCAAAATCTTTGTTGCCTCCTCATATATGCACTTGATAACATGTGATTTTCCACAGCCAGCTCCTCCAGAGACAAAATAAAAGAACTGCTCAGGACAGTGACCCCACACAAGTTTGAAACACCACTCACGCACTGCGTAGAATATGGATGCTTGGGTTTCATTCAGACTTTGGTACATTTTTCTGACAAAGTCTGGGCTCAGCTTTGGTGCTATGATTGCTGGCATGGTTCCACTGCTGCTACCACTGACTTGGTAGTCAGGAACAATGTCCATTTCATTTTCGCCAGTGTCATGTCTGGATTGTCGTTGGGCCACACACTCTAAACGATCTACTTCAACCTCAGGTGCAAAGGTGTTCCATGCATTGATAAGTGGGCCTTGTTGTTCAATCTGTTCCAGTGCCCTTTCCATTGTTTTGCCATGGCCTTCATATCGCTTTTTGTTAAAGGTAACAATTGGCCGTACTGCATAACCATGTTTTCGTCCACTTTTGTAGAACTGCTCGGATGTGGGGTATTCTGTGTTTTTAAGGTCATCATTTGATCGATGTGGATAATAAAGTTTTAGCAGTCTGCTATAAAACTTTTCTGGTTGTTTCTTTTCTGAGAACCGAGGATATCTGATTATTGCAGGTTTCCCTTTTGTTCTTTTTTGAATATAACCCATGTTATTCAAAAGACGGATGGCATTTTTGGACTCTATTTGACGGCCGTAGAGAATCCTGTACTCTGAAGCAAATTCACCCAAACACATTCTTTCAAAGTCAGGTGTTCTGGGTCTGTTTGCATATTTTTCTGGCAATCCGGACATCCACACATTTTCATCATCTGGTGCCATGCTCTGCAACCTGCTCATCGGGAGACTCATTTTCAGGGCATCATCATCAGTCTGTATGAAGACCACACTGCGTGAACACTTTTTTAGTGGCAGGCTGCATGTCCTTGCTACGGATTCTTGGGCACTGACTTCTCTGTGTTTAGCATATGCCTGCATTATCTGTTTCATTTCATCTCTTTCATTGACACTGGACTTTTTTACTTCCTGGATGACTCCATTAAGAAATTGTGTCATCTCAAATTCGGGTTTAGAGACATAAGACATCATGTACATCAGGCAGCTGTAGTCATCAATGACATATTGGATGTCCATGTTGGCATTCCAGGCCCTCAGCAGATCTGCATTGTATGCATTCACCCAGCAGTCATTAGGTTCACGCTTTAAGAGGATGACATGACTATTGGTTAAATTGAAGACACAATCCAAGTATTGTTCATAAGTTAATTTGCATTTGTGAAGCAGCTCAGACAAGTCTTCAAACGAGGAATTTGGGTCGCAGAGCAAATCTCTCAATGGCTGGAGTTTTTCTTTGGCCTCTTTCATTTTTTTTGCGAGAGCCATTCGTCTGTTCTTTTGCTTTTCATTTGTGCCTTTCTCCTTACTTGTGCTATGCTGCTTATCATTGTGATCATCATCATCTGGGCTTGGGAAAGTGATCATTGTTTGATCTACGGGTAGTTTGGGGAAGCCAAACCTACATGACACATTACCTTTTTTACAGGATCTGGAGTGATTTCTGCTGTGGACTTGAACCTCAGACACAATTTTGTGAAGTTCAGGATCGGCATTTTGGTCAGGCATCTTACATGTTATGTACTTGTCAATAAATTTGTACACGTGGTCTTCAAGGTCGCTTCCAAATTCAGGTGCATCTTTGACCCAAACCAGTAAATGGATATGAGGGCTACCTCTGGCCTGAAACTCCACTCGATAAAAGTAATCTTCTACTTCACCGATGGGCTGTGCTGGGGACAGGATCAGTGTTGTCATTAGTGCATCGACTCTTTTTTCAAACAATCGCATCACAGTCACAGGGTTGCTTCGGAGAATTTCACACTTTGTGTTCCAGTCAAGTTGTGAAAAATCCACCTGTTCACCTTGTTGAGTTTTTATGACCTCAACAACCTCAGGCCATCTCATTTCAGCAGCTGAAAATGTCAGGAAAAAAGTTGGCTTTCCTAACTGTCTGACCATAGCATGTAGGTCTTTCAGTGCCTTCTCCCAATAGGCTGGAGTACCTCTCAGAGGTTTCATGAAGCGTGTTGCGTCTTTGTTATTTATCAGTTTCTCCACTTCGTCTTTATTTTGAAGCATTCTGTTAGAAATTTTACGCCCATCCTTGGTGATTGCCTTTCCTTTGCGCAATTGGATGGACATGCTGTTTGTAGCCATGTGTGTTTCTGTTACAAACTGTGCAAAGAATAGGTAGCTTTGGTCAGTTGCAAACCGTGTGTCTGCAGAGAACAGCCGTGTATTAAAATACATGCTTGGGTAAAGTTTCACTTGTCTGGCTTCATCTAATGTGTTCTGTCCAGTTGGGAACTGGACAGGAAAGGCCATGGCTTCAAGTTTAGGAACAGAGAAGAAGCCAACAGGTCTATTTCCTTGCGCGGGTGCAATGCTAAATATTCCTTCACCATATGATAAAATGTCCTGTGCTATATCTGGTGGTTGCATACAGGTGTCTAGAACAAGACCAGGTCGAAGTTCTTCCTTTTCTTTCTCCATATCTTGTAAGGGCTGTTCATTTGACTGTTCAGGCTCCATTAGTTGGTTTACATCATGACATGGCTCAAGCAGTCCAGCTGTTGTATCCTCAGTGGTTCTTCTTTCTGGTACAATTTGCTGGTCGAAGTTTCTGGGCAGTGCATCTTGAATATCTGCATCAGCAGTGTCATGTTCCGTCTCGATTATCTGATTACTTGTGGGATCAGCAAAAGTAGCTTCATCATCAATAGATACATCTTTGTATTCTGAATGCATCTCTTTTAGCTTTGATAATCCTGCTAACACGTTCTTCATGTTTACAGTGTAGAAGTGTTGGTAACCTTTGAATCTGATGTGTCTCTTCAGCTGTACCTGCAGGAGCTGGGCTTCACTGTTAGGTCTGGGAAGACAGTTTACTGTGGTTTCCACATCCGATGGTACACAAACAACAGCCCCATGTACGGCTCTTTGCTGTCCTTTTGGTAATGCAATGATTTTTGCAAACGGGAGAATTTTAGCAGTCAGTTGTCGTTCTAGTACATTTAATCGACTCAGTTCAATTGGAATGGTTGCTAGTGCTAAATTGTTTGCTACTGCGACGGATGGCATCTTGCCTCTTTGTAGGTGGTTGTCACAGTTGTAGCAAATCCACTCTTCCATTCTTTGTTTTGGGAAAGTACAATTAGCTGAGCATTCCCTGTCACAAACATGGACAAATTTTCCTGTCAAGCAAGTGGCAACAATGTTACTATTAGTAACATACTTTGATCTTTTGCAATGTTTAACTTGATTAGGAAACAGAGTTCTGTGGCACACTGTACAGACATGGGTGGGTCCTAACTGAATGGCTTCACGGAAAGCTAATGTGGCTGCTTGCATCACACTGTTCACTACAAGCTGGGGCTGTGCTTCAGACTGTGGACCCTGCTGGAACTGTGTTACTAGTCGTCTGTATTTCTTCTTTATTCTCTGTGCACACAACTTTTTATAAATGGCAAAAGATGCAGTGGTAGCCATTTTGTGTCTCTGGTACTGGGCACAGCGCTGTATATGGTGCAGTCTGAATTGTGAGTCATTGTGATACCTGGCATAAATTGATTTTTTCTGTTTGTGCCTGTAGTTTGGATCAGATGCATATTTTGTTCTTATGTATTGCTTCTGTCTGGTTTGAAAGTCAGTATCCGTGTTGTACCTTTGGACCAGATATTGCTTCTGTCTGGTTTGAAAGTCAGTATCCGTGTTGTACCTTTGGACCAGATATTGCTTCTGTCTGGTTTTAAAGCTGGTATCCGTGTTGTACTTCTGAACCACATATTGCTTCTGTCTGGTTTTAAAGCTGGTATCCGTGTTGTACTTCTGAACCACATATTTTTTCTGTCTGATTTGAAAGTCGGGATCCGTAGTATATCTTCTGATAATGTAGTCTCTCATTTTTTGTTGAAAATGACGATCACTTTGGTATCTCTTCACCTGGCAGGCTTTTACTTTTTCTTGAATATGAGGATTTGCGTAATATTTTTTGGCTGATAATAGTCTTTGTTTATGGTAATGATAGTTTTCAGCATATTGAGTTTTCATAGCCTGTAATTTTTTCATTCGAAATTCACGACAGGAGGCATATCGTTCTCTTTCGTGTCTTCTTTTGTTTGTCTTCTTTGCCACTTCTTCAGTTGAAGATTTGTCTTTAGCTTTTACATACTCCCTCTGAGCTTGACGAATAGCTTTCTTACGTTGTCGTTTATTTAATTTGCTCACATTTCTTGCTGTTCGGGGGGTTTTAGCCATTTTGTCATCTGGTGAGTTTAAAGTATTGTCTAACATCGTCATGTGGGTTTTGGCTGATTCTGGTTCAGGCATTTGCGCAGTGGGATTCGTGATTTGTGGTTCATCATTTTGTGTTGATGATGTAGCTGTAGCTCCTGGTGTTACCTGAGTTGACTGTCCAGGGGGTTCCGTGTGAGTGCTGACTGTTTTGAAAGAAACAGGCACAAACTCATATCGTGCATGCTTGCCTTGATTTTGAAAAAGGTTATGCAGGTGGGTGATCAGGTCATTCACATGAGTGAAAGTGAGCATGACTGCTGTTCCATTTGGCTGACGTAAACCCGCTGCACTTCTTGAGTGTGAATCAAATAATCCATACCTCCCAGATTTGTCACGGAAAACCGCAATGCACTCAGGTGAGACCATGAGCAAAGCAAAGTTCACATCTGTTGACAGACATTCAAGGCGAATAGCAAGAGGCAACCACCACTCTGTTCTTTGAGGACTGTTCTCTGCTGCTTCCAGAAATCCATAACTTATGTCATCCATTTTCACACTGTAGACATTTGTGTCAGTATGAAGTTCTTTGGGCAGGTCCTCCATGGTCAGATGATCCTGTGTATAACGCTTCTCCTGCAGAAGATTTGTTTTAATCCAACAGTAGAGTGCATCTCCCTGTTCAAGGACCTTATCAAGCATGGCTATGTTGAACTGGTATTCCTCATTAAGGTAGGCCAGGAATGTGAGGGCATTACATGTGCACTGATGATTTCGAGAGAATTCTGTGTACCTCTCATCACTCTGACAATGAGTTGCACTGACACTCCAAAACGGCTGAACTGTGTTGCTCTGTAGCTCCTCCGTCAGTAGGTCTTCATTTGTGTCATGGAAAGGCTGATCAAGAAATGCAAAGGTGACACATATTATTGTTAAACATTTTATGATATGTGTTTCAAGGTTGAGCAATAAAATACATTTAAGTGTTGCTGCAATAATGTAGAAAAATGTGTTTTTATTTTTTTAAGTGTCAACGACTGAACATAGTGTAAAGCGCTTTGGGAGCCTTGGAGACTAAGTAAAGCGCTATACAAATACAGGCCATTTACCATTTTTAATTATGTTAAAATAATTAAGCAATGTGCAGGCAAATTAATCCAAATTATATCACTCGTCAATCATAGTATAGCATAATCTGAAGATAAACAGCATGAGATATGCCAGAAAGAGAAAGGCAGAAAGACAGTGACAGGAACAGTGAGAGTGAGTGAGAGAGAGCAGAGGTGGAAAGTAAAAATGACAAATATTTCAGATATCTGTAATTTGCTTGAGTGCTGTTTTTTTTAACGAAGGTCATATCTGTACCTTCTGCTCCTCATATTTTCAAAGCAGTTAATTTCTTTCAGTATAACACATTATTTTAGGTTGCTGCGGGCCTTCAAACATCAACTAAATTGCAGCCTAAATATAAATATATGAAAGGAAATCCTGTTTACGTATTATTCGTAAGAGGATCTCAGATGCTCTTAAATTAGATGTAATTCGTTCACTGATTTCAGATTAAACCAGATGGTTCTGTACATGTGCCATAAAAACACGTTTCATAGTTGTGTTACATTTTGTAAAGAAATGACACAAAATTCAGTTAGAGGTTAAATGTGATTGAAACAGAATACAGTGACATCCATCTTGATAAAAGATGAGTGTCACAAAGCCATGTTTGTATTTATTTGCATTGCTTTTCACTGTGGATGTCAATTTATGAGAAGCTTTAAGTATTAAATGGTATAAACTTTTTTCTGAACACACACACACACACACACACATATATATACACATATATACACATACATATATATATATATATATATATACACATACATTTACACAGCTGAATAAACGTCAAGCAGACAGCTGATTATCAGAAGTGTGAGATGCTGGAGAATTTACTCCGGTGTCCTGTTATATTTTAGATAGCAAGGAGTTTATTAAACTTCACCGAAACAATCTGCAAATTTCATTAAAATTTAATAAACTATCATCTTGTCTTTATTTTTAGTTAGCAGAGACCTGAAACACTTAAAGCTGTAAGCTAATGATAGTTATATAAGAGCAGATGCTGCTGGTGCAATAAGCTGTAGTTTTACGTCCAATGGATGATGATCTGATTAGTCGACTAATCGCATAAATAATCGGTGACTAGTCGACTATCAAAATAATCGTTTGTGGCAGCCCTAATATCAACCCCGGTGATTATACAGCAAAGATTGCATGTATACTAATTTGTTATAGACATTTGTGGACATACCTTTTTAGGTGGAGAATTTGATGCCGTGTGGAAATCATCAGTTGCCCAGACTCGTTTTGCTGGTGGACGAGTGTCTGAAATCTGATAATGGGTTACATACAGTTAGTCAAAATTATAAAAACCTACTAACAGAGTTGAAACAGAGTGTAACACTGGATACTTTAAAGAAAACATGAAACAGTAGTGATTACTAAACTTACAATAAAAAATAAAAAAGCAATAAAAAAAAAATCCCAGCTGTTTGCATCATAACTACTAAGAGATTTGAAAGTGAGTGTAACTTTAGAAACTTTAACAAAAATATGGAACAGTAGTGGTTACGTAACTAACAAAGGGGATACAACAAAATTCTTGCTTTCATAATGCTAACATGTAACCATATGTCTTTAACATTTAATGGTAATGTAACTGTCCACTATAAATCCTTAATGGAGGAAGACGTTTTTTTAAATTTACCTTGCTGCCTGGAGGACATAAGGAGGTGGGTCTATTCTCCGTTACCAAGGACAACCTGGCTGGTGCTGTCTGCCAACCCAGGAAAAACAGTATATAATGTTAAGACATTAAGTGACCTGACACATTAATTTCACTCTAAAATGCAATGCATGGCATGAACTGGTATGCCAGTTGGGTAACAGATCGTTTTTCTAGTGGACGTGTGTCTGAAATCTGATGAGAGGTTATGTACAGTTAGTCAAAATTATAAAACCTACTAACAGATTTGAAACAGAATGGAATATTTGATACTGAACAGTAGTGGTTACTAAACTTACAGAGCAATAAAAAAGAAAATCCCTATAGAAGACATTAAGTGACCTGACACATTCATTTCATTTAAATGCTCTGCATACCATGCACTGTTATGCCAGTTGTGTGACATTATAACAAACAATCCTAAACTGTATGGGTAGGTGTTCTTAACTGTCTCAAACGTGTTTCGAAAACTGTTCAACTGTCTGTGATCACTACTATATCTTCTTTACCTGGTCAGATGGAAAACTACTGACTGCCTCATCTTGGTTGTGGCCAGTGAGCATTGGGACAGCAGGATCGACCAGGTCAAGTGGTTTCCAGCGCTTCTTTTGTGCCTGGGATCTTTTATTTTTTCTCGGCATCTGGTAGAATGTCAGCAGAAAAACAGAATATTAATTGTTGGCATTTCAAGCATGTGATCAGACCCAGCTTTCATTTTAAGTCAAGCATAATAACCAGGTAGCTGCATTGGTAGCCAAAAGACTTTACAATGCAGTAAATCGACAAACAGTAAATGAATCAAAAATTCTGATGTATACCAGCAATTTTTTATTTTAACCCTCTGATACACAAGATAACTACAAGAACCAAAAAATAATAATAAATCTCTCTTTTCTTTAAATAGACATATTGATAGTGTCACTGCCCGGTCTTAAGGCTTTGTTAAGTAAAGTTCCATAACAGTTTGTATATTGTAATTGGGAAAGTGATTACCTTGAAAGTTGGGAGGCAGATTTGTTGACCACGACAACTACTCCATTTTGGTGTACAGTAATTGGGAAAGTAATTACCTTGCAAAGCTGGGAGGCAGTGTTGTTGCTGGGGCGCTGGTAGAATGCCAGCAGCAAGCAAACCCAGATGTTCACAGCTCCTACTTAACACCTTAAACTTTCCAAACAAATCTTACAAGAACATTTGGCAAAGTGATTGGCTTGCACACCTAGGAGACAGTCTTGTTGCCCACAACAGTTTTGTTATAGAGTAATTGGAAAATTGGGTACCTTGCAAGGCTTACAGGCAGTCTCGTAGCTGGGAGGCGGTCTTGTTGCTGGGGCTCTGGCAAAGTGCCAGCAGCAAGCAGACCCAGATGGTCACAGCTCCTATTTAACACCTTAAACTTTGCAAACAAATCTCACAAGAACAATTAGCAAACTGATTGGCTTGTAAAGCTGAAATGTAGCCTTGTACTGTATGGTTGAAATGTCCCACTGAGAGACAAAGAGGAACTTTACTCCCTTCCAAACAGTAAAGTTCCTCTTTGTCTCTTTGTTTTAATTACAAACAACGGCTCTGGAATAAAATGGCATCCAGCGCTAAACACACCAATTTTCTAGATATCAGCTGAACACACACATAGAAAATATAAGGGGGGCACTTACCTTGGCTGAAGCAAGAGTTGAGGTGTTAAAGGCTGCTGTAGTTAACGCCTTATAAAAACAGAAAAAGAGGTGTGAAACGCGGCTACAACGAAGCTATTGTTTTGGACGCGGCGACAGTCGCCACTTAAAAGTTTTAATTACAAACGATACCTCTGGAATAAAGTGACATCCAAGTGCTAACCACACCATCATTTTGTAGATATCAGCGTCCAGACACAGAAAATCACTTTCAAAGTCATTTTCAAGCCGGAGAGGCTTACCTATGCTCAATATCCGCTAGCTAGCCACCACCGAGACAAAGGGCGTGAAATGCGATCGCCAAGATACACATACAAAAAAAAAAAAATATCACTTCGCTTCTTAAAAGTTTTAATTACAAACGATACCTCTGGAATAAAGTGACATCCAAGTGCTAACCACACCATCATTTTGTAGATACCTCATTTGTAAATACCATCATTTTGTAGACCTCGGCTGAATACCCGCTAACTAGCTTTAGCATGTGCCGAACATGACCACGACAAAGAATCACCCAGACACATTAAAAAATCACTTTCAAAGCTAAATTTCAAACCGGACAGAGAGAGATACACTTACCTTGTCAAACCTTACACTGTTGTTCCGAATACTTCAGAAAATGACGTTCAAATGTCAACTTCAAAACGGAGGAGAGGTGGACAGATGCATGCGGGTCCAGCATACGCTACGGTGTCTTCTAAGGTCAATTTCAAACTGGAGGAGGGGCGGACTGACGCGCGCCGTTGATAGTGTCATCATTACGTTAATCCGAATAGGCCGCACCACTCCCGGCATACCACTAGAATAAAGGAATTATCGGCCCATATTAACGAAAAATAAGTCCAGTGTGAAACAGTCGCTTGGCGAGCGATCGGGTGGTTTAGCGAGTGTCAGCCTCTTAAGTTTAAGACAAGCCCGGCTGCTTTTTAAGCGACGCGGCGCTAGCTACCCAGCTAGCGTCAGTACACAGGAACTACTTCCGGTAGTTATACAAAATAAAAGCGTCCCCCATTATAATCCGCTATAATGCTCTTATTGTGAAGGGCAAGCGGGACGCCATACTTCCGCTGTGCGCGCCGTTGATATATACCTTGGCTTTACATTAATTGTGAGAAAACAAAACAAACAAATAACTCACCGTTGAGTCGATTGTGAGGTAGTGTAAAGACGAATGAATCGGCTGGGTTATTGCACGCTGTCAACTGGTCTGTAGTGTAGGATTTGTCGATATCTGACAAGTAGGCCAACCACAGGGACACAGCGGCCGCCTCGCATTACTCCCGACATACCACTAGAGTGAGCCAGCACACCACAAATGAAGTTTTCTTGTTCTCCATTCATTTCAATGGGAAAAAACTTGCATTAAAATATTCATATTTAAAAAACTATAGAAGTAATAAACACCAAAAGTCATAGCAACTCATTCCAGCTCCAGCCGCACACAATGATATATCATATGTGAACCTTGTCTCAAAACTGTGGGGCGAGTTAAGGTCCAAAATTTCAGGCGGAAAAAGAATAATAATAATAATAATAATAATAAATCCGAGCAATAGTAATAAGTGTGCCTTCGCATAGGCACACTTAATAAAGAGAAACAGGATCTCAATAGTGTGGATGCTTAAAGCATCCACACAATAACTGTCATTAGGCACTTACAGAAACATCGGCAACAACAAAACCCTACGTAAGTCACAAAAACAGGTTAATCTCGCTGCTTTCGGAGGCACGAAGATTAAGTCCACAGGCACAGTTACTCTCAAGTGCAAGCTAGCTGGACAGTTACCTACAATTCCAAGTTGTAAAACACGATGTGCAATCCATCATCGGATTAAAGGACAGCGTGCGAATGAAACTGGTTAGTTTCAGCAAGGAAGTCTACCATGTTGACACAGATCAGGATGAGACACCTGCACAGAAAGTTTTTTACGAATACACAGACCTGTTCAAAGATGAAGTCGGTGGCTTACCTGTAACCTACTCAATGAAACTCACTCCAAACGTGCCACCTGTCGTCAACCCTCCAAGACGCGTTCCTGTTCCCATGCAGTAAAGGTTAAAGAGGAACTCCAAAGAATGCAGGCCGTGGGAGTAACTGAACCAGTGGAGGAACCCACAGAATGGGTATCCAACATGGTCGCAACACACAAAAAGAATACCGATGATGTTCATATGTGCATTGATCCAAGGGATCTGAACAAGGCACTAATGCAACCTCACCATCCCATCTGAACTGTGGAGGAAGTAGCTGCTCAGATGTCTGGAGCAACCATCTTCTCAGTTCTGGATGCAAAGAGCTCCTTCTGGCAAATCAAACTAGATCCTGCCTCATCTCTTCTCACTACATTTGCAACACCTTTTGGCAGATTCACATTCTTGAGAATGCCCTTTGGTATCAACACCGCCTCTCACATGAGTGTCCTCAGGCAGCCTCTGAATGCTAGACACTCGGAGACCTGTGTCTCTGAGTGGGAGACCAGAGATCACATTAACATGTGTATTAACAAACATGCCACGTTGGCCCAGTTTATTTTTCTTATCATTTTCTGTTGTTCAGTTCATTTGCTGTCATGGATAAAAAGTCTTTTTTCAGTCCATTAACACCAAAGCAGGTGGTGAGATTACAAACACAGAGAGGACATGACAAGATTGGAGTTGTAAGTAAGGTATGTGCTGAACCTCGCTCTTATGTCGTTGAGTCGGATGGAAAGGAAGACAGGCGCAACAGACAACATCTTCTGCCTGTGAGCGAGCCTCAACCGGAAAAGCTCGGATGAAACTGAACCCGATAAAGCACAACCCAACAAACATGAAACGATTCAAGTTCAACTCGCCCCACCACAACTTGGCACAAAATAGTCTGAACAAGTGATCAAGGACAGAAAAACGCAGGGTAAAATGAACACACCTAAAAAATGCCAAGTATGCTCTGATGACAACATACCGAACCAGATCTGGTAGAGTGTCTAAACCAAATAGTAAATACCTGGATTAAAAGCACACTGATGCTGTATTTCCTGTTTTGAAATGTGTTTTCTCTCATGTTATGTTGTTGCATATTTGTTGCATTTAAGACAATGATTAATGATTAATCATCCATGATTAAGACTGATTATTATAAGCAAACCTACAGTAACTAAACATCTGACACACTGAGCAGGAAAGTGCAGGAGGGACAGGTGAAGAGGCCGTGCTGCTAGAGAGCTAAGCTAAGCTAGGTGAATCCCTAAAGACGCAGTGAGTGAATACTGTGAATATAATTAGCGGGCGAATCAACAGAGAGTGTGCTTTGGAGAAAGCATGTGAAGATTACACTATGAAATTTGATGTTATCTATATTTTATCAGTTTTTTTTTTAATTCATTGTACATAGATAATCTACAAAAAACACCACTGTGCACTGTAACTTCCTGTTACAGTGCACAGTGAGAGCCAACACCAAGTGAGCAATGTGAAACATCATGTTGCTCAATATTTTGGAAACTGATTGGCCAGGTTTTAATGACTTGTGCTCACGACAGATGATGTGAGTCCTCGCCTGATGTTGACTCTGGGGAGGACGAGCTGGTGAAACGAGGGCTACTGGTAGATATCCTTGTCTCCAGAGTCTAAGGAAAACACGTCTTTTGACTTCATATGGGTTGTACCAATTTGTCACAGTTCCATCTGACTTGCTATAGGAACCCCCGGCACACTTCAGCGTCTCATGGACCAGGTGCTGCAGGCCCATGCTGTATGTAGCGTCAGCAGTGACTCTTTGGCGGTGCATTTGGCCACAGTGCTGGAGTCAATGAAACAGGTGGGGCTCGCAGCCAGTCTTAAGAAATGTGCGGCTGGATGGAGGGAGTTAGTGTTTGGGGAGGCATCCCAAGACCAAAAAACAGCTAGTAAGGTAGTAAGGTTCCTGGGACTTGCTGGTTATTACTGCTGGTTCATGCCAGTCTTTGCAGAGCTGACCGACTCTTGACCAGCTTCACCTGAAAGTGTGCCCCAGATCTGGTCCCCTGCAAGACACCTCTAACTTTACCCTCACCTTCATCCTAAAGCTTCGCGCTGAGGGCCGTTTTCTCCCAGCAGGTAAGACGGCTCCCCAGCCTAAGTGGGAGAGGGAGTGTATGTGGCAGTGGGGTGTGGTTTGTGGCTCAGCTGCAAGGGAGGAGTAGTCCAGTGAGTTCACAGGCAGGTGTGAGCAAGGAATGCGTTCATCTATTTAGTACGCTTGGACCAGAGCTGCAGGACTGAGCTAGTTGACTAAAGGAGTGTCTGTGGTGTTTTGAGTACACTGAGTACAAATCCCAGAATCAGAGAAACCCATTGTTACTGCCCATAATGTGTCCGGGTGGCTGTTTTTTGTTCCGCCTGTCTGTGTCTTTAAGAGTCTCTGCAGGTCCCTGATTGGAGAAGCTGACGGCTGCTGATTGGTCCCCTTATCATGGTAAATGGACTGATTCTTATATAGTGCTTTTCTATTCTCCCGGAGTTCTCAGAGCACTCTATACAACATGCCACATTCACACCCACTCATACAAGCACTTCTAAACACAAGTGCAAACTAATCTACACTCACACGCATTCACACTGAACGCATCAGAGGGCAACTTGGGGTTAGCATCTTGCCTAAGGATATTTGACACGTAGACTGGGGAAGCCAAGGATCGAACCACCGACCTTCCAATCAGTAGCTGATCTGCTCTACCACTTGAGCCACAGCCAGTCGTCCCGGGACAGCAACTGACAGCAGCGTCAGAGCCATCCTTGGCCTCCAGACCCTGTGTTACTCGTGTGTGTGTGTGTGTGTTCCTGAGGATTGCTGAGCTTCTGTATATAGTGTGTAGTTTAGAGTCACGTGTAAATAGTCACTGAAGCTGAAGGGTGAGCTGCCTTCTTATTTTCTGTCTCATTTTCTCCTGTTTATTCAGGTCGGGGTAGCATTTGTCTTTGGTTTGCTCTTTTTATCACGTAGGGTTTAGGTAGCACCTCCTTGACTGGTTTTGTTTGTTATTTTGGCCTTTGTTCACCCCGGAGTCACGCTGCAGTTTAGCCACAGTAAACCAGTTTCACATCTGAATCGGCTGTGGTATGGTTTTGGGGACCAGGGCGGGGTCACTCTTCTTTTAACATATGCTACGTTCCTGTACCCCTAGACAGTGGCGTAACGCCCATAAAACCATTTTATTCAACACTGGTTGTGTGATGTGGTTCTGTGTAGGATTTTGTATTGAATGAGTTTAAAATGTTTTTGGTTTTTTTGTCATTGAGAATTTGTCCAAAAATCAGGTTTCAAAGATAGTGGAAGGTCTTTGTCCCATTCGGGGATGAGTACAGATATTGAGTTTGTGACTGAAAGTAGTGAATATAATTTTGAGAGAATAGTACATTTTTCTTGTCTTGTCCAAATCTTTGAAACAAATTCGTATCTGACATGAGTTTATCTTAAAAGAGGTGTGTGATTCCTTCTTGCGCCCATGCTGTAAAGTAAAGAATTGCTCTGTTGACCTGAAAGTCTGAGTGGTGCCACTTTGGAGAAAACCTGCTGGATTCTATTTGGGAGTTTGTGATTTCAAGGGTTGTTCATCAGGCTGGTGAGGTGGAGAAGATGAATGGGTTTTTTAAGCAGCAGTGGCATTTAATTAAAGCTGTAATCAAGGGACGTTCTGAAAGTTTATCGTTACCGTCTGCTTGTTCTAATTCTATCCAAGAGTTTTGTGCTACCTTTGGGTAAATCCAACTGATTATATGCTGTATCTACATATGCTTTTTAATATTTTTGATTCCAATGAGCTCTATTCAGTCATGGTTGATTTCACTGGGAAACAGTTCATTCATGATGCTCTTTTTCATTCATGGTCCTTGCTTTTAACCAGTTCTTTTTGCTGGAAATGTTCAAATGTAGCGATGACGGGACGTGAGACCGTGAGACAGTGTAAGCAGTAGAATGACATGTTGTTAACAGTTTTCAGGATAATCTGGTGCATTTTGGGGATTCCTGAGAAAATCAAGGTGTCTCAGTCTCAGTGCTCTTGTTTGTATGCGGAGGACAGTTTTCTTCTCAGTTTACAGATTTGCCCTCTGAGCTATTATTGCTGACACAGATAATCTGAGCTTCCAGTTGCCCTTTGGGAGTTTTTAAAAACATGCAAATAGAAGATTAACTAGTTTAACTTTGGGAAACGCTGGATGACACCCCATCTTGTGGAGCCACGGCACATATTTCACATTAGAAAAATCACACGACACACCACCAGACAAAAATGTCACAAAAAGCATATTGATCCTTTTTCCCTGCGCACCAGGTATAGTGGAATTAACTCAGTTTGTCCCCAGTATAACTTTTTTGCTTTCTTCTGACCCCTACTCATACTGGGCCTTCATCTGGGTCAGAGTTTTCTCCAGGACCAGGTCAGACTGACTACCTTTTCTCTTCAAATATTTATCCATTGCTGTTAAACACTGTTCTCTCACTCACAGCATGATTATTATGAAATTCCTTCTTCTTCTTCTGTTTTACTGGCAGTTGGAAACCCATTTAATTAGAGCAGGTAGATGCACTGCCCTCTAGTGGAAGAGAATGTAATTGTTCTGCCCGTTACTCATGCTGATTGCTTGGAGTACTAATCAGGTGGAGCTAGATAATCTTACACAGCACACCTATGTGCTGCATCACAGTGCTCTGATCTAACAGCCCCGTGCTGCAATTTGGATTTCTCTGGCACTGAGAATCTCACATTCTCACAGTGTATTGTGTGATCTCAGCCTAAGAACAATCAAATAGCCGTTTTCAAGTTATAAGGCTTTGTTGTTAATTTTCAATCAATAAATCATGAAGTTAACCTTGAAGAGCTTGGTGGATGTAAGCCAGATTTAATGAATTGTTAACATTACCCCAATCTTCTACCACTCTAAACATTTTGAGCGATCATGTTTGTAGACAGAATGCCATGCACGCACGAACACACACAAACACTTCCAAATACAGTGGGGGTGGTACCCACAGCTGATGACCTGATCAAACTTACCAACAGCTGATGAACAAACTACGACTACTGTGAGATGGTAAACCAAACCAATAAGTTGGACACTAACTGGAAGGTTGGTTGTAAAAACATGACCTCCTGGGCAGAGGTGAAAAGTCCAAGTCCTCATGTTGCAAACTGAGACATGAGCGCTGGTAAAAATCTTCACTTTCTATCATATTTGTATTTGGTTTCTTTTGAATGGAGATTTTCCTTTTTGCAACAAGTGTTCAAAATAAAACTTTATGTCTGTCATGGTCCCTGTGTGTGCCCGGCCAGCCCTGCAAGACTACATGTGTTTTTGTTTTAGTTTAAATCTCTGTTCCCCTCCCTCCTGCTCCTGCATCACTCGGGCTCCTGCCTTTGACATACTCACCTGCCGCTAATCACTCACCTGTTGCTCATCACTGTTTCTGGACACTACTAAAGGCAGCAGCTCAGAGCCTCTCGTGGCTGGAATATTGAACACGTTAGTGAGAAACCCGGCTTATAGATTCGACCCGCTGCTGCTAGCCTGACAACGTCTATACTGTGTGAAAACATGCAGACCTATGGGAGCTTGTGTCTGCGTGTGCGTATCATATGGATACACACATTTGGTATATGTATGCCAAGTGTTGATCATGACCTGGTTCTTGTCCTTCAGTGATGCGTTTGCAGCTGCAGTTCAGCTCTTTGCTCATGTACTCAGCTCCCTTTTCCTCTTCCTCACTGGCCCCTTTGCCTATCCACAGAAAGCCCTGCCCATCAGGGGTCCTCAGAAAGAAGGCATCATTAGAGTTTAGGCTGGCGGCACTGGCATCAACCTAAAACAGACAAGAAGTTCAGCATCTTTGCATAAACACATCATTACTTTACTAACGACAATCAGGAAATGGTTTACCTCAGCAATCCTGGTGATGGTGCCCAGGTTCCGTCTGACTTGGAAGAGTCGCGTAGGAGGTGGAGGAGGATGATCGCCCAGGCGGGATGTGCCGCTCTTATACACAATGAGGGGTTTAGATTTAAAAAGACTGAGCAGATGTGGGGGTTCTTTACCCTGAGGCACTCTGACCTGAAACCATATGAAGCAAACTGGTTTTTAACATACCAGTTAAAGAAAGTTGAAGACAATTATTTTTCACAGGACAATTTAAAGTGTTTCTGGTCGACTCGCCCGTTTTCTGTCTGTGTGTGTGTGCATGTGTAGGTCTGCTTATGTGCTTCAGGGGCGGAGCTTGCCTGGCTTCCTGCTCCTTTGGTATCACATCTGTGATCCATTGCTGATTATGGACCTGATTCCATTATGAATGATCTACACTCTAGTGTCAAAAGTATTTGCTCGTCTGCCATCACACGAATATCAAATTGAGTGATTTCTTAATCCAGAGGGTTTAATATGACCCAGCCAACAGTCTGGGAAGGCTTTCAACAAGCTTTCCACAAATGTGCATAAAAGAAGGGCCATTACGTTAGCTCCTGTCTGTATTGGGTTAGGGTCAGGTACATGGTATACACTCTTAGCATGTTTCAATGAATCACTGCACCAACTTCCTATTTTCTAGCAAAATATAAAGAAATGAGGAGTGGCTCAAGATTTTGCACAGTACTGTGCATTTAGAATAATTAACAAAGCAATCAGTACAAGTGCTTCTCATATTTATTTGACACTGGTGTTGTACCTGAACCGCATTCCCTCCCAGTGAACGATCCAGCTCTACGGTCAGGAACGCTGAGGCAATTAGCTCATCCACAGAGCAGCTGGCTCCCTGCCTGCAGGAGACAGTAATAGTAATCAATATTCAGTTAGTCAAGTTACAGTAAATCTAGAAAGTGAACCAATCTATATTCTTAAAATAAAAATGCATAAAATAACTTTGTCACCAGCTCATTGTTATGGATTTCCAGTGGGAACCTTTTTACTTTGGTTCACTCAGTCCATTCTCCCACTTTGATTTAGTAAAATGTGAAAAAATTGAAAATAATCAGAAAAAACTACCAAACAAATAGACAAACATTCATGTTCATGTAGCTGTGATTCACTGTGATTCACTGTATTAGGAGTCTTAGCTGTCCATAGGGTGTTCTGTGATGGGAGCTTCCTCAGCTCTATGAGAAAAACTTTCAATTACCCTCATTTTGTAATAAAGATTCTGTATTATGGATGATGCATTATCATCCACACTTAGGACTAGTCATTTGAATTTAAAATTTGAGCCCTGTTTAATCCAGAATTGAATTCAAAATCCTGCTCCTCACATACAAGGATGCAACAGTACTGTACCAGCAATTAACCAAAGCTACACAGGGGGCAAATGAAACACCACTTGAGTTCCTGATTAGAGTGCTGGATTTGCGTCAAAAAATCCTTTTCGCATCTGAGCGCACCCAGTCTAGCCTAAAGTATAACAAAGAACTTGTTCAAAGTCAATGTTTTCAGTCCATTAGAACGGGTCTTCTAAATGACAATGTCAGAGCAGAAATGAGAGCATATTTGCAGGATGAAAACTGTAGCGATGAACTCTTATTAATGAAAATGCAAACAGCCCAGTACAATGAAAGCGAGAGAGCGTTAAAGGCAAAAGCCCACAGGTCATTTAGAACAGGACTAAATGTAGTTGAGCAGAATGTAGCGCTTACTGATCCCCGCACAAGCCAGCCTGACACAAAACTGGCTAAAACCCTCAAAGATAACTCCTTATTTGCAAAAATTGAGGAAAGTAACTCAGCAATTAGGGAACTCACAGGACAGGTAGCTTCACTAGTGCAAACTGTCCAACGAGATAGAAGTGGTGATGGTGGTAGACAAGTCAGGGCGTACAGAAAGGCAGCTCAGAGACCAAAAAGGCGATGCTCTGCATGTCAACAAGAAAACAGGGACTGTGACCATTGTTTCAAATGTGGCAGTGACTCTCACTGGGCAAAGGGATGTAAAGTAAGGGGAGCTCAGAAGCAGGAAAACTGGGCGGGGCTGTGACTGCGGGACAAGCCACAGCTTTACCACCAATGTCCCAATGTGATAACATTCCCAAGGCCCAAAGCTTATCCCTAGCATCACCAACCGACTCAGGAAATCCTAAAATTAGGAACCAACCCCCAAACGTGTTAAATTTAAGTACCAAAAAAAGAAAAGTAGCACAGCTCGTGGGCAGAAAGTGTCTAGTATGGTGTAGAATGAATAACTGCAAAACACAGGCACTGTGGGACACGGGAGCCCAAGTTTCAATAATGAGTGCATGCTGGAAATCAGACAATTTACCTCACTTAGAAGTTCACCCCATCAGCGATTTACTAAGTAAGGATGAACTTTTAGACTTGAGAGCTGTAAATGGATCTGAAGTCCCTTTCCAGGGTTGGGTAGAAGTTAGCCTTAGCCTTTGTGATTCGAGAGGAAAAGCTGTAGCTCAGAATGAGGTTCGGGTTCCAATCCTAGTAAGTCAGGATGTGATGCAAAAACCAATAATAGGGTTTAATGCTATTGAGGAACTGATAAAAAAAGACACTACTCAGTCCAGTGAAAGCTTGTCTTTACTCAGAAACTCTCTAAGAGTAGGATCAAGCAAAGCAGGAGCACTGTTGAACCTTATCCACACCACCAGTAGCGAGATAGTTACTTATCCTATCAGATCAGGACGCAAAGCTATTGTCGTACCAAGTGGACAAATGTACGGCGTTAGTTGTTCCATCAAAACAGACCTAAAGGTAAAAAGTGAAATGCTTTTTGAGCCAGATGAAAACTTGTCTTTAGATGAGGGTCTGAAATCTAACTGCCAGTTGCTGTCTATATCAGGCAGTACCCGCAAAGTCAATATCTATGTTACTAATGCTACCAAACATGACATTGTGCTGCCACCTAAAACCCTTCTAGGTAACATAGAGAGGGTAACACATAGTTATCCTGTAAATCTCAAAGAAGCTCAGATAGGCTCGATTGTAGAAAAAGACAATCAGAACCCACCTAGCTCAGCAGAAGAGCCTTGGGAACCACCTGTCAATTTGGGCCACCTTAACACAGAACAACAGGCAGTTGTCTTGAAAATGTTAAGGGAGGAGTCAGGCGCATTTGCTAAACACAAAGAGGAAGTTGGTTACATAAAAAATTTAAAAATGGATATCAAACTCACTGATCAGATTCCTGTAGCCAAATCCTATAATGCGGTCCCACGTGCTCTCTATGATGAAGTAAAAAGTCACATTCAGGACTTGTTAAAAAAAGACTTTATTCACAAATCAACCTCACCATATGCCTCTCCAATAGTGTGTGTGAGGAGGCGGGATGGAGGCCTGAGACTGTGTGTTGATTATAGGGGCCTCAATAAAAAGACCATTCCAGACAGACACCCTATTCCACGAATACAGGAAATCCTTGATGGACTTGGCGGCAATAGGTGGTTTAGTGTGCTTGACCAAGGCAAAGCGTACTATCAAGGTGAAATCAGCGAAGACTCAAAAAAATATACCGCCTTCACAACACCCTGGGGGCTGTATGAATGGAATAGAATCCCATTTGGACTCACCAATGCACCTGCAGCTTTCCAGCGGAGCATGGAGGAAAGTTTGGAAGGCTTGAGGGACAAAATATGCACTCCATATTTAGATGATGTTTTGGTGTACAGTCAAACATTTGAACAGCATATTGAAGATTTGAGATCAGTTCTCAAACGTCAGCGGGCTTGGGGAGTAAAACTAAGACCTGATAAATGTGACTTGTTTAAAAATGAGGTCCGCTATGTGGGCAAAATCATTTCAGCAGACGGCTACAAAATGGATGACCAAGAGGTACAAGCAGTACGAGCTTTGAAGGACAACCCACCAACAAACATTAAAGAGCTGAGAAAGCTTTTAGGATTTTTAGGATACTACCGAAGCTATGTACAAGATTTTTCAAGACATGCAAAGTGCCTATATGATTTACTCTCAGTTGACCACACCCAAACACCAGCGCGGTCAGCCAAGGCGGGGCATGCTGCACCCACCCAAAAAATCATATGGAGTGACAGCCACCAAAAAGCACTAGACTATTTGGTGGATGTTTTGACTAATCCACCTGTGATGGCTTATCCTAAGTTTGAGGAACCCTTCATTCTGCACATCGATGCTTCAGAAGAAGGCCCTGGTGCAGTTTTGTATCAGAGGCAGGACAGTAAATTAAGAGTCATTGGATATGGGTCAAGAACATTAACACAAGCTGAGAGGAACTACAGGTGGCACTCAGGGAAACTTGAGTTTTTGGCACTAAAATGGGCTGTGACTGAGCGCTTTAGAGACTATTTGTTCTATGCTCCCTCAGTGACAGTGTACAGTGATAACAACCCTTTAACCTATTTTTTTAGGCACAGCTAAACTGAATGCAACAGGACACAGATGGGTTTCTGAGCTGGCTGATTTTAACATAACACTGAAATACCGACCCGGAAAAAGTAACGTTGATGCAGACTTTTTGTCCAGAACACCTTCTAGTATGGATTCATACATGTCAGAATGTACTGAGCTGTGTTC
Source organism: Maylandia zebra (assembly GCF_041146795.1). Taxonomy (NCBI): domain Eukaryota; kingdom Metazoa; phylum Chordata; class Actinopteri; order Cichliformes; family Cichlidae; genus Maylandia; species Maylandia zebra. The sequence goes on along the minus strand of NC_135187.1, from coordinate 35,770,727 downwards.
GCCTGAAGTGTTAAGCGCAGTACTGAATGCCATTGAAACACAGGAAGACAAACAACTGGATTGGATATCAGCCATAACATGCAATCCAGAAGTAAACAAAATACTTACAGAAAATCTGCCAGATGTGAGGATCACAACGCAGGAGCTATTGCAAGCTCAAAAGCAGGACCCTGCCATAGCTTATGTTCTCAACTTAAAGAGTACTGGTGCGAGTCTTGACAAGACATCAGCGCTCAAAACCCCTAAAGGAAAACAGCTACTACACGAGTGGAAAAAGCTGTTTATCTCAGATGACGGGTTGCTGATACGAAAGACTGTGACTTACACTCAGATTGTGATTCCGGAATCGCGCAAAGAACTGGTGTACAAACACCTTCACTGCGAAATGGGTCACTTGGGGGTGGACCGTGTGATGAATTTGGCAAGGAGTAGGTTTTATTGGCCGAATATGTACAAAGATATTGAGTTTTTCATCACACAGGTGTGCAAATGTAATATTCAGAAAAAACCTACAGTTCAGTGTAGGGCCCCCATGTGTCACGTGCCGGCTACTGCACCCTTTGAAATGGTTTCAATAGACTATGTCCATCTCGAAAAGTGCAGGGGAGGGTATGAGTATATTTTAGTGTTACAGGACAACTTCACCAAGTTTGCTCAAGCCTACCCTACACGCAACAAATCTGGCAAAACAGCAGCAGGTAAAATTTTTAATGACTTTTCCTTGAAATTTGGTTTTCCTGGTAAATTACATCACGATCAAGGCAGAGAATTTGAAAACCATTTATTCAAACAGCTGCAGAAGTACACAGGAATAGCCAATTCAAAGACCACACCCTACCATCCACAGGGGAACCCAGTGGAAAGGTTTAATCGCACCTTGCTGTCAATGCTCCGGACCCTGGATGAGGAAAAGAAAGGAAACTGGAGTGACTATGTAAACAAAGTTGTGCATGCCTATAATTGCACAACTAGTGACTCGACAGGATACTCGCACTTTTATTTACTCTTTGGTAGACATCCACGTCTCCCTATTGATGTAATTTTTGGACTGAGTGAGACGAACAAATGCAAATCATATGAGGATTATGCTCACAAATGGCAACAACAAATGAAAGAAGCATATGACATTGCATCCAGAAACATTAAAAAGACTCTGGCAAGAGGGAAATCACATTATGACCTGAAGAGACAAAGTGCTGTACTCTCACCTGGGGACAGGGTACTTGTCAGGAACATGTCAGAGAGGGGAGGCCCGGGAAAGTTACGCTCCTATTGGGAGGATCAAGTTCACATAGTGATCTCTCAAAAGGGGGAAAACAGCCCTGTTTATGAGGTTAAGCCGGAGCGTGGTGCTGGGCGAGGCCGTATCCTCCACCGCAACATGTTAATGCCCTGTAATGCATTACCGCTTCCCACAATAACAAGAACTGAACGATGCCACACTACACAGACACAAAAACAAAGAGACCTACAAGACGCATCGAACCATATAGAGAGCTCAGATGATGAAGAACAGTATTGGTCTCAGAGAGTGAGGCACCACCACTGTCAGCCTCAAGGGGATTTAATGCTGTCTGCACCTGCTACTGAACTGGACCAGGACCTTCAGCAAAAGAGCACGGAGCTTAGAGTGGATGCTGAAGAGTTTCAAGTAGAAATGGTGAATGGACAAGGTAACGCTGAACATGACACCTCAGCATCATCAGACACTGTTGCTTCGCCAGGTCAGCCCAGTGAAATGAATCCAGAACTGTCGGAACCGCAGCCGAGAAGATCTCAGAGGGAGAGATGTCCACGGAAAATATTGACTTATGATGCGTTTGGCCAACCAGTTCAAAGAGCAATTGGTCACAGTGTTAACCCATTGTATGCCAGTGCAGCAGCACCGCCATTCTATGACCAGTTTGGAGTACCTTGGGCAGCTCTACAGATGCCTTACTATGCAGCTTGTGTGCCAGTTAGTTATTATTGAACTGTGAAAGAGTTTTTTTGAATTTAAATGATGTTACTTTTCAAAAATGTATGGGGACTTACAAGGCCTTACCAATATGGTGACACAAGTATTTGATACTTTTGGGATGGTAGCGTAAGACATTGGATCGTTATGTTTGATGAGGTTAATTGTGATTAAATGGTTACTATCTAACTTGATAAGCTCCGGAGCACGTGATAAAGTGATAGTAATGTCTTAGAGGGTAATAATTGTATGTGGACTGTTGGAAACAACTCAGCATTGTTATAAGCCGATGCTTATCTGGTAAGAGAGTAACATGTGATTCTGTCACCTGAGGTCCAATAGTGCATCATGAAAGTGATCTTAAAGCACTGCTAAATCCTATTCCGACTTACGCCATCTCTACGTTGTCACAAGGAAAAGAGAAGTATAGTTGTTTATTTTTGTTTCTTATTGTCATGTTTCCTCAATGTTGGGACAACATTTATTTAGCAGGGGAGGAATGTAGCACTTGGTAAAGTGTAAAGCTAAAATATGTCCAAAACATTGCATAAATCTGTTGGTATTTGTGTTATTCAACTATATGTTTGGATTTTTGGCTGCTACATGTTTTTCCACCAGTAGGGGGCAGTCACGAAAAAAGAAAAACTATGTTCGAAAAAGGAAAAGAAGAAGAGTGTATTTTTGGGCTCTGTATGTGAAAGCCACGGTTCTGAAGTACCCAAATAAACTCGGTTCTGCTGTTTACACCAAGTTGTCCTGGAGTGGTGTAACACTGAGTATCAGACAAAGGTTTCTCAGAAGAACATTCTCCAAGCTTTGGAACCGCCGACATGGCTCCAATAGCTTGGAGAATGTTTTCTGATATGCAAAATAAAATGAACATTTTTTTCCCCAAACATTCTCCACTTCTTTGACCTTCTGGATGAGGTTTCCTCACTTAACACTGAACGCTTGTCCTTTTGCAATATGCCAGCGTTGAGTTCTTTTTCCCACGTTGCCTTCCTGTATCACCATGAATCCTTTATTCATTATATTTTGATCCATCAGCCTGATCTGTTTTTCAAATCATTCTTGTAGTATTCTTCTTGTAGGCATAACTCAGGATGTCAATTAGTATTTCAACTTCCCTTAATTCTCCCGTTTCAGTTTTTTTTTTTGATACAGTAATCCCTTACTTGTAATTACCTTGTAAATCCCCTTTGTAATTCTGCAAACCTTCTAAAAGGTCCAGTCAGTCTACAAACTGTTGTGATACCCTTGTCTCACAATTTTTTATGCTCAATCATCCAAGTATGGAAATCCCAAAAAGTTGATTCTGCTCACCTGGATGTAGCGTTTTCAGTGGGAGAAATGTTTTGTCACTCATCCAGGTGACTTCTACAGTCTCAGCTGACTGCAGACTACAGGTGCAAGTTTCAGTCATTATGCAAATGTACTGTTTATATGGTTGGGGAACCTGCAATCACCTAAGACCAAAGAAGACACTTGAATGAGTGACTGAACGCTACGTCCAGATGAACAGATTCAACTTTAGGGCTCAGGTTGGTATTTTAATGTCTCCCTCCAAAATATGCTCCCCCAGATTTTATTCCATTGATTGATTTCATTATCACTTTCCTGAAGATGTTTTATTCCCTTGGTCTAATAATGATGTTGGAATTCGATTTTGGATTCTTTGTCCTTTCATCTTGCTTGGTAATGAGAATAGCATACAGAGACTGTTCTCATTCCCGACGCGTAACATACCGCCACGTCCCGAGGCGCTCCATAGGAATGCGAAAGGTAACCTTCCACGTCCCTGTGATACACGCCGGATTGTGGATGGAATCCAATAGGATGATGCTCCCTAACCTAAACCACAACCTTAATCGTGTTAGATAGTGTTTTCCAATCACAATAAATGATTCAGTCCAAAAGGTTCTCATCTTTCCTCCTGTTTCCGAAAGCGTAACATACAGACGATTTGTCGATTTTGTAATATGTTACGTTTTGGGATGAGAACGTGTTGGCATACATATACAGTGAGCAGAGCATAATACGAAGTCTTGATCTGGTCAGTTAGTGGACGGGGCTGCTCAGTTTCAGCTGCTTCAGTGTTAAATACAGAGATAACAGTGAGACTCCACCCCCCTCATATTTTCTGAAAGCAGGGAAATAGCATGGTGTCAAAAGGGCCAGTGACCATGTGGAGTGTGCCCTAAAGGTCGACTAGTCCTGGGGGTGCACCACTTTTTACCAGCATCAGCAGTGACAGGACATTTGGTGGTGAGAATCAGAGCATGTGTATTGGATGCAAAGTAGCTCAGTTTCTGAACTCATACCAGGTGTAGATTATCTGCCCCTTCCTGTAAGTGTACAGGATGATGTAGCAGTCTCCACCGTAGAACTGACCATAGTTCTTAGGATCAACAGGGACCCTACCACTGCTCTCCACCCTCCAGATCTATAAAATGAGAAAAATAAGAATAGTTATTTCTCTAGTAACACCATAATAATTTTCAACAAAAACTGATTTGCTGTTGCAATAGGTCAACTCATCTTCCCTCAAAGCAGTGTTCCTAGTATCATGTGCCAACATGAATCATGTCACCTACAGCCAAATAGCTCCAGAATCAAAGCAAATTAATTTTACTTTATGTAGCACTTTTAAAAACAACAACTGTTGACCAAAGTACTGTACAATAGAATAATCAGATAAAATTTAAAAAGAAAGTAAAATTAAGGATAAGAAAATAATAAAATAATGACAGACCTGACTGGCCTTAAAAGCCAAGGAGTAAAAATGGGCCTTTAGACGAGTTTTAAAAGTATCCAGTGTTGGAGAGGATCTGATATGTAAAGGCAGTTTAGTCCACAGTTTCAGAGCAGTCACAGCAAAAGTCCGATCTCCTCTGTGTTTTAATCTAGACCTAGGGACAACTAGAAGCTCCTGCGAGACCTCAAAGATCTCACTGGAGTGTACCAATTTAGAAGGTAAGACAAGTGCTGAGAAGCCATCTCAGTGATAAGAATAAGACCCATGCTATCAATACATACAGATTACCAGGCATCAGATACTCAGGTGGAATAATAAACTGGCCACACAAGGACATCAATGCCACCAATGTCAAGACATGAAAGCTCCTTATAGTACATGGAGGTCTCCACCTAAAGTTCACTGAGGCTCAAAGAGCAACAGCAGTTTCAGAGCCACAGTCTGAAGCACACCTATAGCCCCTCGTGCTTCTGTTTTCTTCTCTCCTTCTTTCTGATGATTGCCACCACTACCACAACTGCTGTCTTCTTCTCCGTGTTAACTAGTTGGCTGCCCAGCAGCTGCTTGTCAATTTTCAGTGTAATTTAATTTTATTTACAATACCGCTCAAAGGTTTTAGAAAACCCCAATTTTTCCAGTTATTTATTGCAATTCATGTCGTTCAAGTCCAATGAATAGTTTGAAATGGTACAAAGGTAAGTGGTGAACTGCCAGAGGTTAAAATAAAAGGTAAGGTTGCCCAAAACTGAAAAAAAGTACATTTCAGAATTACATTAAAAGGTTTTTCAGGGAACACAACATGGGCCAACAGTTTAAATCTGTTCTGCAGCAAAGGAGTTTGATCAAGCTTTGAAAGCTGGTGCTGCTAATTCCTACAGATGTTCCAACTTCTCTGGATGACTTCCAACGCGCTCTGTCTGCATGAAAGCAGTGTTGGAGCACACTGTGGCATCATACCCTTGTGAGCATCAGTCGAACAGTACTGCAGAAAGTAGTGTGTTGCTACAAAAATAGCGAGAAAAAGGCAATTAACATTGGAAGAGAGACAGACCATCACTTATAAATGTAGGTCTGTCCTACAGAGAAACTGCAATGTAAGTCAAGGTGTCAGTGAGTCCAGTTTCCTTCACCATCAAAAGGCTCAGAAGCTGGAGCAAACTGCAGGTTTGACAGGATGAGTTGCAGCAAGAAAGCCATCCCTAAGATGGCAGAATAAGACAAAGAGGCTTGTCTGGGCCATGAAACACTGCGACTGGGCTACTGAAGACTGGAAGAAGGTATTATGGACTGATGAATCAAAGTTTGAAATCTTCGATTCATCACGCAGCATCTTTGTAGGCCGTCGAGTAGGTGAAAGGACGGGTCCACTTGGTCTATAAACTGATTCCATGATTTATTTGATTCCAATTGCTTATTGGTACTATGCTTTCATTTCAGAGTGCAATGAGACATTAAACTGCATAATTCTCAATAAAAATCTGGAAAAATGGGGGTGTTCTAAAACTTTCGACTGGTAGTGTAAGTCTCACCATTTGAACACTGTCTTATCCCCAATGTCATCAGTAGTCTTTAAGCACAAATGAACCAGGATTCTGATGCATGCTCAGGTACTTGATTTCACACACCTGTGGCCATGAAAGCTATTGGAACGCCTGAATTCAACGGTTTAGATGGACGAGTGAATATTTTTAGTAGTAAAGTGTGTATGTATCTTAGTGCCTTGAGGCAATTGTTGTTTGGTGCTATATGAATAAAACTGAATTGAACTGAATTTTTTTTACAGGTCCACAACACAGAAATGAAGATTTATTTTTTTTATTCTTTTATTTTTTGTGGGAAATTGTTACTGTGTCTCCACAGTATTCCTGGTAAAACAGGAAAAAACAAAAACGGTCGGATTAACCACGTTACCCCAAAGACGGTGAACTCTAAAGAGAAAATGATAAAGGTAACAAGTGAAGCACCAGCATAGTTTCACATGGACACTACTTTTAGAGTTCTAGGGAGCTTGGAAAGAAAGAGACAGGACTTCTTTCAGTTTCTTCTTCTTCTTCAGTTCTAAAACCAAATGGTGGAGAGTCTCAGGTATTTAAACCCTAGTGGGTGTTGTGCCTTAAGAGGGTTGTTGACCAACTATCGATCATGTGCATCATCACATGAGCCAAGGTTTGGAAAGGGTGTGGGTCATTATCAGCAGAGGTTTCGGGTGAAACCACTGTGAGACCTTGCCTCACCCTATCGGGATCAAATCACACAAGATGTGAGTGAGCGTTAAGACCACTTCGACAGGACAAGAGTCACCTGTACATCTGCACTTAAAGGTAAGGATCACTCTTTCTTTCTTTCTTTTCTTCAAGAAACTTTAAAAAGTCCAGATTACCACGACCTCGATGACTGAGAACATACACAGACATACAGTACAGTTCATTCACCTGTGTTTCTCCACTCCCATCATCCACCATGTTATACTGAGCTGCCATGTGGTGGGACTCATGAAGTTTTGAGGCATCAAACTCAACTTGCTGAATCTTGGCAACCTTCTCAGTGGTGAACACCTTCCCAAAACCCTCACTCTGATCTCTCTCCTTCCAGTCCAGGAAGAACTGCTTGAACATGGGAGTCTCTCCTCCTTCTGGAAGCACCTGAATCTGCAGGACCATCAGGAGGAACATCACTGGAACTATTTCCATTTCCAATACAGGATAGTTTTCCAATAGTCCTGTACTTTTACTTACAGGAAACTTTCAAAGAATAATGTGAAAATATGTCCAGTTTCCATGAAGTGAAACTGAAAGTAAACCTGTGTGTTTGCTGGGTAGCCCATCTGCTTGATGAAGTTCTCAGCTGTTTTCATGGCCTCTTTTCTTTCATTGGGATTAGCATTATGTCCTGCAGGAAAAAAATAGATGAAATCAATGCTGATATGAAACTGGGTAGCTTATTTCACTTATAACAAGCCATTCAAAGCAAGTCCCAGAATCTCTTAGCTAACACTGTTTGAGCACCTTTCCATACAAATATCATTTTGTTTTTGCCGTGATCCAGGATGAAGCATTCATCTGATAGTAGGTCACTCTGCAGGAAGGGGTTTTCTTCCTTCACAACAGTCACTGTCATGGATCCTGATGCATCAGACACCTGGTAATAATAATAATAATAATAATAAAAAGTTATATGATGGTTCTTGACTTCATTTAAGAATTTGTGCAAATGTTAGATAGAAAACAAACAGAAAAAGTTCTTATATGAATGTGTTTAAATGTGTGAATGATGCAGAGGTGGAGTACAAATACTCTGTTACTGTACTTAAGTAGAATTTTCTGGTATCTGTACTTTACTTGAGTAGTTATTATTCTGACAACTTTTTACTTTTACTCCCTACATCTTTAAGCAAATCTCTACTTTCTACTTTTTCATTTTCAAAACGTTATTTTTGGTTTAAGGGATTTGAGGGGAGTTATTATTTCATGTCATTGCGGGCCATCAAACTGATTTGACAGTAACAGTAACTCATTAAGGCAGTCGTGTTTGCATATTAACCACCAGGGACTGTTGTACAAAAAGAAGTGAAAGATGCAAAACTGTGTGTCAAAGTCAGGCGATGAAGTGGCGTCTTGTTGTTTTGTTTGGGGTTTTTTTTGCACACCAGAGCGACTGCAGGTGTCCATAAGTTGCGGTTGCGACACTTCAGCATCTAGCTAGATTTAGAGACATGCAAGCATAAAGGGAGTAATACTTTTTAAGTGGGAGGTAATTTCAAATATAATGTTTCTATCAGCTCAACAAACACAAACAGTTTGTGTGCAGTATGCCTCACAGAGTGTTGCAGCTAAAGGTCCAGCTGCTGTATCTGCTGTTGCTGTGTAGCTGTGTATCATCAGCAACAGCTAGCAGGATTCAGAGTTATGACAGTGTTTGGGGAAACATTCTAACTATTAGACAAAAAAGATCTTTGTCAATTTTTTTCAGTGTTTGTTGATGATAATACTGTACCATATATAGTTTAGCCATCTTTCTGTTAGACATGTCTGCCTCTGTGTCATCATCATCACCTCCCTCTGACAGCGGTGGCTTGTCTCCAAGAACCTGTCCAACACCAGAAAAAAGCAAAAAAAAAAAAAAGAAGAAGTGAAACAATTAATGCTTCCAGTAAATCCAAAAATAAACAATTCAACCAAAGCATAAATATAGCAAACTATAAACAAGCATAAAAGAAATAAAAATGAGTTGAAAACATGAATTGAATGCACATGTGAAAAAACTAGTGAATGTTTTGCACTATGGTATTTATATGTAGATTTATCAACTTATGTTTTCTGAAGCAACACACAAAAAACGAATAAAACACAAATATCTGTCAGCATTAGGTGTTTAGTCTACAGTTCAAACATATATTTCTTGTTTGATTTCAAGTCCACTGCTAATGTAGAGACGCACCCCCCCCCCCCCCCCCCCCCTCGCCAAAAAAACCTAGCTCTGTCTTTCTCCAACAAAATAGGGGGCTAACTGTACTTCACACAAAAATGAAGAAATTAGAAGTGCAAATGTTTATTAGCTATCGAAAAGGGTGGGACCAGACAGTCATCCATAATCCCGTCAGGGCCTCGGGCCTGTAGTCATTTAGCCCTGTGATGGTGGACTTCTTTGGTGGAGTGTGTGAAGCAGGAGGGAGCACAGTTCCAGAGATCTGTTAATAATCCAGGTGAAGATTGGGGGCCAGTTGGTCACACAGATTTTCAGGCTCAAGGGGGGCATGTCGTCAGATCCTGGAGCCTTTCTGGTCTTCTGTCTCTGCAAGTGTAGACCCACGTCTTCCTCACAGATCTTTAGTGCAGGTAGGGAGTCAGAGGGCGGGGGTGTGTGGGGGGAATTGAGACTGCAGGTAGTCTTTTTGTGTAGGTGTGAGTTGAGGGTGAGCAGATGGGATTTTTAGGGGGTTGTCTTTAAAATCTGCAGTAGAAGGTGTTAAGGTCATGAGCAACCAGGGCTAGGGGAGGGACTCTTGTATTTGGTGATGTGCTGCAGGCCTCTCCAAACGGATTCTGGGTCACTGGCTGAGAAGCTGTTCGTTTTCTTTAGCTTTCTTTAGCTCCTCTTAGCTACCCTGATCTCCTTGCTCAGCTTGTTGGGAAACAGCCCAATGAGGTCCATGCACTCACATGGTCATGAAAAGAAAGAAAAACCATTAAATGAGAAGTTGTGTCCAAACTTTTGACAGGTAGCGTATACCAATACCTGGTAGTGGTATACGCTATATGGACCTATAGTGTATATAGAACATATACATGTACAGTGGCGGTCCTAGCCTGTTTGGCGCCCCGGGCGAACACTCCCTCTGCCCCCCCCCCCCCCCCCACACACACACACACACACCACACTCACATAAAACATATTAAGGATTATACATTAACATAAAACTGTTGTTGGAACCATACTGAATTTCACCAGAGAAACACACACACACACCTGTATCTTTAGCTCGTTTCTCCTCCTCTTCTTTTCTCCTTTTTCTAAACTGAGCACCTGATGGCTTTGAACTTTTCTTGTCCATCTTGGTTTTAATTTTGCACTCCAGTATGAACACAAATCCCCCAACACGAGGATCACCACAACATAACCTAAAAGACCTACACCTTAGTTCACAGATTCACTTTGTCTAGGGTTTATTTCTGAGATTTCACACAACCCAGGATTCAAATCATGAATACATGATGGGCTTGGATTTACAGCATTATAAATGAAATGCGCTCTATCTGGAAGCAGCCGGCCCCTCCCCTTTCGACGGGTTGTGTGAGACTTTAAATCATCAACTGTAAATTATAAATTTTAAATTGTTATTGATCCTTTACCCCGAGTCCTAAAGTGTGTATTTATTTTCTTACTCTTCTTATATTTATTGTTTGTTTACTTGCACTGCTGTAGCTGGAGCTTTGTCGTCTCGTGTCTCTATATACTGGACTGTATGTAGCGGAGATGACAATAAACTTTACTTTGACTTCAGCAGCGAGCAGGCGCACCGAGGGCTCTCGTGCTCACTTTTCGCGTATAGAACTTCAAAAAAACATCGATGCAAATTATAAGTCTGTATCATGATGTCTGGTGTTTTCGTGTTTGTTGTTTTGTTTTATTTTGTTTTATTTTGCGAGTTGGTTATTAGATGCTGCTCCAGCCAGTCAGAGAATCCCCCGCCACCCCACCCCCTCCTCCCTGTGCCGCAAGCAGCAGACGCACCTCGCAAACGGAGGGCGATAGAAAACCAATCGGTGCCTATGCCATCCCCACTATGCACTGGCATGACGTCGATGCCCGTGATGCCGTCCCCCACCACGATGCCGCCCCGGGCAACTGCCCGTGTCGCCCGTATCAATAACCGCTACTGTACATGTACTATAGTACATGTACATGTACTATAGTACATGTACATGTACATTCATGACTATTTACATTGTAGATTCTCATCAAAACTAACTATGAATGCACACATATGGAATTATGTGGTAAATAAAAAAAGTGTGAAATAATTCAAAGCATGTTTTATATTTTAGATTCTCTAAAGTAGCCACTCTTTGCTTTGATTGCTGCTTTGCTCACTCTCGGCATTCTCTCTCTTCATGAGGTCGTCACCTGAAATGGTTTCCAACAGTCCTGAAGGAGTTCAGAGATGCTGAGCTCTTGTTGTTCCTCCATCTCATCCCAAACCATCCCCACTGGGTTTAGGTCAGGTGACTGTGGAGGCCAGACTGTGGAGGCAGCACTCCATCTCTCCCTCAGTTTTGAATAAATCCCCAACAGTGTCACCAGCAAAGCCCCCGACACCATCACACCTCCTCATGCTTCACGGTGGGAACCTTGCATGTAGAGACCATCATTCACCGTTCTGTGTCGCACAAACACACGGCAGGTGGAACCAAAGATCTCAGCTGTGGACTCATCATCAGATGAATGTATCCTCAGCAGCAGAGGGACTGTTGGTCTTCCTTTCCTGGGGCGTCCTCATGTCAGACAGTTTAATTGTAGCACTTGATGGTTTTTGCGACTGCACTTGGTCAAATAGCTCTCACACAGCCTGGAGGTTGCTTTTTCCGGACTGACTGACCTTCAGTCCTTACAGTAATGATGAACTGTTGTTTCTCTTTACTTAGCTGATTGGTTCTCGCCATAATATGATTTCTAACAGTTGTCAAACAGAGCTGTCAGCTGTGCACCAACCCGACTTCTGCACAACAGAACTGATGGTCCCAACCCCATTAAGAAGGCAAGAAACTCCACAAATGAACCCTGACAGGCTCACCTGTGAGGGGAAACCATTTCAGGTGGACTACATCATGAAGGCCAAGAGTTTGCAGCACTGTCAACAAAGTAGTCTTCAGTATGTATCTACAATGTACAAAGCAGTTAAAATAATAATAAAAAAACCAAAACATTGAATGACAAGGTGTGTCCAAACTTTAGACTGGTAGTGTATATGTTTAGAACAGGAAACCCAAATGCAAAATAACTTAACAGCCATAAAATAGGACTTACATCTGTTAACTTTGATGGTTCACTTCCTTCTTCTACGACTATCACTTCTGCACGAGCATTCCTTTCGTTGTCACGGATACCCCTGGCCACTTGTGTTGCCTTCAGTCGCTCATACTTGTTACACTTGGATCCACACCACTGGTAGATCTTCTGCTGACACAACAACAGTTAGACAAGGCAATGAAACTTGGCTCTGGGCCCTATTTAATTTACACTCTCCCTGCAGATACACATAGTGTCTACATATACTATATCTGCCTTCACACGCATATGAACTTGAGTAACATCCCATTCTTTATCTTTAGGGTTTAATATAGCTCCACAGGTTTTAAGAGTGTTTTTATATTTTTGACCATTCATCCAGAAGCACATTTGTGAGGTCAAATACTGATGTTGGCTCACAGTCTCCCCTCTAATTTATTCCAAAGCTGTTTTATCAGCTTTGGATACACCATCAGTCTTCCTGCATTTGGCAAAATGCAGCCAGTTCCATGTTCCTGGCAATGCCAAACCCAGACTTGCCAGTGAGATTACCAGATGGAGAAATGGGATTCATCGATCCAGAGAACATATCTTCCCTGCTCTTTGTGATGTAACGCTTGAATGTGGCTGACCCAGCTCTATGATTTTGGGTGGCCTTCCACTTTGTGGGTCAGTACACCACTAGTCGCATAAGTGGCATCCTGTACCATAATACAATGTCCTGAGCTTCTGAAATTGACCCTTTTATTATTATTATTATTATTATTATTATTATTTTACAAAAAAAACCCCTTTTTTAATACTTATAAGTAGAGAGGGTGCCTTTGTCCTAAATCCAGATTTGGGTGCTCGTTCTACAGAAGTGGGGCCTGGAAGCTGAAGGCTCTGGCTCCCGTTCTGTTTTTAGATACACTAGAATTACAAGTCAACCTGCATTTTTAGAACAAAGTGCTCTGATGAGGTGACAGTACCATTAGGTACAATGAGTGATAATGAAATACTTTTGGCAGTATAGTATATACCAGTTTGTCCTTACATCTCCAAGGTCAATGATGAAGCAGTCTCCACTGTTGAAGCTGGACCAACTGAAGGGGACTTGGGTGGCTCTGACAACACGCCGACCCTTGACATGTAGAAGTCTCTGTGCTGTAAGATCATTGGTGACCACATGGTTGAAACCTGAGGCCACACCCCCTGTCTGTGGACAGAGAACATATTATGCTGTCAACCTTCTCTGTTTACACTGCACTGTCACTTCTCTTTCTTACTCTCTCTTGCTGTTTCTTTCCAGTCATTGTTCCCAAATATAATGTAGCAGGGTTTGCAGAGTACAACGTTATGGTATAAAGTCAACGTAAAAAATATATCTGGCTAGTTAATAAAGGACAAAAAAAATCAAGTGGTCTGTAAAGTCATATTTTTGAGCCTACAGTAACAATAAACTTTAAATTGCAAAAGCCAGCTAGTGACAATTTCTAAATGGTATGCATGGTATAAGTTGTATACTACTTTGGTTACCTAAGGCAAGGTGTAAGTGAGGGTTGAAGTGTCCTTTGTTCTTTAAATGCACTCAAAGCACAAACGACACTCTTTTGAGGACGCCACATCTTGGACTAAGAAAACAGATGGTTTAAAAAGGAAAAAGCCATTTTCCCCTTTCAAAGTCCAAAGTCAAAAAACCTTCACTATACAGAGGTAGTGGCTGACAACACCATCAGCCACCACCCACACAGTCTTGAGAGCCAGGGGCTTCAATGCCCACTCACACATGCCCTTAGGTGACTTCAATGGGCCACATGATGGGGTGGGGCAGGGTGGTTTCATCCTTAACTTCCTTTGACATACACCCTTATCCCCACCATGGCTCATGTGATGCCTCACGTGATTAACAGGTCATGGACAACGACTGTCAGAACCACTAAAGTTACATAATCATATTTTTAATTCTGTTTGAGAATATAGACCATATTTGTTTTTCTACTATGGGCACAGCAGAGAACAGTCCTCCTGCAAGATGATAGTTTAAATAACCATATGTTCCTCCATGAACTGAATGCAATGATGACGTTGGCACTTGTGGTTCAGGAGCTTTAGACATCTAGAATTGTAATTAAAAGATCAGCATGTTGCAGCAGAGCTCATGAATGAACATACTTTGTAAGTGAGCCCTCCTTTGAAGTAGCTGGTGAAGGCAGTTGACTCAACCCCCTGTAGTTCTCGGTACTGGACTGGCTTTCCACCCAAGTAATCATCCAACTGCACAGTAAAGATGGCTGCAGCAGTGCTCTCATCCTGGCTGCACTCGTTTCCTGTCAATAATAAATAAGGACAGTGAGAAAGTAGTTAAGCAATCCAACTGTATGTTGAAGTAAACTGCTGAATGTCATAAGGTGTTATTCCGGATGGACCAGAGCCTCCTGCCTCCATCTGGTCCATCAGGCATGGAGTGACTCAAAAAGTTTATTTCTGGGGTGGATGGTGTCAACAGGGATCTCTTTTGCCTGCCCCGGGGCCAGGGAAACATTTAGGTTTTGGAAGAGAAAGCACATTGCTGCCAATCAACTTGTGAGCAGAGCAGGTGATGTGCTGTATTCTGCCATTGTCTCTGGCAGTGCCAGCAGCAAATTGTTATGGAGGAATTGAGGATGGCTTCAGTAATGAAGAAGCAGAAGTGCACCATCACTGACAGGTTGAACTTCTTCGGCTGCTACAAGAAAAATGTCCTTTAATGTGCTGTTTTGATGAGCTTCCCACTGCAGATCCTGGGAAGATGATGGTTCCCAGGAAGTGGAAAGACTTCACAGTGACCACAGGTCAGTCGAGCAGACTCATGGTGGCCTGGTTTCATTCTGAAATTCACAGTCGCCTCCACTGTTCTGTCAGCATAGGTCTCCACCTTGTTACTGAATCATGGCTACCTGAAGGGCCTGATACGCATCACCATTATGGTAAAATGAAAACAGTTGAAACCGTTCCTACATAAAACTCTTGACAGTTACCTGAAAAACACATTATTGTTTGTTAAAACTTGTGAACCTAAATGCCTGCCAATGCGGTGCAACCAGGGCCATCCTGAAATTCACAAGAGTGTGATCTGGGGTTTTTGACATTGTACTTAACTGGACACTCATCCTGCAACTCTGCCTGTGTGTGCTTCGGGTCCTGCCAGACCAGCTGCTGGCACAGATGCTGGTGGAGCTCACCGTGATGCACGGGGACTAAGTGGTGGTGGCCCAGACCAAGTGCCAGATGCAATTGCTAGAGCAGCTTCACAGGAGACGACACTCTAAGATCAGCCTTTGTGATAACAATTGATGGTCACATGATGACTTATCACTGACATTTCCATTTGTGATGGTTAGGAACAGATTATACCTAGTGAGCTGTGACAACTGAACACAGGTCGAACACACTCAGTGTGTCTGACTCAGTAAAAGAGGCTCTCTGTGGGGAACCCCTGCTCCACACACCTAATTTTCCTTTCCTTTTATTCTGCATAAAGACGTTTTGAACACATCACTGTTTTGTCCTTGCAGGTAAGGGGGGTTGATGGCTCTGTTGTGTACATCAGGCAGAAACTGTCTGAGAGAGGCCTGTGCCTGTCTGTTCAGACCATGCATAATGGTTCCACTGAAAGATGCCAGTGCCTAGATCACCCAGTGGCATCTCGCCCTCCAGCCATTTAAGTTCGAGGTGGTCTATAGGCCGGGGACACGGTGGTGGCTGATTTCCTCTCCTGCTCACAGAGAGGGGAGTAGACATGGCCGAGTGGCTCCCTGGCCTCGTTCAAATGGTAGAGGTATGTGACCGTGGTGTGGTCTGAGGCTCCGATGCAGAGGAGTGGTGGTGCAGTGGGTTCAGCAGGCAGTGCCCTGGAGACTCGCAGGGCAGCTGGGACTGATTATTTAATCACACGCTCTCTGTTTTAGTGGTAAACTGGGATAGGAGGAAAAGAGCAGTGTTGGAGTGAATAAACTGAGCTAGAGATACAGTGACTAAAAAGTCGAAGTATCACAAGAGTGTGATTTATTGTTGTTGATATTATAAATAAATGGACTCTCACCCTGCAACTCGGGTCCTTGTCTCAATGGACAAGCCCCCAAACTAACACTGCTATCTGCCCCTGGTGGGTTAGGGAGACTTCATGTTGACATTATGAACTTGGTGAAGTTATGAATAATGCTGACATTCTCTCCAGACTTTTGCCCGGATAGAAAAGAAACATCCCAGACAAAGCTGAGACAGCAGCTGAATCAACATGAGAAGGAAATGTCAACAAAGAGTGAACTGTCAGAATAAGACAAGCATGACAAGTTGCTGGTTAAAGCTGCACACTACCAATACAAACTTTGTCAAAGAGTAAAGCTACTGGAGATTTCTTTGTGTCTAAGTCAAAAGAATAATGCTGTCAGCCCAGTGCTAGAAAATAACATGGAACCATTAGAGGAAGAATTACTTGTAGAGCGTAAACAGAAGTCTTACCATAATAGTGGTAAAACTACTACTAGCGTTGTGATAATTGTACAAGAACAATTTATTGAAAAATAGCAGTCTGTTACATAACAGAAAAAAGGGGTGACTGTAACTAAAGAGGCAGAGCAGGTTATCTACTGATGACTGGCTGCTCCAGTCTTGTCACACTAACTATCCTTGGGCATCATATTAACCCAAGCTGCTCTCTGACGCACCCATCACAGTGCCAATGTGTGTGTGAATGTTTGTTCAGCTTGTTTGTTTTCTTAAAGTCACAAAAAAGAAGCTTAGAAAACCCGAGCAGCATTTAGTGCCATCTAGATATAACAACTTGCTTTGTTTGAATGTAACTTTTTAGGAAACAGTGAAAATTGGGTGAAGTGAACCCCTAAGTACAATTAATGTATTTCACTTGATTTTTATGTTTTATTCAATCAGAAAATCAAAGCACACAAATATCCCTCACTTTTATAAACACCCTAAGGATTACAAATATACTCAAGCAAGTCCAGTCATGTTTACATGCTGCCAAACATACACACAGCTCATCTACATATCAGCATAGAAAAAAGAAAATATGTCCATACTATATAGTTTTGTAGGTGTATATCCATCGTTCTTAATGGACAAGCACCAGACAGAATGTTGAGAGTAGAGTAGAGTAGAGTTACTCAGTACACATTTGGTGTTTACTTTCACATTTTGAATTGTTGTCAAAATGGTTCCAATCAAAAACTGTAGGTTGGTGTGGCTCAACATACTTTTGTGCGATGCCTACTGTTTGCAAAGTTGTTGCAAGTGAAGTGTGCAAAAAGGAGGCATGAAGAGATGCGGCACCAAAACTTAAACTAGAGCGCTAAGTGTTGAAGTGTGAACTCATGTACTGTTTGTTACACCATTACAGATTTCTTATATCTATGACATGCTGCTACTGATAACCTATGTGGTGCAGAATGACAAGCCAAAACCAAGAGTGTTTTAGGCTTTTCTTCTTCTCTGCTGCAAATAAATAAAAGCAGTAAGAGCAACGCCACAGCTCAATGTTAAAAAGATAATCAGCTGTTGTCAGTAAATGATTAGTTTGGATATGATCATTGTGTGATTATCAGGGGGATCAGGTAACGCCAGGCGTGAATAATGAGGTGTGGCTATGATGGAGCCGTCAGCTCGAGAAAGGCTTATTCAGGTTTTGGAAACTTTATGGCACACAGCATTAAAGTATATCAAGCTTCATACACACACTTATTGTTAGCATGATGTGTAGTGATTGTATGGAACAAGCGAGGACTGATTTTCTGGCTAAACTTTCCTGAGGTGTGAAGTAGTGGTGACATGTTGCTGAAGAAAGCAAACTGGTACCTTAGTCATTTATCCACAGCAAATTAACAACAAACTTCATATTTTACTGTTGCAATATTTTTTTAACTATGCAAATCAAGCTTGATGGAGTTGGTGACTTTGCAGCACCTTCTCATTGTGATTTTACAACATTTCACTCACTGAACTATTGAGTCACGTAGCCAATAAAGCGTCCTTGAAAATGAAGCAGTGAAGTAACAACAAAAACTAACAATAAGCTTCTACTTGGTCCAGAAGGCATCAGACCAGCATCATATGTGAGTGGGTTACCAATTTATGATGACAGATACTATATATACTGTGTAGTACTCCATGTGTATATTTAATACGTAGCACTTTTCATGAATTAGTCCCAACAGTGAAGTAAACTGCAGGAGGAGGAGGAGCAGCGCAGGGGATGGTCTATACGACAAACCTGACAAAGACAGCATTGTTGGCAGGTATTCTGATAGGACACTACAATATTTTTATAAAGTTTAAGCATTTAGATACACTGTTAAAAAAAACATCTTAAAACAACGGTTATATTCTGGCAGCTCGGGCGCCAAAATACTACCGTAAAATAACAGAAAATAACTTCCTCATAAAAATACAGTTATTTCCAGTAATGACAATACAGTTTGTTGCGCTAATTTTACATGGGATTCTGCCTTTTCCAAGTGCTTTTAGACATTAAATTAGGAACATTTTAACGTGATCAAACAATGGTAAATGGACTGGTTCTTATATAGCGCTTTTCTACTCTTTCTGAGCACTCAAAGCGCTCTACACAACTTGTACATTCACCCATTCACACGCATTTGCACAAGCACATTTTTCTAAGTGCTTTCTAAGTAACATTCACACACACTTTCATACTCCGATGGATGCATCGGAGAGCAATTTGGGGTTAGTATCTTGCCCAAGGATATTTGGGATATTTGCAGACTGGGGAAGCCAGGGATCGAACCACCAACCTTCCGATCAGTAGATGACCCGCTCTACCACCTGAGCTGCAGCCACAATGAAATTACCTATAAACAAGGTCAATGAATGTGGCAATATGAATCATAATACGTAAATGTACAGAAATATACAGTTAATTTAAATAATAATGGATTGCATGCCCTGGGACAGACTGACAGAGGCGAGGCTGCCATATCGCACCATCGGCCCCTCTGGCCGTCACTAGTAGGCGATAGGTGAAGAGTCTTGACCACGGACACAACGACGGAGAGTGTCCGAGCCAGGGCTCGAACCGGCAACCTTCTGATCACAAGGCGAGCTGCCAACTCTTGAGCCACGATCGCCTTGAACAGCAGTGATAATAATACTTATGTGATGTAACACAAGCTTATAGGAATCATGTTATATACTTTTCCATAGCATTACATTTGAATTCAACAGTTCAATCTTTCAAATAACGGACAGATATTTGTGAAATGATGATACATTTGTGAATCTGTATCTAAATATGCATATGTACAGACAGATACATTTAATAACCATGAAAATTATGTTTTATTACATTGCAGTGATTTAACTTTAATTTACATTTGAAATGTGAAATCAGTCTATTTATGTAACTTTAATGATATTCTAGAAGAACAGAACAAAACTAAAATGCAGTAAAATACTTTTATATTAGGATTTGTTCCTATAGTGCTGCCATACACGCAACCTTGTGGTTGTTAGTTCGCATTCATTGGCCGATGCTTAGTGTCATGTTATTATGTGTCCCAACATCCAATGGCATGTCACATTGTTTTCATGGCCACACCCTCACCCCAGGTGCAGAGGCCTATTTCTGTTCAGGAATGTTGTGAATACTTTGAGATTCATATTAATTGCAATTCCTACCTCTACATTTATTTTTTAAAATATATAATTAGCACAGCGTGCAATGTTTTATATGCTTTTTTTTTTTAGTTTTTATTCCTATTAATTATATTTTCACTTGTTACCTCTGAATTATTGAATCAGACCTAGATGACATGAAATTTTCAGCAAAATTATCATTAATTCTCATTAATTTTCGATCATTTTATATATTTTTCCATAGTATTACATTTGAATTAAAAGATCATTCTCTCACATAACAGACAAATATTTGTGAAATTATGATATATTTCTGAATGTATTTTTACAAACTAAATATGCATATGTACAAAAAAATATATTTAAAAAACAAGTAAATATTTACAGTGATGTTATGTTATTTTACCTTTGACATGTAAAATCAGTCTACTTATGTAAATTTAATGATATTCTAGAAAGACAGTACAAAACTGTAAAATATACAGTAAGCTACTTTGACATTACTATTTTCTGGAACAGTTTAGAGTGAAGTTTGTGTTATAGCTGAATGTGGATCATTCAGAAAGCTGTGAGGAAAATTATTTTCTCTGTAAATGCTTTTGCTATCTACACAGCTTCCTAATACAGCAACGCAGTTAGATCACCAACTACATAAGACATTTGTTTGAATAGAAATTAAGAAGGGTTCTTTAACCTGTTGCACATGATAAGAAAACATAAAAGTTATTAAAATTAAAGATGAAAAATGAAAAGTAACAAAAATGATTGTTTATGTTGTGAAAAAAAAATCTAAACAAAATCAGCTGGTCAGAGCAAAAACGATGTTAAAACGTATGTCTGACCTGTATATAAAGCAATATTGTATGATTTTGTATGATTTTGTGATTTCTCAGGGAATAGAGCAGAATCAACTTCACAGGTGTTATAAAGATAGTGTCACATCCTGGCGTTGGTAACTTTGTACATTTGTGGACTTTTTTTTTCTTTCCTTAGAACTTCTAAGGAAGCTCTTGAGTGGTTCCTTGGAATTTAATTTGAGATTTATCTGTTACCCTGGAGGACCCCTCTGAAATAGGACTTCTTCCAATGATAGGTTATTACATCCAATTATAACTCATTTCCCTTATTCTGAGTGGAACAATAAACTGACACAATGAATTAGGTCCAGAGCTTTAGTCACTTACCCAGCCAGTAGTGCAGATGGTAAAAAGAGCTCTCTTTCTTTTTGACAGTGTAGAGAATCACATAAGCATCCCCTGTGTAGAAGCTCCCATGTAAGTTGTCAGGCACAGGGACCAACTCCATATTCTCAATCCTCCAAATCTGCAAGCCAGCTTTCTTGCCTGCTTTGGTGAACTCCTCATGCTCGAGCATCATGTCAAGCTGTTGCAGAGAATCTGACTGAAGAGGTGAAAAGGGTGGATCGTTGAGAGCAGAAACACACTGCCGGCCTGTTCCTGGCTGCTGACTGACTGATAGTGTAGCAGCAATGTTTCAGCTTCTGCTTTTCTCCCCTCTTAATACACACAAAGTGGGCGTGTCCTGTCAACATACACCAGCATTCTCAAACACACATGCCCGAGAAAAGTGGCTCAGTTCCAGATCACATACAAACTCATCTGCTTTTCTGTAACCACAGAAAAACTGTCAAGCTTGTTAGTAGTAAAACTAGAATTGTGACCTGAAACTGTCTCCTTGCAGATTATTGTTTTTTCAATAGCAGTCTTTTAGGAAAAAAGTTTGTGGCATGAAATGTGGAGAATGTGGGGAGAAATTAATAGGGTAGTATCTTTAAAAAATAACAGAAATACAAAGACATGCTTAACAGAGTGCAGCACAGAGCAGGTGCATTTCAAGCACACATGCACTTCATCAGACTTTGGTTAGTATCATTACAGTAATGATTACCCCGTCTTCCTATACAACCAAAAGCCACATGTTGCTATATAATTTTTTGATTGGTCGACATGGTACATTTTTCCACCAATAAGAAAGGGTGGCTTTTCTTTTTTTTTTTGTTTTGCTTTTTTTTATCAAGCGCTGTCCTTAGAAAAGTTTTTACCATTTCTTCCTACGGTAAACATGACAGTAGCATTCAGGGAAAAAATGGCATTTCTTTGAAATGATCATAACTCTAGTTTAACGTGGCCTATCAACACATCAACACAAAGCAGGGTCATGCAGTGGGACCAGCGATTAACCGTCAGCTGGACCTCACAGACCTATCCTCCATCAGTTGGGGCCATGAGGGCTGGAGGGTCAACGGCTGTTGATGTGGCCACTGTGCAACTCAGCACATAAATTTGTTGGAGCTGAGGGCTGTCCACCTTGTGCTCCAACAGTATCTGTGAAGACTGAGAGGCTATTACATCATTGTCAGGACAGACAGCACCAGACTTGGACTGAGCCCTTCAGCATCCTCCCGTTGAGCCTCTTAAGGATGATGATTTGAAATGGCTTTCCCTCAAAACGGTTACATTGTAACCTTGGTTCTCAGAGTGAGACACTGAGCCCTCTCCACCTTTAAGGTCACTCGAAGACACATTGCTATCAAGTGATCAGTGACTTCCTGTGGGGCGTGGCCGGGCAAGCTGGAGTGAGTTAAAGAAGTACCGACAGGCCCTGACTAAAAGGGTGGAGAGATAGTGTCTCAATCAGAGAACCAAGGTTACAATGTAACTGCACTTTCTCAAGTTATCGTATTTACAAGGTCAGAGGTCGGCGAGCTTCCGACTTGAGTTACTGCATTCACAAGATTTTCAGAAAACTTGACCTCTGACCTTGAGGTTGAGGTCACTGAGATTTTTATTAGATGCACCTACAGTATTATTTTGAAAATCCTACATCACATTGTTTTCCAGTAATTGCATTCACAACATAGTCAGAAAATCTGACTTTTTGACAATAAGATCAAGGTCACCAGGATTGAAACTCACCTGAGATTCTTACTAGATGCACTGATTAGACTATTGGACTCACAAACTGGGTCCAGGCTGCTCACCGGCCTGCCCAGTGGGGTAAAACATATTTCACATCATTTATTGTACTTGTAAGATATATGTGAATACAACTTCATCAGTGTTGTTTTTGCATAAAGTGTAGGTATTGTCACTCGAGGAAACAATTGTGGAAGGGTAAAAATGTTCACCATTTTTCCAAAACATTTATTACTTACTGTGTTTATTTAACACATTTGGCCACATGGAAAGCAACTGTGCTGATGACTTCAGATCATCTTTGTAAGCTGGATGGATACGGTGGATACACCACAGAGGCTTACTTTTATATCTGATTCCCCGAAGTCCAAAGTATTCCGCAGCAGGGAAGGATGATGTGCTCCGAAGGTCAAGCTCATCACCTTCTGCTGTGCCAGACATTTGAATTTTGTTGTGTATCTGTCTCTCAGTGTAGTTTTAGCTGTCCAGGAAGCCTCAAGCTGTGCAGTGCAGGGAAAGCTGTGATTGGCAAATGCAGGCGGTGATTTCCTTTTGCTTTTTGTTTTAATGGGCGGAGCAAGTATTTTAAATATTGCTTGATGATTCTCTTTTAATTGTGAAAAAATAAATTCATGTTCATACATTAAAATACTCTTAATTGTGCAGCCCTAGAGTACAACATTTATACATGACAAAGTTTTGTAATCACTTTCGCTCCTCTTAAATTTAAGCCTGTCACGCAGAATTTCAAGCTTCAGCTCTGACCACACATCATGTTGTCATTTGAGGTCAGTCAGGGAGCTGGTCAGCTCTGTGAAGTTTGGGGTGAACCTGTGGTAGTAACCAGCCGGCCCTTGTTGTACTGCTGATGTTAGCATGTTGATTCTTCCGTGACAACCTTCCCAGTGAGTAAAGTTTTGCCTTCCACCTAGATCTACCCCCCGTCCCAATCCCTTTTTGTCCCCCATAAACCCCCCACCAGAGCGGCCAAAGGTTCGCCATCGAGCCCCACCCTCAACAGAGCAATCGAAGTCACATTGCCCAGCCTCGCCCCCCTTAGTTCCTCTTCATGCCCTGTCTCCGCAGTCTGATGCGTGATGTGTGAAGGGTCCGGGCTGTGAGGATTATGGCAGTGATGACTTTTCCCAGGAGAAG
Source organism: Maylandia zebra (assembly GCF_041146795.1). Classification (NCBI taxonomy): domain Eukaryota; kingdom Metazoa; phylum Chordata; class Actinopteri; order Cichliformes; family Cichlidae; genus Maylandia; species Maylandia zebra. The sequence goes on along the minus strand of NC_135187.1, from coordinate 35,746,789 downwards.
CTGGGACCCTGTTTACTAGAAGGTTTTAAAATTTCTGTACTTTTAGGTGACAGGAGACATGTGGCCTGGTCAAAACACAGAGAGCTGCACTCTAAAAGATCTTTAAACATAGTAAACATACCTTGTGTGCCACAGACTGCTCCCAAACACGAGGGGACAAGTAATACCTCTAAAACACTTAAGTTGGCTTTATTAAACATTAGATCTCTAGCTGGGAAAACATTTTTAATTAATGATTTAATCACTGAGCACAGCCTTGATTTTATGTTTCTAACTGAAACTTGGTTGGACCAAAGTAACAGTGGAGCTGTTCTCATCGAGACGACCCCTCCTAACTACAGTTTTATCAGTGAGGTCAGGGTGAGCAGGAGAGGAGGAGGGGTTGCTGTCTTATTTAATGAATCATTTCAATGTAAGCAGCTATCTCCTGGAAGTTTTCAGTCTTTTGAATATGTGGCTTTACAGCTGAAGGCCCCATCCAAAGTTGTGTTTCTTAATGTTTACAGGCCTCCCAAATACTGCACAGACTTTTTTAATGACCTCAGTGAACTGCTGTCTGTGATCTGTGTTGATTTTGACTGTGTAATTATTGCTGGGGATTTTAACATTCATGTGGACAACCCTCAGGACAAAGGGACTAAAGACCTGAGTAACACTCTGGGCAACTTTGGGCTGACTCAGCATGTAACAGAGGCCACACATAATAGAGGACACACTCTTGACCTACTGATCTCCAAGAGCCTGAGCATTTCAAAGGTTACTGTGTCTGATGTGGGCCTGTCTGATCATTACTGTGTTTTCTTTGAAAGTAAAATCTCAGCCCACATAAATATATCAACAACAGTGATAACAAAACAGTGTATAACTGAACACAGTAGTGCAATTTTTAACCAGGTCTTCCCATTAACACCTGACCTGCCCAGAGGGTCAGTCAATGAGCTCGTCAATAGCTTCAATGCTAACATGTTAAATGTAATGGACACTATTGCTCCCATTAAGGTGAAGGTTATCTCTGGAAGGAAAAAGTCTCCATGGAGAAACTCCACACTGGTGAAAAATGAAAAAAGAGAGTGTAGGAAAGCTGAGCGCAGATGGAGAAAAACAAACCTCCAGGTTCATTATGACATTTATAAAGAGAAACTTCACAATTATAATTTACAACTGAGGAGTGCAAGGAGGTCCTACTTCTCTGACATCATCACTAAAAACAGCCATAATGCTCGGGTCTTATTTTCTACAGTTGACAGGCTAACAAACCCTCCTGTGTCAGTGGCAGCTGAACTTCATTCGACCATGGCCTGCAATGACTTTGCCAAATTGTTCACAGAAAAAATCCAAAAAATTAGACAAGCAATTGGTACATCAACAGCAGATCCAGGATATGTACTGTGTCCACCAAAAAACTGTTTAAACACCATGAAACAGTTTCAACCTATTAACAGCAAAGACCTGGAGGACATCTTAGGTCAACTGAACTCCTCCTCCTGCTGTTTAGATGTCCTGCCAACAAGTTTTTTCAAAAAGGTCTCAAAGACTTTAGAGTCAGACCTGTTACAGATCGTCAACTTTTCTTTATTATCAGGTGTGTTTCCAGAATCACTAAAAACTGCTGTAATCAAACCTATACTGAAAAAGGACAATCTTGACAAGACACAAATGAACAACTACAGGCCGATCTCAAATCTCCCGTTTTTAAGTAAGATCATTGAAAAAGCAGTTTCCCAACAGCTCAGTTACTTCTTAAAACAGAATAATTGCTACGATGCCTTCCAGTCAGGTTTTAGACAGAACCACAGCACTGAAACCGCTCTGACCAAAGTGTTTAATGACATATGTCTGAATACAGACAGTGGAAAAATGTCAGTCCTAGTTTTACTGGATCTCAGTGCAGCATTTGATACAGTTGACCACAACATATTACTCAAACGACTGGAGAACTGGACAGGTCTTTCAGCAACTGTACTAAACTGGTTCAAAACATACGTAGAAAACAGGAAATACTTTGTATCAATAGGTAACTTCACATCTGAGCAGACAAGTATCACATGTGGAGTTCCCCAAGGTTCCATCTTGGGACCCCTTCTGTTTAACATCTACATGCTCCCACTGGCACAGATTATAAAGAACAACAAAATAAACTATCACAGCTATGCAGATGACACACAAATATATATCACAATGTCACCAGGAGACCGAGGCCCTGTACAGGCTCTTGGTAAATGCATTGAGGAAATCAATGACTGGTTGTGCCACAATTTTCTCCAGCTAAACAAAAACAAAACTGAGGTAATAGTCTTTGGCGCCAAAGAAAAACGATTACAGGTCACCAGAGAACTTCAATCTATACATCTAAAAACCACAAACCAGGCGAGAAATGTGGGTGTAGTGATGGATGCAGACCTAAACTTAGAAAAACACATTAAGACAATAACAAAGTCAGCTTACTATCACCTCAAGAATATATCAAGGATAAAAGATCTGATGTCTCAACAGGACCTGGAAAAACTAGTCCATGCATTCATCTTTAGTAGGCTTGATTACTGTAACAGCATCTTTACAGGTCTACCTAAAAAATCAGTCAGACAACTACAGCTCATTCAGAACTCTGCTGCTCGAGTCCTCACTAAGACCAAAAAAGTGGACCACATCAGTCCAGCTCTGAGGTCCTTACACTGGCTGCCTGTCCGTCAGAGGATAGACTTTAAAGTTCTGATGCTGGCCTATAAAGCTCTGAATGGTTTAGGACCAAAATACATCAATGACCTCCTGACCCAGTATGAACCTTCCAGATCCCTCAGGTCATCTGGATCCGGTCTTTTATCAGTTCCCAGAGTCAGAACCAGACACGGAGAAGCTGCATTCAGCTTTTATGCTCCTTATATCTGGAACAAACTCCCAGAAAGCCTCAGATCAGCTGAAACACTCAGTTTATTTAAATCCAGGTTGAAGACTCACCTGTTCTCAGCTGCATTTGAATAAAGCACCAAATCCACACTTTAAGCTTAAATTTCAAAACTTACATTTAACTACTGATTTTATCTACTGTTCTGATTTTATCTGTTTTGATTTTATATACTGTTGTTTGTTTGTTTGTTTGTTAATTAGTTAGTTAGTTTATTTGCTTGTTTTATTCAATTTTAAATCATGCTTTTTATTTGTTCTTGTTTCTAATGTCTCTGTAAAGCACTTTGAATCACCTTGTTGTTGAATTGTGCTATACAAATAAACTTGCCTTGCCTTGCCTTGCCTAGTTTACTTAAGTAAATCCAACATCCCACGTGGCTGTCCCTGGCTACAGCCACCTGGTGTCAGGGTTCCTGGGTCGGTGACCCAGTATTTTCAGTTCACGTTCACTGTTTATCTTCTGCCTGTTCCACTTCCTGTTTTATTGTGTTAGCCTTGGTCCATGTGCATTATGTTCCGTCCTCTTCCCGTTTATCATTAGTTCATTATGTTCAGCTGTGTACTCACCAGGTTCTAATCTCTCATCACTCAGCCTGTGTATTTATGTCCCTCAGTTCAACCAGTCCAATGTCGTGTCATTGATGTTCATGTGATGTTCCGTTGTCATTTCCGCCTGCGATCAGCCAGCCATTCAGCATTCCAGTCAGTTGTCCAGCCAGCCAGCCATTTTCTCCCTTTGTTCTGTTCATCCACTCCTCACAATAAATCTGCACCTACCTGCGAGTCCTGCGTTTGGGTTCCTTCTTCCTCGCCTCCACACGACACCTGACAGAATGACACGACCCGTGCCACGAAGACACGTCTGGAACCCAGCGGACTCGGACCCCTATGAGCGGCAGGAGGTAGCGCTCTCCTTGTGGGCGGAAAAGCTCAAGGAGAGACAGCGGCTCTTCGCGGAGCGAGAGCACGTCTTCGAGGGCACTCGCTTGGCTCTGGGCGGGCCTCGGAGACGCCGCGTTCCCCCACTTGCTGCCTCACCTGCACCGGAGCATCTGCCGCGGAGAGTGGACGTTTCACGCCGCGCTTCGGCCGCTCCCTCTTTCGCCACTCCGCTCCACGCTCACACATCACCTGCCTCATTCACCGGACCTTCAACCTCGCCACGGCACAGCGGCTCCGCCTTCCACCTCGACTCAACAGAGGCTCCCGTGCCAGAGGCTCGGACGTGTACCCCGCCCGCTTCCTCCTCCCGGAGAAATCGGCGCACACGCCGCCATAAAATGGACTATTTCCAGCAATTCCCGGTGGTGAGTTCCAGTGACTGTTTTCCACCCTCATTTGACTCTCCACGTAAACTCAATAATAAACCCATCTCTCATTCATGGGATGTTTCCCTCCTGGAGGATTCTGTGGACTGGGAAGAGTTTTTCTGCTCTGCTCCAAAGACTGTAAATAGTGGTGGAAGAAAAACCAGAACAATCTCCAATAAACCTGCCAGTATCACTCACCCAGTCGTTATTTCCACACCCATTATTCAGCCATTTCCCACCAGCATGGGGGCCCAGCCTACGCCCACACCAGTGCCAGCCCCCAGGAGGAGGGCAGCTGTGACCCGGTCTGCCTCCACACCTGCTTCTGTTTCTCAGGTGGGGGTGACTGGTGTCCAGCCACCTTCCGTGCCCGTCCCAGCGCCCAGGTTGAGGGCAACCAGAACCCAGCTTGACCCCCCTGGAGGCTTGGAAGAGCTAACCGGTCCACCTGCCACTTCACCTCTTCATCCACCTCCTGATCCAGCTTTTCATGCCCTCGCACTATCACTGGTTAGGCTAGCTGAGGTGTCCCCTGCTCAGGCCCCAGCTTTATTAGCCCAGGCTGCACTGTTGTCTCCTTCACTAGCTCACTCTTTAGCTCAGCCATTAGCCTCACCGGCCTCTGTTTATCCGTCAGTCTCCTTAGTCCAATCAGTTCCCTCACCTGCTGTCCAGTCTCCTGCTGCCCTCCAGTCAGTTCAGCCCCCTGTAGCTCAGTCTCCACCTGTCCTCCAGTCACCTGTAGCTCAGTCTCCACCTGTCCTCCAGTCTCCTGTTTCCCAGTCACCTGTCCACCATCCCGTCCAGTTCCCGGACCTGCAGCCACAGCACCCAGAGCCAGCTGTGAGCCTTCCTGCTTCTCAGCCAGGGGCCTCCGCGCCTACTGGCCCTGCCTGTCTCCGGCCAGAGGCCTCCGCGCCTGCATCGCCTGGTCAGGCCTCTGCATCAGCTGCACCCACGCCCGGCCCGGCTTCTGCCTCAGCTGCACCCACGCCCGGCCCGGCTTCTGCCTCAGCTGCACCCACGCCCGGCCCGGCCTCTGCCTCAGCTGCACCCACGCCCGGCCCGGCCTCTGCCGCAGCCTCAGAGCCGTCGTCTGCTGCAGCCTCAGAGCCTTCAGCCTCGCCTGGCCCAGCCTCGTTTGGGTCTGGAGCTAAACGGCCGTTTTCTAGACCGCTGGCTAGGCCACTGGCCGGGCGCCATCGCCGTCGTGGGCGGCCCCCGGACCGCCTTCGCCTGAGTGGCCACCGTCGCCTTCCGCACGGCCGGCCCCCCGAACTGTGTCCACGTCGCCGCCGTTGCCTTCCACGCGGTCGGCCCCCGGACCAGTGCTGTCGCCGTTGCCGTCCGCACGGTCGGCCCCCTGAACTGTCTCGTCTCGGCCACGGGCCACGGGGGCGCCCACCTGAACTGTCTCGTCTCGGCCACGGGCCACGGGGGCGCCCTCCTGAACTGTCTTGATGTGGACTCCGTCCCTCCGTCCTGGGCCCCCTCCGCCCACCCTGTTCTGTTTTTTTTTTCTTTCTCTTTTGGCCGTCGGGTGCCGGCCTTTGGAGGGGGGGTACTGTCAGGGTTCCTGGGTCGGTGACCCAGTATTTTCAGTTCACGTTCACTGTTTATCTTCTGCCTGTTCCACTTCCTGTTTTATTGTGTTAGCCTTGGTCCATGTGCATTATGTTCCGTCCTCTTCCCTTTTATCATTAGTTCATTATGTTCAGCTGTGTACTCACCAGGTTCTAATCTCTCATCACTCAGCCTGTGTATTTATGTCCCTCAGTTCAACCAGTCCAATGTCGTGTCATTGATGTTCATGTGATGTTCCGTTGTCGTTTCCGCCTGCGATCAGCCAGCCATTCAGCATTCCAGTCAGTTGTCCAGCCAGCCAGCCATTTTCTCCCTTTGTTCTGTTCATCCACTCCTCACAATAAATCTGCACCTACCTGCGAGTCCTGCGTTTGGGTTCCTTCTTCCTCGCCTCCACACGACACCTGACACCTGGTTGCTGTGTTGGCAAAGGGCTGGACATCTTTAAAGCTCCCTTTAACACCGCCAGTAGGCTGAATGCCACCGTCTGGCGTTCTCTTCACAACAGGAGCAGCAGGTGCATGGCACAGTCCCGCGTCGCCCACTTACAGGCTTCTGCCGTGGCTTCAAACATGTCCACAAATGACTAGGGATCATCCGTTTCATTTTATGTAGTGTGATCGTCGGAGCAATGGGAAGCAAGGATGAAACACCAGACCAGCTGTGGGATCAAACCAGCACAGTAAGTTTTCCAATGTCCGTGTGCATGTGGCACTTGGACTGAGCCTGCAGGGCCTCCAGTTGTTGCCGGTTAACTACTGCCTGTTCTTACTGTAGCACCCACATTGGTCAGACACAAAAGTGCTGGAAAAGGTTGGGTGTCAACATAGCACAATGGGCCACAAGAACATCCCAAGATACACATGCTCTCACACCGTACCCACATGGGAAAGAAATAGAAAAAACTTATAAAAGACTTGCATCAGATGTGGCCTACTTCATATAGTGAATCATAGAAGGCTTATATGATTTACTCATGAAAGTGGCCACTTTCTCATTACTTTCATATATTGTTTTAGTAAGTATCCAAAACATGCAAGTTTCATTTATATGATTTTTCAAGGGCTCTTATATCTGTTTTACCTCTTGTATGCTTTTCATACAAGTTTCACACAAGACAGATACAAACTTTATAAGATTAATATATATCTTTACCATATGGGCTGGCTTGCATGTTTATTTTATTAGTACTCACTGTATGTTGTATCTTTGCCATTGTTGCCCAGTGTTGGGCCAGCGGCATTCCCAGCTGCTCACTGTACTGCTTCCTCCTGGTCCCAGGATTAGGAATTGCATACCAGCTGCACTAGCTAGCCTTTCCTGGTACAAAAAGAGACTATTACTTGTCAATGATCAAAAGAGGTATAAATTTGGTAGTGATTAGTTCAATTAAAGTTAATTCAATTCAGCTTTATTTACAGAGCACCAATAGTCACCCCGAGGCGCTTTATATTGTAAGGTTGACCCTACAATAATACACACTGAGAAAAACCCAACAATCATATGACCCCCTGTGAGCAAGCACTTTGGCAACAGTGGGAAGGAAAAACTCCCTTTTAACAGGAAGAAACCTCCGGCAGAACCAGGCTCAGGGAGGGGCGGGGCCATCTGCTGTGATTGGTTGGGGTGAGAGAAGGAAGACAGGATAAAGACATGCTGTGGAAGAGAGACAGAGCTTAATAACAGGTATGATTCAATGCAGAGAGGTCTGTTAATACATAGTGAGTGAGGTAGAAACACCCAGTGCATCATGGGAATCCCCCAGCAGCCTACGTCTATTGCAGCATAACTAAGGGAGGATTCAGGGTCACCTGGTCCAGCCCTAACTATATGCTTTAGCAAAAAGGAAAGTTTTAAGCCTAATCTTGAAAGTAGAGATAGTGTCTGTCTCTTGAATCCAAACTGGAAGCTGGTTCCACAGAAGAGGGGCCTGAAAACTGAAGGCTCTCCCTCCCATTCTACTTTTAAATACTCTAGGAACAACAAGTAGGCCTGCAGAGCGAGAGCGAAGTGCTCTAATAGGGTGATATGGTACTACAAGGTCATTAAGATAAGATGGGGCCTGATTATTTAAGACCTTGTATGTGAGGAGCAGGATTTTGAATTCAATTCTGGATTTAACAGGAAGCCAATGAAGGGAAGCCAAAACAGGAGAAATATGCTCTCTCTTTCTAGTCCCTGTCAGGACTCTTGCTGCAGCATTTTGGATTAGCTGAAGGCTTTTCAGGGAGTTTTTAGGACTTCCTGATAATAATGAATTACAGTCGTCCAGCCTGGAAGTAATAAATGCATGAACTAGTTTTTCAGTGTCACTCTGAGACAGGATATTTCTAACTTTAGAGATGTTGCGCAAATGGAAAAAAGCAGTCTTACATATGTGTTTAATATGTGCGTTGAAGGACATGTCCTGGTCAAAAATGACTCCAAGGTTCCTCACAGCGTTACTGGAGGCCAAGGTAATGCCATCCAGAGTAAATGGTTAGATACCATAAACCTAACATCTAAGATTAGTGTGTGCAATATTCAAGTCTAAAAATATAAAGTCAAAGAATAACATAATTATATACATAAATAACGTTAATAATGGTTCCCTGGAAGCCCCAAAATGTTTAGCAAATAAGGTTTCAGTGGTGATTCTTAGAAATTATCACAAAATTGAAATAAATGAATGCGAGGCACTGTACTAGATTACCAAAGTGACAGACGAACAATTTGCTGTTCTGAAAAATAAATGACCAACATTTTGTTAAAACGTCCCTGAGAGACAAATGGCAATACTCTTATATAAGTCACACATTTCACAGACTTTAAAGGCTTCAACAAACAGACTGAGCTTAACATTTGTTAGCAGCCTCTGCTCCAGGAAATCTAAACATCAGTATCATCTCTGAGTGGCCAGTGCAGAAATGACGTGTCTTAAGCCTTAGAACAAATACTGAGGAAACTGCTGATAAACCACCGCCTACTGTTACGATCAGTCTAATTCTGTGGCTTGTGCTGGCAGTCAGTTGCTACTTTTGGCTTCATCTCTAAATAATGTAAATTTTTACTGTAACTGTTCCTTATTTTAAAGGGCTGATTAGTGTTGTTAATCTTGTAGTGTAGTTCACAGTATTAGCTGTCAACTTATTTGCAACAGTGTTGCAGTTTATTATTATATTTTTTATGGTGTGATTGACACATAAAACGCCCCATTTCAATGCACAAAGTTGATAACTGCTGCTGTCATACCAGTTACTTCTGACTGAGAATTTAGGTTTTGTTAACCAGTTAATACAATAAAAACCTGAACTTCATTCGTAGTACATCGCTCTATTTAATTGATTTAATTTCTTGCTAACCAGGGTAAATGGTGTACTATAGATAACTCTTTATTGTCATTGCACAGTCATACATATTACAATAGTACAGTGAAATTGGAAAACTGTCCCACGTTGGCACTACGTACAACACGACACGACACAACACGACACAACACAGGTAGCCAGTCAGGTCAGCTGTTAGCACTGATTAGGCCTGCCCTGTTGTATCTGTTTGTGACCTCAGCAACCTGAATCTCCTGCCAGACGGCAGCAGCTTAAACACCCAGTGTCCTGGGTGTGGGCAGTCCCGTAGGATGCTGCGTGCCCTCTTGAGACAGCGAGTGCTGTACAGGTCCTTCAGGGAGGGAAGAGGATGTCCAATGATTTTTTGGGCCATATTAATGACCATCTGAAATGCCTTTTTGTGTGCCATGGTGCAGCTGGAGTACCACACACAGATGCAGTATGTCCGCACACTTTCAGTGGAGCAGCGATAGAAGACAATCAGCAGCTCCCTCTTCAGGTCCGTTTTTCTGAGGATTCTCAGGAAATGGAGATACTGTTGGGCCTTCTTTACAACTGCTGAGGTGTTTGAGCTCCTTTGGAGGTCTGTGTCTATGTGCACACCCAGGAACTTGAAACACCCTTTCCACATACTCCCCGTTGTGCTGACAGGTTGCAGCTCAGACTTCCTCCTTTTGAAGTTGACTACCAGCTCTTTTGTCTTGGTGGTATTGAGGTCCAGGTTGTTGTCTGCACACCAATCCAACAGCCTCTGAACTAGGGCTGGGCCATATGACCCAAAATATATCGTTTAGCAGGATGGCGATATACGATATATATCTCGATATTTTTTTTAAGCCATAAGGTAAAAACAAAAAGAGAGTTCTTAGTCAAAGCTGTGTCCCAGATGTCACACAGGCACTTTTATTAACATACAGCATAGATGTACATGAAGAAATTACTCAAACATAAATTATCAGCATTTATTAAATAATAATGCTCCATGAATAAAATAAAACAATGTTGGTTTTGTGCATAACAAAAAGCTCACAACTGTGCAGTCAAAATGTAAACTAACAGATGCTGAGCATAATAACAAAGACAGATTTCGCAGCTGCTCTGTTCCCAACTTCTACTGCGTGACTGACAGCCTGGAGTTTGAAGTCTGCTTCGTAACCGTGACTCTGAACAGGTGCCATTTATGGTCCTTATACACACACAATACGGTAATATTACGTTGAAACAGAGTACGCATTACTCCGCAGGGCTCCAGACTATGGTAACGGTAATGCTCCGACAATCCATCAAGCGGTGCGGCTTCGTAGTTTACCAAAGTCGAACTAAAACATTTATTGACAGACTGCTGAGCGCCGTGTGCCACATAAAATTGGTTCGTGGTCATTAAGCACAACCAGAATTCATACATAAGGCGCGCTGTCGATTTTTGAGAAAATGAAAGGATTTTAGGCCATGCATGTCATTAGCACGGTTAGCTCGTTAGCACGGTTAGCTCGTTAGCGCGGTTAGCTCGCTAACACGTTGACGCCATCCAGCCCCACGCACGGGGCGATGCGCGGTAACTCGTTAACGGAGATTTGCCGTGTTCATCTTGTCGTTGCCTGCAGGTGAAGCGATGGGGGAGGGGGAGTTGTGTTCAGTGAAGGAGAGGCGAGGCCGAGTAACGTTGTGTAAAGACAAAAGTGGACGAAAGAGAGGCAAACTTGCGGCTCCACAAGTATAATTGTAATGTAACGTAGACTATATCAATACAAACGATATTGTCACATCTTATATCTCGTATGAAAATATATCGATATTTTTAAAAAACTTGCTATATCGCCCAGTCCTACTCTGAACCTCAGCTCTTTATGCTGACTCGTCTCCCCCAGAGATGAGCCCCACCACGGTGGTATCTCAACTTAATGACTGGGTTGCCTGGGTGGATGCTGACACAGTCACGTGTGTACATAGTGCCCAGTAGGGGACTCAGTACACAGCCTTGTGGAGAGCCGGTGTTGAGGGTGACGGCTGAGGAAAGATAAGGACCCATTCTTACTCTCTGTACAAGGTCTGAAAGAAAGTCTCTGATACAGCAGCAGGTGGTAGAAGGAAGTCCAGCAGTTTTACTGTTACTCTGTCGAGTAGTATCGTATTGAAAGCAGAGCTAAAGTCAACAAAGAGCAGCCTTGTGTAATGCCCCTGTTGTTCCAGGTGAGAGATGGTGGTGTGGAGCGTTGTAACAATGGCATCTTCAGTTGATCTGTTAGCTCTGTAAGTGAACTGGAGTGGTTCAAGGATGCAGGACTGGGACAGCGAAGCTTTGAAGATCTTAGTGAAGACCCCAGCCAGCTGGTCTGCACATTCTTTTAGGACTCTCCCGGTCACTCCATCTGGACCAACGGCCCTCTGTGTGCACCTCACCTCATATTCCTGCACCATGAGACTTCCGCTGCTGCTGCCTCTGGTCCCTTCACCTTGAAGCGCGCAAAGAAGTGGTTCAGCTCTTTCACAACTGCTGCATTGCCCTCAGTCATCATGGTATTGCCAGGCTTGTAGTTGGTTAAGTGCTGAACTCCCTGCCATACCTGTTGTGAATTGTTGTTGCTGAAGTGTTCTTCAATCTCCCTCTTGTGCGCTGCTTTGGCCTCTCTGATACCACTTTTCAGATCAGATCTGGCTGCACTGTACTGTATACCGTCCCTGGATATGAAAGCGGCATCACATTGCTTCAGCAGGACCTGGACCTCTTTAGTCATCCAGGGTTTCCTGGTGTTCAAACATACTCCACTCTGTGTTTTCTAAACAGTCCTGCAGCTGATGTGGTGCACCTTCTGGACAGGTTTTCACAGTCTTTATGGCTGGGGGGGCTCCCCTCGTAACAGGAGTGTATGCAGGGATCAGCAGCATGGACATGTAGCCTGACAAACCTAGAGGGGTTGCTCTGTAGTCTTTTTGGATGTTGCTGTAGGCTTTATCCACTGTATCATCCCCCCCTTGTTGCACATTTAATATGCTGTTCAAATCTGAGGAACACTGACCCTAAGTCAGCATGGTTAAAGTTCCCAGCTATGATGTGCACTGTGTCAGTACTGCATCACTAATGCTAACTGTGCCTTATGCTAGCTTTTAGGAAGCTTGGTCTCTGTCTTTTAACAAACTTTTTGTGGGCCCTACAATAGTGCAACTGTAAAAGGTTATGACAGCTTCCTCTCCTGGGGAAACCCCAGACCTGTGATCCTTCAAAGATCAGCCTCGTTTAAAGCTGTGTTTGCACGAGGTTTCTCAGTAGAAAACATGGATAAAAAACTTTCACTGGACAGTACAAAGTGACAGGGACAGATAATAATAGTGAATTAACATAAGAGAGTATAATAAGTTTTAGCACCCAACAACTGAAAACTGGAAGGTGCAATCAAAAGGTCCTGAGACTGGTATGAGCAGTGACTGTCCTTAATCTGGATTCCATGTGATGATGTCAGTTGTCAGTAGGTTGAGGCCACATACATACACACTAAAAAATGCTGGGTTAAAAATAACCCAATTTGTAACCCAGTGCTTGGTCAAATTTGGACCGAGCCAACGCTGGGTTGTTTCAGCTTAATAGGGTTGGGTTATTGGCTTGACCCAGCACACTGGGTTCGGATAATTATCCAAAAACTGGGCTAAATTGACCACTGTTTAAAGTTGACGTTACCAAAAATTGGGACGAAACTCATATCTCACCACAAGGGTTATATTAAATTACCATTAACATTTAGGTTAAGATTCTATTTACTGGGTGCCGGTTTAGCTAAGTTGGATAGACAGGCGACCATATGCTGCATGGCTGAAAGCAGTCGGCCTGGGCTCAAGTCTGACATGTCTCCCCCTCTCACTTTCCTGTCAGTCTTCATTGTATCTGTCTAATAAGGCCAGAAAACAGGATTCCTACTTACAGATTGTCTCAAAAATACTTTTATTGCCATATGATACATAGAATAGACAGTATTGACAAATAGTTTGTCAAACAGAGCAACCTCAGCCTCATTTGAAACAATAACTTATTTTAAAGTAACTATAAATAACTATAGCTTTCCTCATCAGAAGCTAGCTGGTGTTATCTGTTAAATGCCCTTTGAGTAGGTAAAGTTCTACAATAAACCAATAAATTGCATTATCAAAAATAACCTTATGATTTTCAAACTTTTAGAATTCACTTTTTACTTATCATGTTTGATTTCATAGTAGAGAAGTCCAGTGATGTCTGATCAGGTCACAGTCTAGTTGACAATGGCAGTTTTTGAAGAATGATATGGCTTCTTCTGAGGTTTGTATTCAACACAAACAATTTGATCAAAGCTGCCCAACCTCATTATTTAAGCCGGAGAGTTGATTAAAGAACCCAGCACATTGCCAACAGAACTCCAGAGTCACGACTTTTGAACCAATATTCGGTCAAACTAACCCAGCTTGGCTTTTACCCAGAGGCCCAGCATTTTTCAGTTTGTATGCTTACTTCTGGGTTTTTCCTGTTCCTTTTCTTTTCAGCAAAAGCTAACAAAGCCAAAATGCCTGAACACACACACTGCGTTTGTCAGTAGTCCAGGCTTTTCTCTCATGATTTATCCATGTGACTATGTAATACAGTACCGTAATACCCAGCTAGTAGCTAGTTTGGCACATTCTTTAACAAACAGAGTAGGTGCCTAAATGAATGCAGATACTGAATGCAGATGCAGGCAGTGGCCTCACAGTCAGCCATTATTTTCACACTACAGCCACATCTGCTAACCCTCACTCTAAAATGTCTAAGCTATGACTGAAGCATACCAAATTTCCTGTTTTTGAATGTCAATGCATATATGAGGAACTGAAGACAAAGTAGATTATGTTTATTTTAAAGGCCTCACAGCAACATCTGGCAACAGTGTAGGATACCAATATGTGTAGTGTTGGCACAGTGCAGTGGTACCACTTACAAATACCCAATAAGATGCTCTTGTGTATCTAGTTTTTTTGTGATTTTCTGACATTTTGTTAACAGTCAATAACTCTTTCATCACGTCGACAGACCAGTCAGAGCAGACTACAGTGTTTTGTTTTGTGGCTTTTAATGCAAAGAAGAGAAGAGAGGTGTTTGAGAAAGAGGGTAAAAAACGTGCTGTAACCTTTTTAAACAGCAAAGGGTGAGCACGCGGTGGTAAAGTTCAATTCCTTGGAATTGTTATTCTGCTTGTGTAGCTTATCAGCTGTCTGCTTATCAACAATCAGCTCATTTCAGTTCGTGTGCCAGAGGAAGAAAAGAGTGGCCCAGTCTACAGCATAGATATGAACATTACTTTTATTTTTATTGCACAAAAGGATGAGCACGCGGTGGCAACAAACAGGTCTGAAACAACTGCATCCTGAACTTTGCGTTCACACATAAATACTGAGAGAAAGATCATATGAGCGTCCTCATTAGGGCAGGGAATTTGTGTTGGTGTGTGCGACTGTAGCCGAGAGGTTTATACTGATAAATGTGAAATGACACGCCACAACCCGAGTGTAGGCTGCTTTTCACACTTTAACAGTTTTTCTCTACAGATGGTTTTCTGCACATCCTGCTGTCACTGCTGCTGATGCTATCACAATGTCCTGATCGATCAGCCTCGTTGTCAGTTGCTCTGCCTCCTATTCTCTTTCTCTCTGGCCCCAGCAGCTACTGAATTAGGGGAGCTGTGATTAGAATGATGGCTCCCTGAACCGGAGAGCCTTCTTCACCTGCATTAATGTCACTGGCACTGCCAGATCTGATGCATCTTTTTGGGTGAGATCAGTTCAGGGGCTGGTCGGTTCCGCAAAGTTTGAGATGAACCTGCTGCACATGCTCCGCCCAGGTGTCACTGTGGATGATAACATATTTTTACATGACTTGGCAATTGCATGTCCACACATGCCTTCTGAACATGATCATTACAAGTGCAATTGTGATCTTCTACGGGTTATTGCAGTTTTTTTTAACCTTATGGCCAGATAACCTTAAGATCACCTTAAGGCTATCTGGCTGTCTGAGCACAGACAGCCAGTTCATTTCAACAGTGACCAATCCAAATGAACATAAGCAGCAAAAGGGCAGCCTGATGAGAGCAAACATAATCTAGGTTGTGGTGCAACAACTGACTGTGCTTGAAGCTGCATTTATTTGTTAGCACTTTGTGTTTCTCCACATCCTGTTTACGGATGGAAAGTGTGACCCAAGTGGTTTCTAAATTCTGTATTATCAGCTCTTTCTTATCTGCTACTGTGTCTCCACTTAACATTTCTCCACCATCTAAGACATTTCATCTACCAGTTAATCCACAAGTCAGTAATAACATAATTACAAAGTGATTTCCCCTTCTCTTATCAAGCAACTCACATAAAGTACAAAACTGATCTTGTGCAGCTTTGTAAAGCAGAGGATTTGCTCTCCTCGCCACACAGAGCGCAATTTCAGTACTTTCTGAGCTATGTGCAGACACAGTAAGCTATGCTATTTTCACTGAAAACAGCAAACTGTGACCACAAGCTTAGTCTATAGGTGCATTTTTATTTCCTCTTTAGAAACCTCCACCTGGCTAAACTATCCACCATCACAATGCATCTTTCCATTCCATTGCAGAAGCATTTATATACCATGTGACTTAGCCTTGCTATTTTTTAATTGTTCTGCTTTTAGATGGCACAAGATTTTCTTCCAATTTAATTACACTAATCAGAATTTATGTTCAATTTGTTCAGTCCAAAAATTGTATCAGACTTATTCAAAGCGCCCTTTATAAATCTGTCTGCCAGAAATTATGACGAACCATTTGATTCAGATCTATGCTCTCAACCACATGTTACTAAAAAAATGTTCAGTTCTCCTTCCTTTGGTTAAAAAGTTCATCCATGACCACCATAACAGGCACCAGCCACCCTGCTGCTGCAGCTCTTTACAGCTGTCTCTGGCATGGAGTTGGAACTCAATGTCCCAGGCTCCCTTGCTCTCGGCATTCTGCTGGAGGTGAGAGTTGAAGATCTCCTAGATCGGGCACGCACCCTCACTATATGTTTTGTAAGGTCTACCCAGCATCCTCCTCTGTCACCTGATCTAACTCACCACCAGGTGGTGATCAGTGACACAGCACTTATCATCTACCTGCGACCTGGGGTGTCCTGGTGCTTTGGGCTGTGCAATGTGACGAAATATATCAGATGACAACATTAACATTAATGTTATATTATACTCTATTGTTTATTTCGTGCTGTCGCAAAACACACTGTTTAATCCAGTATTTTTTCA
Source organism: Maylandia zebra (assembly GCF_041146795.1). NCBI lineage: Eukaryota > Metazoa > Chordata > Actinopteri > Cichliformes > Cichlidae > Maylandia > Maylandia zebra. The sequence goes on along the minus strand of NC_135187.1, from coordinate 35,730,401 downwards.
TTGGTTTAGATGATGGTTTGCAATAGTCATCACGGCACGACAGCCAAACACCAGCCAAGACAAATCGGGGAGCTTGTTCCTAAACAAGGGGCTATCTCTGTAGCATGGGCATGGTTTGGTTATGAAAAGTCTGACATGGTGCAGAAAACTGTGCAAATTATGCAGCAAACCGGTCTCCACCAGAGACACAGACACAATGAACCTCTTCTGCCACTGATGCAACAATCACGTGAGAGAGTTTAAGAACTAAGAAAGAGAAAAAAAACCTCAGACTCAAATGTTAGCACAGGGCTTTCCCCGTGGCATGCCATTCAATAAAGACTTATGAAGATAATAGCAGTCATTACAAATTATATCTATAAATATAGCGTACTATGCTGCAACAAGATATGTGGATGAGCTGAACGGTGCACTTCATCAGAGACTGGACACTCTGCAGTCGATGTTTCCAGACAGGCTAGTTTTCGGACAGCCATAAAGGAGCAATTATGATAGCCTTAGGAGCCTGAGGCCTCAGGGCTCTTGTGTGACTGCATAAAGGATGTTCAGGATCTGTTCCCCAATCTGAAAGAGCAGGAAAGCAACCCTCTGGTCCACCAGGAAAAACTCCAACATATATGCAGCAAGCCAAGGGGATACAAGAATACCCAAAGCTGCCCTGCGCCTCTCACCGAGGGCACCTCCAGACTGGAAGTCCAGTGCCTCTCTAGGTGACTGGTTCCAGCTGTGCGCTGAGGTGAACCCAACTATATTAAGCAGGTATCACTCAACCTTACACAAATCCGTTCCCTCAAGAGAGATGTTATTTAGGGCCCAATTTACTGACATCTGCAGGAGCACAAACCCTTCTTTTAATGTTAAAAACCTGCTGGATTTACCAAAGAGGCACAGTGTTAGCTTTGTGACTGAAAGTTGTGAACAGGAGTATTTTTGCTGCTGGCTTTACAGTATGAGCATGCAAGAGTTTCTCTTTCTGTGGCAAATGATTTCCTGCAAAAAGCATGAAATCTAACACGAAAAAAATCATGTCTTATGTCTGATGTGGCTGTGACAGTTGCTACTAGAACAGTAATCAGCACTTTGCACTGATAGCTCCAAATTGTGAGCGCAGTGCCAAAACTTTGACTCTGTCCTAAAACCATTCACTCAGTCCTCGTGCTGAATATTTAGAGACATCACTTATCAGTAACACTGAAACAGCAGAAGTAAACTAAAATTAGCTTCTTTTCTTGGCACTGCACACACAGAGAGCAACTTGTCTCTGCTGAATCTGTAGATTAAAGTGTTATTGTGTTAGATTAAAGTGTGAATGTTGCATAAAACTACAAAGTCGTGTGTGCACTCACACTTGTGGCACAGTAACACGGTAACTGGGGTGGCTAATGACTAGAAGAGTTATTGAAATACTGATTTTCCTTCAGACTTATCTCAAATTGTAACGCTGTTTTCAGAGATAAACACATGCATGAAATCTGATCTTACATTTGGTTATTTTGGCATGTAGGCCCCAACGCTCTCCCTCACGCTCCCTCCTTGGGAGCTTTTGTACGAAATGTAAGCGACCAAGAGCGAAAACACACTGATGGAGCTCTGATATAGCAACAGACTTCACAGTGGATCTGCCCTCAAGTCTGTCTGTTAATAAATAAAAAAAACTTGTTCCTCTTCATGACCATTTCATTTTTTTCTATGATTCCAATGATAATAATGACAACAACAATAACAGTAATAATAATTTCGGTGATTATTGGATAAAAATGCTTAAAGACAGAAAAACTTTATTGCTTACAAAGGGAACATTAATGTGATCAACCTTCACTGATAAATGATGGTTCCCTGACAGTCACTGTTTCACATTTACTAAAATAAAGTATTTAACGAATATAAGGTTGTATCACCAAATGGAAATTTATTACAAATATCTCAGCTTTTGTAAAATGTAAAATAAGCCACTATGAACAGATCCAGGCGTGATGAGCTCAGAAATAAAAGCAAAACCAGATCTGGGCCTGATCTGGTCCGACTCTGTGATCCGATTTGGATCACAGAGTCGGACACATTTGCTGGTCTGTTACGGAGCCAGACCAACTGGGACTGATTTAGGTGATTTTCAGTGGAAAATATGTTAAAGCTTAGACTCTGAATTTCAGACAGTAAATGATTAAAGCTCAATCTGTGAACACATTTCAACATGAAATATAGTAAGAATACACACTGTCACTGCATTTAAAATGTTACTTTCAGATTTAACACTTAACTAAATGGATTAAAAGGAATTTCAGCCTCATATATTCACATACTCTCCAAGATTCGACTGTGACAAACATTTTCCAGTCTGTGTGACAAATGATTTATCATTGAAAAATGTGTAACTTGCAGTAAATGTTTGCAAAGCAAGGAAACTGACAGTTCACAGCATCGCTATAGTCAGAGTCAAGATGGAGACTCAGTAGCGACACGGGCGGTTGCCCGGGGTGGCATTGTGGTGGGGGGCGGATTCACGGGCATCGGCAAAAAAATAAATAAATAAATAAAATTGCTCGTATTCATGCTGCCCCGACATCAGCCAGCGCATATTGGGAATGTCATAGGCAGATAGGTTTTCTATCGCCCATTTGCTGGGAGTAAGGGCGCCCTCCGTTTGCGAGGTGCGTCTGCTGCTTGCTGCACAGGGAGGAGAGGGCGGGGCGGCGGGGGATTCTCTGACTGGCTGGAGCAGCATCTAATAACCAACCCGCAAAATAAAACAAAATGAAACAAAACAACAAACAGGAAAACACCAGACATCATGATACAGACTTATAATTTGCATCGATGTTTTTTTGAAGTTCTATACGCGAAAAGTGAGCGCGAGAGCCCTCGGTGCGCCTGCTCGCTGCTGAAGTCAAAGTAAAGTTTATTGTCATCTCCGCTACAGTCCAGTATATAGAGAGACGAGATGACGAGGCTCCAGTTACAGCAGTGCAAGTAAACAAACAATAAATATAAGAAGAGTAAGAAAATAAATACACACTTTAGGACTCGGGGTAAAGGATCAATAACAGTTTAAAATTTATAATTTACAGTTGATGATTTAAAGTCTCACACACAACCCGTCAAAAGGGGAGGGGCCGGCTGCTTCCAAATAGAGCACATTTCATTCAAAATGATGTAAATCCAAGTCCATTCATGATTTGGGTTGTGCGAAATCCCAGAAATACACCTTAGACAAAGTGAATCTGTGAACTAAGGTGTAGGTCTATTAGGTTAAGTTGTGGTGATCCTCGAGTTGGGGAATTTGTGTTCATACTGGAGTGCAAAATTAAAACCAAGATGGACAAGAAAAGTTCAAAGCCATCAGGTGCTCAGTTTAGAAAAAAGAGAAAAGAAGAGGAGGAGAAACGAGCTACAGGTAAGCAGATGTGTGATTGGATGATGGCAGGTCATCCTGAAACAATCAGAATCAGAATACTTTATTAATCCCGAAGGAAATTATGTGAGTTACAGTTGCTCCAAAGAGAAATGGTAAAAATAATAACAGTAACAGACTAAACTCCAAACAATACATTATGTTACAGATTTTAATATTAAGTAGTCATTGTCAGTTGTAGATTTGTCCTGTTCTCATTGTATGACGAATTATGATGGCTGTTTGATAGCTGTTTGCATACAATGCATACTCTCTCTCTCTTCATATGTGTGTGTGTGTGTGTGTGTGTGTGTGTGTGTTTCTCTGGTGAAATTCATGTATAAGTTGTATAGTTTCAATGTTTTACTTGGGAATAGAATGTATGTATGTGTGAGTTTGGTGATGGAGTTCTTATTATGTATGAATTATGAACTTTTTTTTAATGAATTATTTGTCCATTTTTAATAAGTTTTTTGGACAACAGATGGAAATTAGCCTTTGGCTATAATCTGTTATGTTTACATTCATGTAATGTTTTTTTTTTTTTTACATGTATGTTCATTAACATGCACTGTCCTAAAAAAAGAAAAGAAAAAAAAAAAGCGTTTTATGATGATGCATTTCAGGCTGTACAAAAAGTCATTCACTAAATAATTCCTGGGTACCTTATCCTCCCAGTGCCACTCTCTTTGTGCTATGAGAATTATTCCTGTAGATGGCGACATTTTTCCAAGTTTCATGTGAGTGACCGATCCCATTGACGAGATAGCAGAAATGCAGGAACTTACAGCAAAGATCCACTACCTTTTATTTCAAACAGCACATGTCCACATTTGTCATTTTATGTGCCCAGCCTATGTAGTGGATGTAGCGTTTTCAGTGGGAGAAAAGTTTCATCACTCATCCAATGTGGGAGACATCAGGATCCCCTTCAGTTCGCTTGTTAGCCCCGCCTCGGAGCTGAGTGCTCCAACATGTACCTGCTCAATCATGTCCACGCCCATTTGGACGAGGCGGCAAGCACTTTGACAGTCATGTTTTTCAACTTTTCCAGCGCATTCAATACCATCAGGCCGACCCTCCTGGGTGATAAGCTGACAGTAATGCAGGTGGATGCCTCTCTTGTGTCCTGGATTGTTGATTACATGACAGAATAACCACAATATGTGCGTCTTCAACATTGTGTGTCTGACAAGGTGATCAGCAACACCCCCTACACCACAGACTTCAGCCATCTTTTGAAGTTTTCAAGGTAGCTTTATGTTAATACATGTAAAAAAACCTGAACAAAATCAGTTAATGACAATTAATGTTTGTTTTAATCAATTTATTCATAAAACAAACTAACAATTAACAATTATAACAAAGCAACAAATACATTAAAAAATTCATATGCCATTTCTCATTTGGGAACTAATCTTTCAAGAACTGACCATAATCTGTCCGTTCTTTCCCTGCTCTCCTCTGCTCTCGTCTCCTCAGCCTCTCGTCGCTGCCTCATGTCCTCTCTGATGAAGTCTAGCAGCTCATCATCCCTTTCCACCATCCCTATCCATCCCTGCTCACTCGCTCTCTCGCTGCTGTCACTCCCAAAACTGTACCTTCTTCCTAAACAACCAAATGCCATCGGTTGCCCTATTTTAAAATTTTAACTCTGGTTTTATGTGGCCTATCAACAACTGCGTCTTGTCGCTATGTCATCTTAAATGGTTGACCCCAGAGGGATAATATGATATATTCATGTATGATCATGTCATAACACCTAAACATTTTACGTCATAAGCTTACATTTTAATTTTAGCATGACAAATCTTTTATTTTATATTTTTTTTATGATATTTTATATTTTTAAAAGTGATGAATGTAGTTTTCTTTATATTGAATTTCCAACTCCTTTTCAGTTCCATACAATACAGACTTTTGGACCAATCACAGATCCTTGAGTAACCGTCACACTGAAATATTCTAAATTCACACAGTGTTGTTACTTTGTACACATTGTTGTCTATTTTTTTTACATATCTTGTCAACCAAGTATAGTTTGTAGGTCTTATTCCATGTGACTCTAACCTCTTTAATATCTGTCTATACCAAATGCTTTCTGTAGGTCAACATAAATACAAACAGAGCACTCATCATTTTCAATGACTTAATTAATTCAATCAATTCAATGATTTCAGTTATTTCTTTAAACTTCGTTATCACGGCAAAAGTAATAATTCTGTTTCTCCCAAAACAATTCTGATGCTCATCCAATATTTTATATCAATACAGAGATGTAATTGTTCCTTAAAAAACTTCTCTAATATCTTTGAAAAGGGAAATATGCCTGTAAATGCAATGCTCATGTCAATGTTTAAGATTGGAATTGCCTTCGCTAATTTTATATTATTAGGAAAAACTCATTTTTTTAAAGATTGATTGCTTGTATACATCGAAGGTTTTACTATAATCTCAGGAACTTGTTTTATAACTAATGTATCAATGAAGTTTATATTAAATGCTGTTTAGACTGACTTCACCCCTGTTCATCATGTCACTCTTGTTGATCATAACAACACCTAACTTTGGGATTTATCAGCCACTGTCTGCATTCTTTCACCTCCATAACTACTCATAAACATGTATAGTGCTGTATATTCTCCTTTATTACCCTTAATTAGGGCACTCTAGGATCTAGGTCAAAGAGGAAAATGTTGATGTACCTGTACTGTCAGGATCTCTGAATCCATCCATCCCTTGTCTTCCACTCTTTCACACACAGGCTGCCCATCTGTCCAGTGTGATCAATCTTAATTTCTTTCCTCTTAACAAAGCTTAAATGAAAACCCAATCAAGGTATCTTTTATTTGAAATGAAGGTTTTTTCTTTCCTGACAAATTATTAGTAACTCAATAAAACCTACTGCCAGGAAACCCAGTTTTTGAGTTTTATTTTGGACTTGTTGATTTCTTTGAAAATGTAAGATAATTATGTTCCTGGGTATGTTATTTTTTTAGTGCCTTTTTTATTCATACTCCTTGATTTTTCTGCTTCGTTTCTGATTGTTCCCCTTTGTGTCCAGTCTGTCTCCGTTTCCTGTGATCAGTGTCCCCATGAAATGTGGAGTCTAAGAGTTTAAACACCATAACTGAAAATACTTTATTTATTCAGATATTGATTCATCTTAAATATTTGGGTAAAATGTTCTATGTATTACACTGTCTTCTTTTTTGTCTCCTTACTTGTGAAAAAGAAGGCTTTCACATTACACTATACAGTCCTGTGAAGAACTAATTACACGCGATGATTCAATAGCTTGTAGAACTTCTTCACAAAAGGTAACTAACAAACAGGTCTATAAACAAAAGCTAGACAAAGGTCTAAGGCACCTAATAATGAAACTCAGGAGCACAAAGGAACAAATTATAAAACCACTGTTGGAAAACGAAAGCGCTAAACATGAATCCTTTCTCAGATCATCTGTGTAGGTTCTCAGTCATCCAGGTCATTGCAGTCTAAGGAGCATAAAAAAGAAAAGCATCTGAAGAAACTTTCATCCTCTCATACAAGAAGCTTCAGTTCTATGACCAGTCTGTGGAGAGTCCTAGATTTTAAGCCCTATTCGGAGTTGTCCCATAAGAGGGTCTTCGACCCACTATTGATCATCTGCATAATCACATGAGCCAAGGTGTGAAAACGGGTGTGAGTCATTGTCAGCAGAGGTTTCAGGTCAAAACCATTGTGGGACCTTGCCTCACCCTATCATGTGACTTATTAGGGTGACTTAATAACTGGCAGATGTGAGTCAGCGATAAGGTGTCTGGGGAGGGATGTGAAAACTGGATTATAGATGGTGTTGTAAGACACCCCCTCTGCTCAAGAACGGTCGTTCACAGTGGAGATCAATGGGCTCTTTCAAACCATCTGTCTTCTTTGTCCAAAATGCAAACACTGGCATCCTTGAAAGAGTGACCTTTGACCTTTAGATGCAGATGGACAGCCGAGTCTTGTCCTGTCGTGATGGCTCTTCCATGTTGTGGCGTTTATGAGTGGTTGTTTGGTTTCTCCAATGTTACACTACGTTGTTCAGTTTGTCTTTTGGATGAACCAGTTTTTGTCTGAGTGTGTGGCTGAGTCTGAAGTACACTGGGATTTCATGCTTGGAGAAAACTCTCCTAAGTTTCTCTGATAAACCTGCTTCATAAACGATGACAGCGCTGTTCCATTTGTTATTCTGTTTTGAGAGCTTGCTGTACATCTATGTGTTACTTTGCTATCCCATCTGCCTTGGAGGGAAAGTTTTCTTCCAGGTGTTGTAGAGTCCTAATTACTCCAAGTTTGTGTTCCAGAGCGTGGTGGGAGTCAAAGAGGAGGTACTGGTCTGTGTGTGTGAGCTTCCGGTAAACTTCAGTGTTGAGGTTTACCATTTCTGGAACATGCACGTGCATTTTTGAGAATGGAAACCTCAATATTAAAGTTTACTGTTTACTTATTTAAGTTTACTTATTTAATCCAAAATGCATTAAACCAAGCTTATTAGACAGGAGCTAGCTAACAAGCATTCTGTGGAAAGGTAAAAATCTGCCTTTCTCAGCTCCAGTATGAATAGCCAAGTCTTCACTTATCCCATGTAAACTTACACCCATTTGGAATAATCCAGATATTTATCAGAAAAAGAAAATACAAAGTTTTTCATTGTGGCATGTGAAAGGGATACAAATTCTAGAACATATTATACAAGATGGAAAGTTTATTTCATCTGAAGAACTACATTTCTTTAATTTCATTTTCTGTCTGTCAAGGACCCAGGGTCCATGAGTAGTTATGGACTGTTTATATATTGATGGGTTTGGCTTAGTGGTCCTTGCAAGGTGACCTGCCATGTCCATGTATTGTATTGTTGTCCCTTGTTTTCCCTTTTACTGGTGTGTGTGTGTGTGTGTGTGTGTGTGTGTGTGTGTGTGTGTGTGTGTGTGTGTGTGTGTGTGTGAGTCAGTCAGTGAGTGTGAGTCTGTCGCATTGGGAATGTACTAACGGCTGCCTCTGCAATTTCCCAGCAGGAGTGCCGAAACGAGAGGGCAGCGAGCATGGGGTACACAGACACTAGGGAGCAGAGACATGGACTACGGACACTGGGAGAAGACAGGCCACGAAGACACTGTGAGCACAGGGATTTATTGTTGTGTACTATTTACCTCACTCTAAATAAATGCACTGCATTCATCAGAGAGTCCTACATCTACATGCGTCTGCCCATGACAATATCAGCAAATGAAATCCTTCATACCGGAAGATTGCCAAGAAAACTATTCTCGTAAACTGGAAATTGAAAGCAGCTTATGTATCAGTCACCATATAAATTTACTTCTTGATCACATTAGTCTGCCTCTTCCAGAAACCAACTGGATGAATTTCTCTCTTTCTGGTCCCCACTGAATAATTCCATTCCTTAGTGGTTGGCTATTATGGAGTGCCAGGACTGCCATAATGAATTAATTAAATACACCATTAAATAATTAATTAAATGTGGCAATAATTAATTAAAATTGGAATTAATTAATTAAATAAATAGTTATGACACATGTAATTAATTAATTATTTATGTATTTCACATTTTAATTAATTATTGACACGTTTAATTAATTAATTATTGACACATTTAATTGATTATTGACACATTTAATTAATTATTTAATGATATATTTATTTATTTCATTTTGGCACAGTTGACTCCTTCGGGTCTCACCATGAAATAATTTTATCTGTCAGCCTCACCCATCAAACTCAGGGGGCGGGGTTAACGCTGATCGAGTCAAAACCATTGCTTTGGCCTGGTGGCCATTGTTTCTAGCACACAACAACCGGCATGTGGAAGCTAACAGAACTGAGCTTTGAAAAACCCTGTTTGTGTGTCACCAAATACCGTTTTAATATTTTTTTAGAGGAGAATGTAGTGGTTTAATCTTCATGTGTCTGGTCGGTTTGTCAAGATACAGCCTCTTTGCAAAAGTGTTTCGATGATTTCGGAGATGTCTGCCCAGTCTCACGGCAAAGCGTGGGATAGACCCGCTCGCCTCGCAAGCAATCCCACCGACAAAGCGCAGGCCCCGGTACACAGCTGTAGTAACCCCCGCTGACTTCTTTTACTGAGGTTATATTTATCGGTGTTTTATTTCCTGATGTTCTTATGTGTCCTACGTGTTTCAGTCGCCAATTCTGAATTATAACTAACATTAAAACATGCTTAAGGAGGAGAGAGAGCAAATAAATCTGTTTAACATCTGATCTTTGGGTTTTTGTTCAGTAATCAGCGTGACCTGTGTATAAACGCATAAAAGAGATAACGTTGGTGTTTCTGTCATGTAGTAACTGCTGGCTTTAACTGTACAAAGGTTGTTCGACACTATGAAACACATACAGACTTCATGATGTTCGGCTAATATTTTTATTGTGAATATTAATCATGAGGGTAAACGGCCCTGTACACCACGGAGCGAGGTCAGCATATCCACGATATCCTCAGCTCCATGAGTTAACACAGTTTCCCAGCTGACTATCTAACTGCCAACTATTCCAAAGACGTGAAAATATACAGCATAAAGAAAAGTGTAAGAGACTCAGCAGCAGATTAGAATAACAGTTATACATTTAATAAATCACCAAATTAACAAACCTGTTCGGACAGTTTGAGTTTGTGTTCCCTCAGCTGCAGACTCGCTGCTGTTTAAATGTTTGAAAAGGAAGATTAGATATAAAAAACGTCAAACATAGACTCAGTCTGCCTTAAATGAAATCCAGCGTTTAACCACTGAGAGCTAAAACTCAGCTGAGGTTTCAAAGCTGTGTGCCGGTGATTGGACATCAGCCGCTGATAAAGCTGGCTCGCCTATAAAGTGCTCTGTAAGGAAACAAGCTCCAGCAGCTCTGCGCTCGGGGAAAACACTATATTTACTTATCTTGTGCAGAAAAATGCGCTGACATTGCGTTATATCGAGCACCGGCTGCCCAGTTAAACTGTGACTATCACCAGGTAACTAGGCGTGTTTCTTGAATTAGCAGCAGGTGTTAAACAGCTGACAGATGAGGAGGAGAATGCATGCAGGTAAACTGAGGTACGGTGTACATTTTAGGACATCGTCAGGTATCAGACAAAAAATTGTCAGGTGTCAGTTGTCAAAAAAAAAATTGTCAGGTATCAGAAAAAAAATTGTCAGGTGTCAGAAAAAAAATTGTCAGGTGTCAGTTGTCAAAAAAAAAAAAAAGTCAGGTATCAGACAAAAAATTGTCAGGTGTCAGACAAAAAATTGTCAGGTGTCAGTTGTCAAAAAAAAAATTGTCAGGTATCAGAAAAAAAATTGTCAGGTGTCAGAAAAAAAGTTGTCAGGTGTCAGAAAAAAAATTGTCAGGTGTCAGAAAAAAAGTTGTCAGGTGTCAGAACACAAGGTACCAGAGAGAAAATCTTCCTGCAGGTGGCGCTGTTGTCATGTCCCACCCGAATTGATTTCCAAATATGTCATCAACGTGTTACCGTGGGAGAGCGTAAGGTCATTGACCTCACCGGAGTTTTACCGTGGTTCAGGCTCCTAACGACACAAGGTAAGTTTAACTTTTTCTCCCTTTTGTTCATATTTTTGCCACAGTTGTGTTATATTAAGTTGCAGTTATGTTGTGAAAGTTACATATCAGAGACGGAAAGCCAGTTTTGTACGAAACCAAATCAGTACTATTTTTGTCTGGCTAATTCATTCTAGCTAGCGACAGTGGTGAAACGTGATTCAAATTTAAACTGTTCAGTAATTGTTTTGTATACATTTCAGCAAATGGACAAGCTGAAAGCTTACGAGCAGTTGCATTTGAATACTAATCCTATTTGAAGTAATACATTTCCAGTGGTAGACATGTTAGATTGTCACACCTGGCTATGCATTGTTTTATTAATATTATATATTGTCTTGATAGCTTGAAGGGGATGATGCCGGTTTCATATCACTGGACTTATCCATGGCAGTAGAGTACATCCATGCACAGAGAATCATTCACCAGGATATAAAGCCAGCAAATGTCATGGTAAGCCATATTGTATTTTTCTTTTTCTCCACTTTGTTTTTGAAGATCAAAATAAAAATAGTATATTATTTATTTAACTTTATTCTCTTCAGTCTATTAAACACTACATTTGAACAATGAGAAACTTTTCTGGCATATTCATATAAAGGATTTTTTTTTTAAAGTAAGAAGCCTTACATTGTTTCTTTAATAGTCCAATTTTTCTTTAATATGTTGGTTCTTGCACACCTACAAAATTCCCAAACATGTTGTAAGTTTAGGCTTTACAAACTGAAAGTTTCTATTATTTTATTAGTCTGTACCACTTGCTTAAGTGGAATGGGGATTAAAAAATGCACAGGACTATAAAACCGGGTTGGATCATTAACCAATCTGTTAATTTTAATGTTGGGTATAATAAACAATCTCAGAATAAATCTGCAGTGATTGGGTGATCTGGGTGCTAAAAGCTTTGAGGGTTTTTTTTTTCCCCAATTATGAGCTGTGGTCTTTGGAATGACATTTTTGATAACATTTGTGAAATTTTAGACAACCTGGTAAGTTCTCATATGTATACCTTATAGGTTCACCACCCTTCTAAGAAGGCAGTCCTGACAGACTGGGGCATGGCAAACATAAGAGACACTGTGATGCTTCGTCAAGGGAGTAAGTTCACTGCCCAGGCTACTGGTCCAGCTGGTGGCACATATCTTTACATGGCCCCTGAATGCATACTGATGTTTGAAGAGGCCTCGTTCCAGACAGACATGTGGTCCCTCGGAGCCACATATCTGGAGATCCTGACGGGTTCCGCTCCGTGGATGGTTAAAAAACAAAGAGAACTGGCTGCACTAATGGCCACCACAACCCCACCACATGCCCTATCACATCTCAGTGACAAAAACAGTTTTCTTGGTGGTTTGGTGAGCTATGACCCAGACTCAAGGCCTTCCGCATCTGATGTTGTTAAGTTTCTCAAGTCAGGCCTTGATCTTACGAGCTGATATGGCTACAAGTGGTAATGTTGCTACAGTCTGCAGTTCAAAAGTCTTTCAATGTGAATTATGTTCTACATTATTGTTAACAAAAGTTGTGGTAAATGAAACACTGAATCATTATGAAAGATGGCACCTTGTCAATTGTATTTCAACATTTTATTGTACATTTTGTTGGTCAGACAGTTTTCAAATTACCTGTTGATTTTAAACAAGGATAAATAAATGTTAACAAACACTGTTGTATGATTTTATTGGTCATTGGAAATGTTTACTGGTGCACCTTCCATCCTCTCTCTCTTCAGAAAGATGTATATGTCATTTGCCTCGGCAAACGTAGAAAGTGTAGGAACTGCATTTCTGTTCATGGCAGTTGTGAGCTCTTGGACTAGCATGAGGTATGCAGCAAGGCAACCATCAGGTGTGGCTGTTTTCTAAAATGTTCTGGCACATGTCTCTGAATTCCTGGTTTGCTACCAGTGAAGGCTCTTCCCTCTCACAGATTAATTGCTTGGCATAGTCTAAAAGGTCTGGGTCAACAATGTGCAGCACATTGCCATATCCTGCGAATGAAAGACAATATTGAAAAGATGTTCACTTTGAATGTTAAAAATAAATGAATAATGACAAAGCTGTTCTAGAACCTGTATAAGAAGCAGTCAGTGTTTACAGATGTTATTACAGAAACTTAAAGATGGAAATATCACTCAAACATTTAGATAAATTTTTAGTTAAAGGTGTCAATATGAAGCCATTTTAGTATTGACAGTAGAAATTCAGAAATCTCTTATTGTACTACAAGTAGGCTTCTTCGGAAGACACAAAAGAGAAAGCACATTATAACAGTTTTACGCTCATTACACTGGCTTCCAGTATATTTTAGAAAATTCATTTTAAAATTTTAGTAATGACTTTCAATGCTCCGAATCGTGAAGCTCCTGCCTTAATTTCTGATCTTATAGAACCCCACGCTCCCTCTCCCAGCCTGTGATCATCTAATCAATGGCTGTTAGTAGTCCCACCAGAAGACCAGAGGCAAGAGATCTTCCAAAGCGGTGGCTCCCAGGTCATGGAATGCTCTGCCTCCATCATTACGTTTCCTTGATTGCATTTATTCTGTATGTTCGATTGTGCTGTTTTATGTTTATCTGTTTTATATTATTGTGAAGCCACTTTGTGGTTTTTATCCTGTGAAGAGTGCTATATCAAAGTAAAAGTAAACTAATGAAAGTTAAAAAACAAACAAAAAAATAAAACCCCACAGGCTTTCAAATGACATACCAGGAGGTGGTGAGGTAAACAGAAGGTCGGGTTTCCCAAATGGACCAGGTGCATTGCGTTGCTTGCGGATGTCATGGGTGTTCCAAACTGTTTGCTCCGTTTTTAAGTCTCTTTGAAGCAGTGGCAAGTGTGAGTACTGCAAGCAGTTGCTATGAAAAAGGAGAATTAAAAAATTAATATGTTCATCTGCTTCTTTGAGGTAGAATAAGTAAAAGCTAAATTTTAATCAGTACTCAAAAAACAAAGGCATTCCTAGACCACATACTTTCATACTGCTGCTTGATTATTTTTCATGTCTAAAAATATTGACTTACATGTGCACAGGATTGTCCAGTTCAAGGATCCCAGACTCCATCATGGCCTACGCATGTTGTTTTGAAAAAGACATAAGTTGTGAAGGTGAGAATTTCATTAGTGAAAAGGTACAGATGTACATAAACACAGATTCTGGCCTTGTGTTTTCAGATAAACTAATCCATCGTATGTTTAACGAAATTTGGATGGCTACTCTTTGTTAATAGGTTTTACAGGTGAAAGATTTGCTTTACCTCAAATGTTGTCAGCCATTTCTTAATCCATGTCCGCTTTAAAATACTGTTGAAACATTCAGCTCTCTAAACAACAGAAACATGACATTATCAGTTTTGTTGTCAGGTTGTTACTTTAGAAATAGTCATTTACCAGCTTAAAGACATACCTGGTTGTGCACTGATGTCCCCATTCTGAAGCACCTCCATGCCTGATTCCCAAGATCTCGCATGTGAAATGCCATCTGCATTTGACCCACAACAAGGTTCTCCTTTCCTCTGTCCCCCCGAATCATTTGAGGACAGCCTAAAGGCACAAACTGAAGATAATTAGTGAATGATGAAAAAATAAATTTATTAACAAAATGTAATCTTTTTTAACCCCCCATTTTTTAGTATATTGCATACCACCCTGTTCTTGAACAGCCTCAAACAAGTATCTGGCCACAAAGTTTTGCTTGCGGTTGGATGTGCCCACCTTTAGCCATAGAACCTTCCTGGAAAATCTGAAAAGAAAGAAACAGAAAAGTGGCCACTTGTACATATGATTTAATCATGTTTTGGCACTATGTTTGGTTTTTGTTACATTCCCCAAGAGTATGCTGGTTTTCCATTGTATTATGTCTAGGCGTTGTTTCTGGTTCCTCCGGCCATTTTGACTGCCATAGTTGTGTAGGCTTACATGCCTTTGGAATTGAATGTGACTCTTGACTGTGTTCAGACTGACGCGAGGGGAGAGCTGCCTTTTGTTTTGTAATCCCTTGTATTCTCCTGTTTATGTGTTGGTTAGGTAGGTTATCGTAAATTGTACATTTTATTTTCTTTGGAGTTAAATTCTATTTACTTTATATCAGGGATGTTTTGTTTGTTGTGTTGGTCTTGGCCCTCCCTGAAATTAACTGTCAGTCTGAAATGGAACTTTAAGACTAGCAGGAAATAAGCCTTTTAAAAACCGCCATCTTGAATCCTCCTTCACTATTCATACTTTATCTTGGTCCCTTAGACCAGGCTTGGCCAAATCCAGACCTCGAGGGCCAGTGTCCTGCATGTTTTAGATATCACACTGGGTAAACACACTTGAATAAAATGATTAGTTCATTACCAGGCCTCTGGAGAACTACAAAACATGTTGTGAGGGTAATTTAGCCATTTGAATCAGCTGTGGATCAAGGACACATCTAAAACCTGCAGGACACCGGCCCTCGAGGCCTGGACTTGCCCATCCCTGCCCTAGACTACTCAGGAGAGATAACACCTCAGTTTACCGCACATCCTTATCTTGAAGCAACTTTGTACTATCACTGAATATAATAAATTAAGTAGCGAATGCCATATTCAAACCTACCCATCAATCCCCAAATGTATCCACATTCCAAAGAACTTCAGTTTATCATTGCCTATATGAAACAACAAATAATAATTACAATTTGTTTCAACAGAAGTACCATCAAAACATGTTTGGAAGGTTAATTGAAAAGATAAAATAAATACCATCAATGTGCCGTGTGTCATTTGGACCACGGCTGATGTAATTCCGACGGGGAATTTTCTTCTTTCCAGGAGATCTCCTCTGAAGACCACTTGCATCCATATACCTCATTATATTAGCAACATCGTCTCTACAGTAACAATAGATTTTACTCTGAGCTCAACAGTAAAACAAGAGAACACTTGATCATATACACACTATTTAACCAACCTGTAACAAGGCCGCACTCCTCTGACATCCCTTACCCGCTTTACCATTGCCCTGATTCCTTGTTCAGGAGACCACTGTTTCATCTCACTCTAAAAAACAAACAAACAGACAATTGAATGTTTGTTTTTTTTAAATCACTACAGAAAATAACATTTATTGTTTCTACAATAGCTCATGACACAGACTTCAGGAAAATATATATTTTTTGCACTGATGTTTTAACGCTTACCTCCACAGCTTTGTGGATTTCAGTAAAAGGTCGTTGGGGGCATCTTCGCTTCAACCCTAGAAGTTTTAAAACTCGTCTCAGATGCCTCTCACTGTTAAAAGACAACACAGACTTACATTATATTAAATGCAAACTGCATGTTTTGTCATTTTAGAGAGTTGTCACGGAAACTGTTGAAATGCAGACTTACCTTATTTTATGCCCATATGAATTCAGTGCACAGCTGATTTCCTTTTGTTTTAAGCCTTTGTTGAACAATGTTATTATCATCATATCTTGAAAGGTTAAGTGTAACAACAACAGTCTAATTGATCACCCACCTCTTACACTGAACATAAGTAATTAACCAGTAAAGTACTAAATCTTTTTATGTGGCAATTACACTAAAAGCATCGTCTATTCAGTGCCCACAAATAAAACATGTGTAGCAAAAAATACACTTCTTTGATATGAAAGAGGTGAACAGTAGTTAATAAATAAGTTGTACTTTAGTCATTTATTTTTAATGCTCTTTTTTTAATAAAAAAAAAAAAGTATTTTTGGTACAGTCATGGGAACCAGCCAGAGTCGGATACTCCTTTCATCATCGTCAGATGACATATTGCAGCAAAGTCTAAAAACAACAACAGAAAAAAACATATCGGGATCAAAAAATATCCCGACAGTAGCAATATAGAAAAGAGAAATAAAGAAAAAGAGCGACAGAAAGGATGCAGGCTGCTCGTGAGCTTTCAGCTTGTCCATTTGCTGAAATGTATACAAAACAATTACTGAACAGTTTAAATTTGAATCACGTTTCACCACTGTCGCTAGCTAGAATGAATTAGCCAGACAAAAATAGTACTGATTTGGTTTCGTACAAAACTGGCTTTCCGTCTCTGATATGTAACTTTCACAACATAACTGCAACTTAATATAACACAACTGTGGCAAAAATATGAACAAAAGGGAGAAAAAGTTAAACTTACCTTGTGTCGTTAGGAGCCTGAACCACGGTAAAACTCCGGTGAGGTCAATGACCTTACGCTCTCCCACGGTCACACGTTGATGACATATTTGGAAATCAATTCGGGTGGGACATGACAACAGCGCCACCTGCAGGAAGATTTTCTCTCTGGTACCTTGTGTTCTGATACCTGACAATTTTTTTTTTGACAACTGACAACTTTTTTGTCTGACACCTGACAATTTTTTTTCTGACACCTGACAACTTTTTTTCTGACACCTGACAATTTTTTTTCTGATACCTGACATTTATTTTTCTGACACCTGACAATTTTTTTTCTGACACCTGACAATTTTTTTTCTGATACCTGACTTTTTTTTTTTTGACAACTGACACCTGACAATTTTTTTTCTGACACCTGACAATTTTTTTTCTGATACCTGACAACTTTTTTTCTGACACCTGACAACTTTTTTGTCTGACACCTGACAACTTTTTTTCTGACACCTGACAATTTTTTTTCTGACACCTGACAATTTTTTTTCTGATACCTGACTTTTTTTTTTTTTTGACAACTGACACCTGACAATTTTTTTTCTGACACCTGACAATTTTTTTTCTGACACCTGACAATTTTTTTTTCTGACACCTGACAATTTTTTTTCTGATACCTGACTTTTTTTTTTTGACAACTGACACCTGACAATTTTTTTTCTGACACCTGACAATTTTTTGTCTGATACCTGACTTTTTTTTTTTTTGACAACTGACACCTGACAATTTTTTTTCTGACACCTGACAATTTTTTTTCTGATACCTGACAATTTTTTTTTTGACAACTGACACCTGACAATTTTTTGTCTGATACCTGACAATTTTTTTTTGACAACTGACACCTGACAATTTTTTTTCTGATACCTGACTTTTTTTTTTTTTGACAACTGACACCTGACAATTTTTTGTCTGATACCTGACGATGTCCTAAAATGTACACCGTACTGAGGGCCTGTTGAGCTGATCGCTGGTTTCGTGAGAAAAATGTCAGCTCGTTCTTTATGTTACAGAAGCACAGAGACACAAGACCAGGCGGAAAGAGACGATCGTTCGGTGAAAATGAGAATCTGCGAATGCAACATGTGGAACACGGAGAGTGGAATATGTAAACAAACCGGTTAACGTAACCCCCTGGGTGCACTCTGCATGCTAACTGTTAGCAGAGCTAGTGAAATCTCTGACAACATCTGAGCACTTTTGCAAACATGTTCTATGTTGACAACCTGACCAGACATACGTCGCGACATTCGCGGCTAAAACACTGTTAAAAGTGTAGCTGGTGACAGAAAAACGGGGTATTTTAAAACTACACCACCACCATTGCTGCCTGTGATTTGATCTGCATTCTGGGATACCTGGCTGCCCCAAGTCTACACAAGCAATCGATTATCTAGGATCGACCTGTTTTGACTTACTTTGCACGGCAACCAATCAAATGTTAGAGAAGCTGCATGGGCAGCGTTAACCCCGCCCCCTGAGTTTGATGGGTGAGGCTGACAGATAAAATTATTTCATGATGAGAGCCAGGCGCCAGGACTGCCAAAATGAAATAAATAAATATATCATTAAATAATTAATTAAATGTGTCAATAATTAATTAAAATGTGAAATACATAAATAATTAATTAAATGTGTCAAAAATTAATTAATTACATGTGTCATAACTATTTATTTAATTAATTAATTCCAATTTTAATTAATTATTGCCACATTTAATTAATTATTTAATGGTGTATTTAATTAATTCATTATGGCAGTCCTGGCACTCCATAGGCTATAGTCTCGTTTCCCTGTTTGCCTTGTGGGTGGATGAGGATGGTCGCTGGGACTACTGGTGTGTGGTGGCCTCTGTCTGTGTGTCTTCCTGAGTTGGTGGCGATGGAGAGCTGGAGTGGGTGCTGCCTAATGGTCTTGGGATGTGGGTGCTTGTGGTGGCAGGTGCTGGCCCCCAGCCTGGAGCAGGAAACACAGCATCAACACACATCCACCTGAAAATCAGGCTTTTATTCACTCCAGAGTTTTATCATATCCCATATGCCCTTTTTAATTTGTCGCAGCACTATAGGATATTTGTTTATGTCCCGATGAATACACCTAACCTCCACCCACTTTGCCTCCAACAATGCCCCATGCAGGCCAAACCAGGGTTTGGTCTGTGTGCAGTACGAATCCATCATAGCCTGGCACCTTACCACTATACTTTACATCCCTCTAAGACCAAGGGAGGGTGTTTTAGGGCTGGCAACATGGAACACCTGTCCCACGTCCGACCACGGGCACTCATGGTGGACGTATCCCGGTTGCCATCACCTCCAGCAGTCCCTCCCCTATTGATGCGGCTCCCAGTAAGTGAGGTGCGGAATGTCAGAGGGAACAGGTGATTATGATGGGACTAACGACTCTCTCCCCTTTTACAGCGACAGAAGAGACTGGTGGGAGGAGTGTGTGTAGTGGAGGAAGCCACAGAGAGAGATGACTCTGGGCTACAAGATAGTGCCAAACATAACACTGCTTGTGGACAAAATATAACTGAAACCACAACAATTGTACACTTTTCACACAGACAAATCTGTGATTTATTTTTTTAAACGACAACACACATCAATGGCATTCACTAAGAAAGGTTTAAAAAATGGGCAAAGATTGTGGTTGCTGTTAGTTTGTTGAAGGACGTCTCTTATATCATCATCAACAAGTGATGAAAGTTTCATTCTAATGTAAATGATCCAGAAGAACTGAACAAGTTTTATTGGAGACTTTTTGCAATTTGGCACCATCTGTGAAAGATAAAAATTCTTAGACGTTGAACAGCGGAAATGAGGATTTCTTTTTTGTCAAGAGATGTATTCTAAAGAAACTTCTTCAGCTGAGAGTCAGAGAGGAGAAACACACAGTTTTACTTGCAGCAAGGGCAGCCACAGAGCACTCGCACGACAGTGGGGGCTCAGGGACTCGCGCTCTTACTGCTCTGGTCTTTATTTACATACAAGGGTAATACAACAGTAAATACGTTTGTTCATATCAGTGAGATGTTGATGCGTGAGCATGTGTGTGTGTGTGTGTGTGTGTGTGTGTGTGTGTGTGTGTGTGTGTGTGTGTGTGTGTGGGTGTGTGTGTGAGAGAGTCTGTGGGAAGCGGCTCCTCTTCCTGATAGGGAGGGAAACTGCTTGTTCAGCTCTTATTATCGCTGGAAGAAGAAACTGCTCTATTGTATGATAAGAGGGAACAGAACAAGTCTTGTAGTGAACAACAGTCTGAGTCATCAAAAGGTCATCATGCAGTATTCTATCACATGCAGACTTATATCATTAAAAGTTTATACTGACTACTAAGTACAATTCTCCATTGACATTCCCTCCTGCATGTCACGTATAACTTTTGAGTGAGATATCAGTATGTAACATCTTGTTGTACATTTTCTGTCACATCATCATTAAGTCTTCATGTTCCAACAGGTCGGGGTCATCATCATCATCATCATTTGTCACGGCTATGTATGCAGCGACAGTGGAAACAATTATGCGGTTAATCATGAGTTTTAGACATGGCAGTATACATGTTACAAAAACACAAAATAAAAGTAAAAATACTCCAACTCCATTGAGTAATCTTTTTAGCACCTGTAGCCAGGAACCAGTGTAAAGCCAAGAAAACCAGTCACTTGTATCACTTACATAGTCCTGATTTTGGGCCTCCTGGATCTGTCTCAAGGCGTTCAGGGCGTCAGTCATGTTTGATGAGTGTACATTGTCTGGTATGTAAGTGCAGCAGGTGTTGTTGAAGAGGACACAAAGTCCCGCTTTCTCTGCTAGTATCATGTCCAGAGCTACTCGATGTTGCATCACTGCGATCCGTAATGCATCAATTTCCTGGTCCTGCTGTTTGTTGATCTTACACAAAGCGTTCAGGAAAAGTCCAAAACGATAGTCCAGAGTTTCAATCCTCAGCATGTTTTTTCCGGTTCCCACCCAGGGGAACAATGAATGAAGTACTTTCTGTCTGGTAGTCCACATTTTGAATTCCTTGGGTACGTCGCTCCCCCATATTGGGTCATGTGGCTGAATTTTGGGGAGCGTTGATCTTCTTTTCCGGCGTACTGTAGAAGTGGTGTTTACTGTGGTCATCCTGAAAGTGTGGTCTGACAGGAATATGGAAGCACATGTTCCTGTCCAGCCTGGGGGCAGTATGAAATATGCCCGTTGTCCACATAGCCAGGCCATTCCTTGCACCCAGGTCCAGTCGTGTTCACAGGGGCACCTTCTCCTGCTCCGGCGGTCTGTATTTTCCGATTCTGCCCTGGTCTTGTCATGGATATAGCGGTACCAGGCATTGTTCATCCAAGGGTGGATGTGGTCTTGTATCATGTCTCTTAGGTGGGAGTTGTCATGCGTCCATCTTTTCAGTCTGCCTCGTGGTTCAGCTGTTTTCGGCATCATATAATTTCGGCCTGTAAGGGTAAGCATCGTAGTCAAGGTAACCAAGAGGGTCCACCTTCCCATGGCTGCGTACAGGTCCGTCACACCCTACTGCTTGGTTACCCTAGAGTTGGCCAATGGCTGGAGGTGGAAGTGCGAGCAATGCTCAATCAGCAACCAAATTTCCCCTTGTGGGACAATTAAAGGATTACTCTATTCTATTCACTTTACCCTCACCACTGAAGCAACCAAGCGAGGGTGAAACTTTCCCTTACTAGTTGATTTCTGTGAAGGAAGTGGAATCCTCTGGGACCTCAACTTTCTTGCAGTGGCATTGGTGTATCCAGGAAGGTCTTTCCACTATTTTGCAGGTAGTTGGAGTGGTCAGAAGCACTTGGTATGGACCCTCCCACCGTGGTGAGCACCAATTTTTTCTTTGGAGTACTCGGACAAGGATCCAATCACCTGGCTTCAACCTGCAGGAAATAGAAGCAGAGTCTTGCATCAGTTTATTGTTCAAAACAACTTCTCTGTTTGTCAACAATTGAGTCATCCAACCCCTGAGACAGACTCACCGAACCCCTAGGGTTCGATCGAACCCAGGTTTTGAACCACTGCTCTAAATTGTCAGAAATCTTTCAGTCCTGCTTTAAGCCATTCCACAGTACGGAGACAGCCCTCGTAAAAGTTATGAATGACATCCTGATAGCGACAGACCGTGGTAAATATGCAGTGCTGGTCTTGTTGGACATGACCGCTGCATTTGACACTGTGGATCACGATTTGCTGATCTCCCGCTTGCAGCACTGTGTGGGAATTTCTGGTTCGGCACTTTTGTGGTTAAAGTCCTATCTTTTAAATAGGACATTTTGTGTTAAGTTGGGGTCGGCTTCATCCTCTGTGGCCCCTCTGCTTTGGGGTGTGCCACAGGGATCTATTCCTGGGCCGTTATTGTTTTCATTGTACCTCTTGCCTCTTGGCGCGATTTTCCGAAAGCATAAAGTGCCATTCCATCTATACGCAGATGATTGCCAGCTCTACTTACCTTTTAGTCATTCTGATAGTCTCCCAACTGGACCTCTGCTTGACTGCCTTACTGATGTCAAAGCATGGATGGCAAAAAAACTTTTAAAATTTTAATGATTGGAAGACAGAATCAATTTTATTTGGCCCAAATTGTTCTTCTCATACTCCGGATGTTGATCTTGCAGCTTTGACTTCCCAACTAAAGAGTTCAATCACAAATCTCGGAGTTAAAATTGATTCTGCACTCACCTTTGATGACCATGTAAACGGGGTGGTAAAATCAGCATTTTATCACCTCAGACGTTTATCAAAGGTTAAGCCCTTTCTTTCCAAGCGTGACTTGGAAAGTGTTATTCATGCCTTTATTACCTCACGTTTAGATTATTGCAATTCTCTTTTAACAGGGGTTGGGCAGGGCACTTTGTCACGCTTGCAATTAGTGCAAAATGCTGCGGCACGATTTTTAACTGGCAGAAGAAAATTTGATCACATCACTCCGATTTTGGCCTCTTTACACTGGCTTCCAATTGAATTTAGGATCCGTTTTAAAGTCCTTTTATTGGCTTTTAAATCTCTAAATGGTCTGGCACCTGTTTATTTGTCTGACTTGTTGAAGCCCCACATCCCCACTCGTTCCCTTCGGTCAACTGAGCAGTTGCTGCTTTCGGTCCCAAAGTCACGGCTGAAACTTAGAGGAGACCGAGCGTTCTCTGTTGCAGCGCCGATGCTTTGGAATAACCTTCCTCTCCATATTAGACAGGCTGCATCAGTGCCAGTTTTTAAGTCTTCATTAAAAACCTATTTTTATTCCCTGGCTTTTAACTCTGTGGGTAACTGATATTTTTTTTATTGTTTTTTTAATTTTATTGCTATGTCTGGTTTTATTACTATGTGCATATTGGTCAGCAATTTGGTCTACCAGGTGTGTTTTTAAAGTGCTATATAAATAAATAAATGATGATGATGATGAATTTTCATATCAGCTCATAATGCGCTAAGTTGACAGGTCAACAGAAATCAATCAAGCAGAAAGCATCTCACAATTTATTGTATTACCAACTAAATTTATTGTCTGATCACTGCTTGGTCATATCAGACTCTCTCTCTCTCTCTTTTTCCTCTGTTTTCACAAACGTTTCACCTATTGTCCTGCAAGCTGGAGAGTTAAATGTCAGCAGTGGATAAATTCAGCATTTGATAACAAAAGTTTTCCCTATTTTAACACCAATGAGAGATATAGGCGCATGTATAGTGTGTGCTATAGTGTAAGCTGTTCTTCATTACATGTATGTGTGTTAGTACACTTGCATGCAGGGCCTGTGGGCCTGTCTCACCCAAAAGGGCATTTTCTTAACAGTTGCCTTTCAGTTACTTTTCACAGACTCTGTTAACCTGCTCTTTAATTGTTGTCGTTTTACTTGCATTTGGTGGTCATGAAATTATTTTTGTGAACTCCGAGCTGAGACTTTCCTGTGGATGCCATACATATCTATATTTAAATACCAGACCTGGTGGCAGAGCCTGTGAATGTTCCCCCTCCTAGCACAGGAAACACTCTCCACTGTCAGCAGCACTAAAAGTTGCACGCAGTTCCCATACCCCTCGCTAATGCCTCAGCCCAAAACTTAGATTCTGGCCCTGATTCTGCACACGTCTCCTCTCTCTTCTCTTTTTTTTATTGATCAGCGCTTTTTTGTCCCACCCCATGCAGTGGACATAAATCTATCCAGTCTAACAAGATGAATCCAATCTCCTCAGCCCAAAGTGCATACTCACCACTCATCATCACAATACTTTCTGACAATGATTCTCCAACGTGGGCTGTGTACATATGTTAAAATCACAGCCTTTGAGTGCTCCATGAGAGTAGAAAAGTGCTATATAAGAATCAGTCCATTTACCACAGCTGGGCACAGACAGTGAGTTTTGGGCTGAGCTTTGGAAATGTGCAGTGTTAATATTTTTTTATTGCCCTTTCAGTGTAACAACAATTCAAGCAGGTGCCTGCAGGGGACTGCATTTTTAAATTATTCAGTCCATACATAATTAGTAAAAGTGCTGTTTGAGCATTTGTGTAACACCTTTTACTAATTAACTCTTCATATATTTATTTGTCATGAGTCTTGAAAAAGTCAGGAAGGGCTTCAGCTGGTTCCTGCATATTTTTTCTGAAAATTTTCACGTGGTTTATTTCCTACATTCAGACGTGTCACATCATGATCATGTTGCTTTGACTGCACAGTCACAAAAAATTATAAAGAAAATACAGTAGAACCCCGACTTACGAAAGACCCTCGTGAACGAATTAATTCCAGACCTCCAGTCTGTTGGAGGTGCTGGAGAAGCATGTGTGTAGCAGTTTGACATAGTTCCTCACTGGAGCACAGAGGAGGAGGTCATCCACGTGTGGATCAGGGTGCAGTCCTGGAGGAGTGAAGCTGTCCAGGGTAGCACGGACCACCATTGAGAAAGCAGCAGAGCTGTCTACCATGCCTTGGGGCAAACGGGTCCAAGTGTACTGCTTATTTCTATGTGTGAATGCAAATAACGGCTGTGTGTCTTCATGCACAGGCACTGAGAAAAAGGCAGAGCATAAATCCACCACAGTAAAATGTGGATGGAAATGTATGTCAATATCCTGCGAACGTCTGGAACGAGCGGTGGCAGAGGCATAATGACTGCATTAATTTGCCTTAAGTCTTGTGTGAAACGCCATACGCCAGGTTTGTTAGGCTTTGGCACAGAATTGACAGGAGTGTGGGCTTTATTACTCCTGTAGTCAATAAATCTCCTATGATGACATCTAGAGCTGAGGCTTTTTCGGCAGAAATGGGACATTGCCTGACATATACTGGCTTGTTGCATTTCATGAGCTGTGCGTGATGAGGTGTAAAGTCAATATAAGGTAGGTTAGATCTATGTGTCGACATATGTCGTAACCTATGTCTGAGTTATGTGACAAAATCACTGTTTGACCTTCACTTGTGTGAGCAGTTATCATGTTGTTGAACAGTGTGAGAGAAACAAAAGTGTGGCTTGTTATATTTGTACACGTTTTTTTTTTTTTTGGCACAGTGTGTGACGTGGAATACCAGAAAAAAGGATGTTGAGTTCATTCTCTGCTGAGGCGTCCAGCTGACACAGAGGCTTGTTCCTTCTCCATCAGGTCGGTACATAGGGCAGAGAAAACATAAGCTGTTATCAGTGTCAGCAAACATTTCACCCTTTGTGTTAAATGAAATACACAAATTCATCAATTTTGTCTCTGGACATTGTTAGCAGGAATTTCTTTAGATTCTTAAAGAAATCGGTGATTGTGTCATTATTTACCCACAAAAACTCTGCAGTTGTGGATGCTTTATCATGCTTTGGATCTAATTCACCTATCTCTCTTATGAGTTGTGACTCGGTTACTCCAGGAATGCATTGACACAATATGTACCTGTAATCCGGACCACCCAAATGGTGATATCTGGTACTTCTCTGTAGTGCAGAGACAAAGGCTGTAGGATTTTTAAGAGGATCGGGAAGCTCTTTAATAGTTGCCACTAATTCTGAGATTTTAGGGGGCTGAATACAACACTGATCTCCTATTATCATAAAGGGGTAAGTGTCATTGACGTCACTAGATTTTGGTTCTGTTTGTTTACTACCGCGAGTGTTGGCGTGAGGACCTTTGTCATTCTGGCTTTGTTTTTCCTTTTTTCCTTTTAGATAAGTCTTTATTAAAGTTCGGGTAACAGGTATTTCTTTAGCTACCTCTAAACCTCTAGCTACGATATCGTGGCGTTTTATGTGGGTGTCTATCGTGGACACTGCCTGATGCAAAAGTTTTTCTTCATAGTCGTCTAAATTGTTTTTCATAAGTTCCTCACATTCTTCTTTCAAAAGTTTTTCTCTTTTTTTTATGTTCTGCTAATTCTTCCTTGCGGCGTATATATTGTTTTTCCTGATCTTGTTCAATTAGGTGTCTAAGATCCGTTGCATGTGATTCAGGTTTTTCGTCGCTTTCTTTTGAGCTGGTTGGATCAGAATGCTGACATTGTTTACGTGCAGCTGCTACAGCGACTATTAATTCGGTCTCATTGTAAGGGTGTGGGGCTGTAGGCTGAACGGCTGAACATGCAAGACTAGCTTTTCCTGCGGTAGGTTTATGTTCTTTGCTAGAGCCTGCACTAGTTTTATTTGATGTTAAAGCATCTACACCTGGTTCCGGTCCCTTTTTCCATAGTGGTAACATTTGATGTATCACGTCGCGGCATTCTATCATATATTTTCTACAGGACTTTTTAAGCAGACTACTTTTCTTATCGCAAATGGTATTCAACATTTCTACTGACCTGGTTTCTGGCGATAATCGTTCGGGATAGGGCTCCGAAAAGAGATTAGAATGCATTGTACTTACAGTTCTTAAGTTGTAAACAAAGTCAGTCACGTAAGTACTTCCGCATGTTCTGGTTACGTAATCATGGAAGTCTTCACCGATTCGCGGACGTGAGTTGCACGTGACCGGAAGTGGGAGGCGTACTGAGCCGTTATTTGAAACTTTATATTTTATTTTTTTTTGGTTTTACAGTTGATTTCGATTTTTTTCTCGGACCTGTCTGTGGTCTTTGAATTATTCTGACCCATGTTCAGTGATTTCCAGAGGGGTTTACACGCTTTGAAGGATTTATGTTAGTATTTTGCTGTGGCACAGCTGAGGTTACTTTAAATTTATTGCTAGCAATTTTTGTTTGGGTGAGCAACTTCTCACTTAACGAGCAGCTTCTCGCAATACAACAGGCAACTTCCTGTGTCTTTCTGCTTTTAATTTACTTTATTCGGGGACTAAGGAAGTCGTCAGTGTATCTCTCTGGATCACTAAGTGAAACTTCGTCAGCATAATACGGTCTTATATAAATATAAAAGACGCATATTTACCTTCGTCAGGATCCCACTTCTGACACCAAATTTGAAGGAAATTTCCATCCCGGGTTTCCTCCGTGGCGTGAGCGATAAGCAGAGTTTTGTCCTTTCCTTATAAGACTCCTAATTATTCAAAGTAACACTCAGGTATGCCGTTCAGCGGGTTAGTTACAGCGCCGGGAGTAGCTTGGGAGAACAAGGAAACACAGACTGCTTCAGGTTGCTTTCCCATAATCAACTCAAAGGTTTATTTAGTACACAACAGCTTATATAGAGGAAAAAAGGTTCGTGTGTCAGCAGGTTCTCAGTTCAAACCGGTACAGACCAAATAAGGAAACGTCTTCCTGCCTTGTGAGCAAAGAAGTATCCTTTGTGTAGTTTATCTCTTCAGTTACAATTTATGATCATCCCAGCAAAATACACTCCTAGACATAGAATACAGAGTTCTTTCATTAGTGAATTCTGAAACAAACCACCTGGCTTTTTAACAAGCTCTTTTCTAAAAGATAAGGAAGGGAGGATGGGAGTAAGGAAGTGGACCTTATAGTTGGATGCTCTCTCCCCCTGTCTATCATTGAGAATCCACATTTTAGACACTTCCTGAATGTCTTGGATAGCAAATACACTCCTGTGTCTAGAACCACTTTGACAGAGAAGCTGATACCTCACCTTGTCACTAAATTGAAGGGTGACATAATCAAAGCCCTGGAAGTCCAGCCAAATGTAGCAATAACAACAGACCTCTGGTCTGACCGGAGGCTTCGTACTTTCCTGGGAGTTACTGCTCATGCTGCCTGCAAGAACAAGGACTCTTACAGTTTACAATCATTTTTGCCTGACTGTAGGCGTTTCACAGGGAAGCACTGCAGCGAACGAATCGCCTCAGCATTTGACAGAATAGTTGAGGAGTATGGCATTGGCCATAAAATAAGCTACATTCTGACGGATAATGCATCCAATATGAAGCGGGCCTTTAAAGTCAGGATGCCAGAAGTAGAGCACCCTGAAGGTGACAGCAGTGATGACCTCGATGATGAAACAATGTGGGAGGATGCAGAAGGTTCTGATCCATGGTCAACGGGTGAACGTCTTTCTTGCTTCGCCCACTCGCTGCAACTTGTAATCAGTGATGGGATGAAAGAGGTAAAGGCAATAGCTAGAGCCATTGCCAAAGCCAGCAAGTTTACAAACCTGCTGCACAGCAGTAGTAACCACAAAGACTTGTTTGAGGCACACTTTGGCTCCAATAAGTCCATCCCAGCAGGAAACAACACCCGCTGGAATAGCACCTACAGACAGTTAAAAGCTCTGATCACACTTGACCACGGGGCCATCACTGAAATGTGCAGCAATACAGAGAATTTAGTGTTTTCAACCCGAGAGTGGGCTCAGCTGAAAGACCTTTGTGCTTTGCTTGAGCCTTTTTCTGATGCAACAGACCTTACAGAAGGTGATCATCAGGTGACTATTAGCATGGTGGTCCCCACTGTTCTGGACTTGAAGAATCATCTTATAAAGATGGAAGTACAAATGCCCCAGGCCGTAACTATAGTCAGGGCACTGAAAAGATCCTTAGAGAAACGGTTCTCTGGAATTTTCAGGCAGATTTGCATGGACGAAAAGGATCCAGAAGAGCCGTTTAGCCATTGGATCTACTTCCTTGCCACCATGCTCGACCCCCAGTTTGGACTGACCTGGGTAGATTTAGATGTCCAAAATGGTGAAACCGGACCAGCGCTGAAGAGGTTCAGAGATGACCTTAAAAAGTCATTAATAGGTGACTATATAATAATAATAATTTATTGTTATTGTTGTTGAGAGGGTTTTTAGTAGAGGAGGCATTCAAATGAGACCCCACCGCGCACGGCTAGGCTATAAGATGTTGCAATCTTTAGTTTTCTTGAAGTGCAATCAATCACTGTTTTAAAATGTGAACTGTTTTCTCTCACTCCTCTCTGAAAATATGCTGTTTGTTCATTATATATTTGTTCATATTTGTTATTTGTTCATAATGTCTGTGTTCTATTGTTCCTGCCCTACTGAACAACAGGCTTGATTTCATTGGCAGTGTGTTGTAATCTCATGCCACTGAAGACATCAAGATGCCAGAATCTTTTAAGCACTTGTTCTTATTCTTATTAATGCACAATTTGTATTGGTATGTAATATTTGTAGTTTGCATCTGATTCTTGTGAGGTGTGCACATGTCTTTATATTGTTTGATTACAGAATTTTACTTAAAATGGTGTTGTTTGACTAAATAAATGTGACCATTGACTTTTAAATAACATCTGCATATCACTTTGTGTTGACAGGCCTTATCCATTTTAGGGAAGTTGGTATCATACAGTGTAATTTGGCTAGTACTACTACAATAGGACATGATGCAATTTCAATTTTATAATCTTCAGTTTGATGTTACAATTTTATCTATATATAAAGTATAACTGAAACCAGTTACATATTTCATATTTTAGTTGTTGGAGGTGATCGCTGTTTTGTCAGATGACTTTGGGGCCAGTCAGTACCATCATGTCAGCCCTCAAAAGCACACAAAAGTTAGTCTTTTTTTGTCCCGGTCTCGGTCTTGGTCTCGTCTCGACTTGGTCTTGGTCTTGTCTTGGTCTCGATACCCTCTGGTCTTGGTCTTGTCTTGGTCTCGGATTAGGCGGTCTTGACTACAAGTCTAGCTACGACCGGCGAGCCTGCAACCGTTCATTAACCTTAATGCACAGGGACATCAAATCATTAAAGAAGGCAGGTAGATCATGCATCATGAGTTCATCCTTTAATTCCTCACAGATGTTATTTAACAAAGCGCTCCTTAGCGCTCCTGGCTCCATCCCGTCTCCTCAGTCCAAATCCAAAAGTCAATAGCGTAGTAGGACATGCTCCGCTTACCTTGTTTGAAGTTCAGGAGACGGAGAGCAGCGGCCTCAGCCCCGGTGCCTTGATTAAACGCACTCTTAAACTTAGTGACAAAGTCAGTATAGGAAATGGGTCAGAGTTTAGCACAACCTGGGCCCATTTTAGCGCACGGCCTCTAAAAAGTTGAACAAAACAAGTGATTTTTGCTCCATCATTATTGTGAAAATGTTGTTGTTCACAGAAAATTAAAGAACACTGAGCCAGGGAAACGGTGTACTTTTCAGACTTGCCCGAGAATGCTTCAGGCGTGGGCAGGGGTCCGTCCAGGGATAGAGCAGCCCGAGGAGGGCTAACTGTCGCTGCAGTGGGTGCCGTCGCCCGGGGAGCGGGGTTAGCTGGCTGAGGGCTTCCCGGCTGCACATTTCCTTCCAGCGGTATTAACTGGGCAAAGGCCTGAGTTAATGCGGCAATGTCGTTCCGTAGCTGGATGAGCATCTGTTCATGGCAGGCAAGAGCGGCTTCCTGAGCGGCCAGAGCCTGGCCCACGGGGTCCTGTCCTGCTGAGTCCATGTTGGCTGGATTGTTTTGACAAGGTTCTTTTAACGGACTCAAGCGCAGACCAGGTATTCCTTGGTATTCCTTTACAATATGCCAATTCCTCTCCACAGCCGCTCCTCTCGTTCATCCGTCCAATACAAAACCAAACAGTTTCAGGGATGATCTACGCACACAGAAAAATCAGGTTAGCAGAAAGTCACAAAACTCTCAGATTGCAGATTGAAGATTCGCAGGTTGACTGACGCTGATAGCTCAATGATCCAGCGAAGACTAGCAAAGGTCTGCCATCTTAAGTAGTGTGGCAATCTGCTGAAATCAGCAACAGGTGTGGTGA
Source organism: Maylandia zebra (assembly GCF_041146795.1). Taxonomy (NCBI): domain Eukaryota; kingdom Metazoa; phylum Chordata; class Actinopteri; order Cichliformes; family Cichlidae; genus Maylandia; species Maylandia zebra. The sequence goes on along the minus strand of NC_135187.1, from coordinate 35,699,145 downwards.
TGAGAGCAGGTGGGCCAGCAGCGGGAGCCCGCGATGAGCACCGAAAACAAACATGTGGCCTGACACAGAGTCAGCCGGCGAGACACGGGGACCATGACAGGAGCAGAAAGTTAGCAGCCATCCAGGTCTTTATGTCTTTAAGACATTCCTGGAGTTTAACTAATTGGTGTGTGTTATCTGGCTTCATGGACAGACAGAGCTGGGTGTCATCTGCATAGCAGTGAAAATGTATGCTATGTCTTCTAATGATGCTGCCTAAGGTAAATGGTAAATGGACTAATTCTTATACAGCGGTTTTCTACGCTCCCGGAGTACTCAAAGCGCTCTATACAACGTGCCACATTCACCCAGTCACACCCATTCTCACAAGCACTTTATCTACACTCAGTGCTTTCTGATTCACACACATTCATACTCCGATGGATGCATCGGAGAGCAAGTTGGGGTTAGTATCTTGCCCAAGGATACTTGACATGCAGACTGGAGGAGCCAGGGATTGAATCACCAACCTTCGATCAGTAGGTGACCTGCTCTACCTCCTGAGCTACAGTCAGCCCATAGGAAGCATGTATAATGTAAACAGAATTGGTCCTAGCACTGAACCCTGTGGAACTCCATAATTAACCTCAGTGTGTGAAGAGGACTCTCCATTTACATGCACAAACTGGAGTCTATTAGATAGATATGATACAAACCAGTGCAGTACCTGTAATACCTACAGCATGTTCTAATCGCTCTAATAGGATATTATGGTCAACAGTATCGAACGCTGCACTGAGGTCTAGCAGGACAAGCACAGAGATGAGTCCACTGTCAGAGGCCATAAGAAGATCATTTGTAACCTTCACTAAAGCTGTTTCTGTGCTGTGATGAGCTCTGAAACCTGACTGAAACTCTTCAAATAAACCTCTGCAGATGATCTGTTAGCTGTTTGACAACTACTCTTTCAAGGATGTTTGATATGAAAGGAAGGTTGGAGATTGGCCTATAATTAGCTAAGACTGCTGGGTCTAGAGATGCTTCTTGAGTAAAGGTTTAACTACAGCCAGCTTGAAGGCCTGTGGTACATAGCTGATTATTAGAGATAGGTTGATCATATTTAAGATTGAAGCATTAATTAATGGCAGGACTTCTTTGAGCAGTTTTGTAGGAATGGGGTCTAAAAGACACGTTGATGGTTTGGAGGAAGTAATTATTGAAGATAACTCAGAAAGATCAATTGGAGAAAAAAAGAGTCTAACTTAACTACTAAGAGTAGCTGTAGATAATATTACATCTGTGGGATAATTATTGGTAATTTTTTCTTTAATGATAAAAATTTTATTTGTGAAGAAGTTCCATCCATCCATCCATCCATCCATCTTCATCCACTTTATCCGAGGCCGGGTCGCGGGGGCAGCAGCCTAAGCAAAGAGGCCCAGACCTCCCTCTCCCAATCCACCTCCTCCAGCTTATCCGGGGGAACACCAAGGCGTTCCCAGGCCAGCCGAGAGATATAATCTCTCCAGCGTGTCCTGGGTCTGCCCCGGGGCCTCCTCCCGGTGGGACATGCCTGGAACACCTCACCCAGGAGGCGCCCAGGGGGCATCCTTGTCAGATGCCCGAACCACCTCAGCTGGCTCCTTTCGATGTGGAGCAGCAGCTGCTCTGCTCTGAGCCCCTCCCGGATGGCCGAACTTCTCACCCTATCTCTGAGGGAGAGGCCAGCCACCCTTCGGAGGAAGTTCATTTCTGCCGCTTGTATCCGCGATCTCGTTCTTTCGGTCACTACCCACAGCTCGTGGCCATAGGTGAGGGTAGGGACGTAGATCGACCGGTAAATTGAGAGCTTCGCTTTTACACTCAGCTCCCGAGTCCGACTTATTGCCGGCAATGCGAACCAAGCTCTTGCAACGGTTGTATAGGGATCGAATGGCCCGTAGCAATGGGCCAGACACCCCATACTCCCGCAACACCTCCCACAGGACACCCCGAGGGACACGGTCGAATGCCTTCTCCAAGTCCACAAAACACATGTAGACTGGTTGGGCAAACTCCCATGCACCCTCAAGTATCCTCGAGAGGATAAAGAGCTGGTCCAGTGTTCCACAACCAGGACGAAAACTGCATTGTTCCTCCTGTATCCGAGGTTCGACTAGCGGACGAACTCTCCTTTCCAGCACCCTGGCATAGACTTTCCCAGGGAGGCTGAAGAAGTTCATGAAGTCATTACTATATTACATGAAGTCATTACTAGTTAACGTTAAAGGGATGGTTGGCTCAACAGAGCTCTGACTGTTTGTCAGCTTGGCTACAGTGCTGAAGAGAAACCTGGGGTTGTGTCATGGTCCTGAGTCTGTCAACTCAGTGTTTTGTGTTTCTTTGTATTATTCTATGTGCTTGTTTATTCTGTTATATCGTTTGTTAAGGTTTGCCATTTGTTAGGGTTTTTGTTCTATGCCTGCCTGCTCCCACTTCTCTGTGTTTCCTCGGTCTGTCTATGGTGTCACACTGTCTGCTTGTGAATCTGTCTGTTTAGTTCAGCGTCTTGTCTGGTTCTCTGTGCTCCCCTTGTGCCCTGTTCGTGTCCCCGAGTTTGTGTTGTGGATTTCCTGTTTTATTTTGAAGGTCTGTGTCTGTTGTCACTGTGTTCAGCTTGTGCCCTCAGGTCGTCTTGTGTATTAGAATCAGCTGTGCTTCCCACCTGTGTGCCATTACCTGGTCTCCTCGTGTGTGTATATATAGTGGGTGTCGGTCTGTGCTCGTTGTCGACTCGTCTGCGTTTCATGGTGTTTTGGTTCTATGGTCTGCGTCTCTGTGCCCTTCACCCCGTTTCGTCATTATTTTCAGGTTTGCTCTTAGTTTGCCCAGTTTAGGTTTCTTCAGTTATTTGTCATGCCTCTTTGTCTGTTCTGTCACTCCGCCACTTGTAAATAAACGTCACTCATATCATCAGTCATTGCCTGCATTTTGAGTCCTTTTCCTCCAACACCACATGGCTCACCCCGGCAGCCGTGACAGGTTGTTCTTATTTTCTTCAATCAGTGACGAATAGTAAGATGTTCTGGCTTTGCGGAGGGCTTTCTTATAAAGCAGCAAAATATTTCTCCAGGAGCTACAGTATCCAGAGCCGTACTTAGTGAGGAGGTAAAATTATTAACAAGGTAATCGACCTTAGAGTAGCGTTCAGGTAGCTGCTCTGCTCTGTGTTGGTACAGGGCATTGAAGATGATAACAGTGGGTGGATTATATTCTTAAACTTAGTTACAGCGCTTTCAGAAAGACATCTACTTTGATAAAGTCTACTCTCCACCGCTGTGTAATCGATTATTGTAAATGTAAATGTTATCAGGAAATGATCAGACAGGAGAGGGTTTTCAGGAAACACTGTTAAATGTCCAGTTTCTATGCCATATGTTAAAACAAGATCCAGAGTGTGATTAAAGTGGTGGGTGGGTTCTTTTACATTTTGAGAGAAACCAGTTGAGTCTAATAAGGAACTTATAATAATAAGCAACAGTCTAACAAGTGACTCAGTTTGTGGTGTGAGTGCAGATTGTGCTGCATTGTAGAACAATGTACAGATACACCATCATCGGCAAGCTGTTCTTGCAGGTCTGTGGAGGTGATCTGTGGGTTGTCTGTAACCATTCTCACAATTCACCACATATGCAGCTCCTGTATGTTTCTTGGCTTTCCAGACCTGGGTTTAACAGCAATGGTGCTTGTGGCCTTCTATTTCCTGATTACACTCCTTACAGTTTAAACCTCTGAGATAGCTTTTTGTAACCTTCCTCTGAACCATGATACTGAACATTCAGATCTTCAAATTCAAATTTTATTTGTCAAGCACAGAAGCTTACACAGTACGATGTGGTGAAATGCTTATTGCTGTGCAATGCCCGACCATTAAATGGCAGTAAGATTTACAGATTACTACAAAATTTACAGATTTTAACTGCAAATAAGAATTACACGTAAGAAATTATTAATAAGAAGAAAGAAGAAATTATAAATTATGTGTGCAAAAAACCAGAGTACATGTGGTGATGTATGTGGGAGAGTCCAGGACCTTAATAGCCTGAGGGAAGACGCTCCTCCTCAGTCTCTCTTTTTTGGCCTTAAGGGAGTGGAAGCATTTCCCAGACCTCAACAGTAAGAAGAGTCCATTGTTGCGATGGGAGAGGTCCATCCTAATCTTCCTAGCTTTTGTCTTGCACCGCTTGGTGTAGATGGACAGCAGACCAGGATGCTTTCGATGGTGCGGGAGTAGATCTTTTTAGAGTTATCTTAATGATCCCATCCTGTCACTCTTCAGAGGAGAAGCCAAACAGTCAAAGAGAAACACAACCTTGGCTTCCTGTTTTTCATGGTGGGACACACCTGTTTATGAAGATCAAGGCTTAAAGAGCTCATCCAACCAATTTGGTGTTGCAAGTAATTAGTATTAAGGAGTTACATGCATTTAAATCAGCAAAATTACAAGGGTACCCAAATTTTTGCACAGTTTTTCACATTTGATTTAATTTTGTACAACTAAATACTACTTTGTAAAACATCCCAGTACTCAGATGTGACTAGGAAATGAAAGCAACACCACTATTATGTTTTGTTTTTAAAAGAAGAGTGAATTATTATGCACGCTGAAAGGGGTTCCCAAACTTTTTCATATGACTGTATTTCTTGCATTGCCAGAAATGAACAACTTTCCTTTTAGCACCTTGATTGTTCCTCCTGTAAAGTCCAGTGGGTATTAAAAATGCTTATAGAGATTCTGTTGATTCTATTTCTTGAAGATTGCATGAACATGAACTGACTGCATAAGGACACACAGCTATTTTGTTTCTTTTGGGTTATTTTAAATGATGCCATATAAATATAATATGATCTCAGTTCCCAAAACTGACATGTTGTGACTGATACTGACATTATGCTGATTTAATTTAATCCAGAGCATGCTGTTCTGCATATCCGGCCCAACTCTATTCTGATGCAAAAGAAGGCTTCCAGTAAAGCTGCAAATGTGAAACAGGACAATAATGACCACAACTGTCCAGGACTTTTATTTAGAGTAAAACATCTAAGATGCAAGGACATTTCACTTCAGTAGAATGAGAAATCAAAATTGTTTGTCTTTTGTTCTTTGCAAATGGCTTCATTAGGCAGGAAGATATCATGCTCAGGGGTAGCAACCATGAAATTCTACATACTATTTGCTTTTTTTATTTGGCAACTCTATGATGTGGAATCATTTGGTGTCAAGCACGTGATTGGTGTTGCGCATTATGACTGTCAGAGGGAAGGATTTCACCAGAGCTGGAGGTTCTTGTCTCTGGGAAGGAATACGGATGTAGAGTGCTCATTGGTAGAGCCTTGGAGATCCTGAGGGGTCGTGGGGAGTGCAGCAGGGGGTTCAGTTGTTGGGGGATGGGGAAAAAGGGGTAGGGGAAAGCATGATGGAAAGACAAAAAACCCCAAACCTCTGTGGTTCTTCCAGCCACATCACAGAAAATAAACCATTAACTGTAACTAGCACTTCCACTTCTTTACATTTTCCTCACTGGGCTCTGTACAGCCTCTGTCTCATTACTATACCGCAGAAATGATTGTTAAATTCTGATCTTTGCTTAAAGCATGCATTTTGTAAACAGTCCCTCCCTCTATTTTCAATATACTGTCTGTCTCAGACAGAGAAGGGTGCCCTAATAAAATATAAATCTATGATTCACCCTTTTTTAAAATCACCATTAGAAATAAAACTGTACATTGCGATTGCAAAAATGTAACAATCATAACATAAGAAATATTTTATCTATCCCAAAGTTCAGCCAAAAACATGAAAACCACTTTGCTCACTGAAAATCACTATATATTATAAAGTATTCACTCATCTGCCTTCGCACACATATGAACTTGAGTGACATTCAGTTCTTAATCCATAGGGTTTTTAATATCTCAGCCCACCCTCTGCAGCTATAACTGCTTCCACTGTTCTGGGAAGGTTTTCCACAAGCTTTAGCAGTTTGTGGTCATTTTGCATTTTTGCACTCGCTGCTCTAATTTATCCCAAAGGTGTTCTATCAGTTGAGGTCAGGCCAGACGAGTTTTGCTGCACCAAATTTGCTCATCCACAGTATGTTGAAGCATTAACCCTCTGGAGTCTATGGTCTGCAGCATAACTGCTCATTTTTGACTACTTTGGACTTCATATTTTAATTTTACCTTACGCTGTGTTTTACCTTGCAAAAGTGTTTACCTTGCCTTGGTATCTGGTATTTTCAGCACCATCTCACATCTCTGACTTTTGACATACTGTATTTAATGACCTTAACTCACACAAAAAAACAATTTGAGTTGGAAACGGTCGAATTTTACTGTGAACATTTGTAACGACTCATTTTCTTATCTTTAAATGCGTATTATATGTGGTAGTGGCCCCATTATTTTTATGCACAAAACAAACAAACAAAAAAGACAACGACACTACAAACCAACTATAAACTCCAAACACTGTAAATGTCACGAATCTTTCACACTTACTATTGATATCACTTTCTCTCTCTATGCCGTCACTCCCAATCAACCCAATGCCAGGTGTAGCCATACAGTTTCCATGGTGCATTTTTCCACAGATAGGAAAGGAGATAACATGTCTTGTTTTTTGTTTTGTTTTTTTGCTGCATCTTGGTGCTCCTTCATTTGAAATCATTCATGTGATTAGGACACACCGCCGTGTTCATAGTAAGAGGCCCTGAAAGTAAGAGGCCAAACCTAACTTCTGAAAAACAACCCCATGCCATAATCACGTAAGGCTCGGATGCAGCTGCTTGGCCATGGAAACCCATTTCATGAAGTGTAGACTGGGTGAGTCTATACTTCTGGCAATGAAGTGTATGACCCCAGTTCCAATGAAGTTGAGACGTTGTGTAAAACATAAATAAAAACAGAATATAATGATTTGCAATGATTTGGTTTTCAACCCATATTCAGTTGAATACACTGCAAAGACAAATTATCTAATGTTCAAACTAATAAAATTTATTTTGCAAATCTTCACTCATTTTTTTTTTTTCCCGCCTGTCCCATTTGGTTCTTTAGCCATCAGAATTGTTGTCTGAAGACCAACAAGGATACCCAATGGATTTACTTTGCCAAATGGATCATCGTGGCATTGCCGTATTGGTCCATTTGGTCGATCTTTGTTTTTATTATTTATTATATTTTATTTTCAGATGTTACAGACGGGACAGACATGAGTGAGGGATAGGAAAGGGAGAAAGAAAGAGGAAGGAAAGGAAAAACAGAAGGGGAGAGGGACAGTGAGAAAGGGGGGGAGAAAAAAAATAAAAATCTCCTGGATCACCTGTTGAGAGAAGAATAGAAAACAAGCAAAAAAAGACAAAAAAACCCCCAAAGCAACATACTAAACACAACACCATCGCATTAATCTAGCTAAGTGTAAACAGCAGTAAATACTAAATATTCAATGTTGTTGTGCAGCACGCAGGACAGATGTGCTTCGAAGTAGCAGCCAAGAAAGGTGTAATTTGGGTCTACGAGCAGTGAACACCCGTGTGCATACCTGTGTGGATCAGCGCGCTTGTATTCCAAAGGTTTCTCCATGTAACGATCTGCTAGAGGGTGTGGGGGGGCCACAGCCCCGTCCTCCAGGGTGTGAAGCAGGTATGGAGGAGATCAAAACTCCAGACATCCAGAGGCCCCCAGAACACAAGAGACCAAGGAAGACCAACAGAGGGGCAGCCGCGCCACTGTCCCAGAAAGAGCTGAGGAGAGTCCCAGATGAGGGCTCACTCAGCAGCCGCGGAGCAGAAGCCAGGGGGAGTTGCAGTGACGCGCCCGTGAGCTCCGCCGGCCGCCAGCTGCGCCTGAGTGACCGAGCCCCAGGCCGAGAGGCCGGGGGCACCCCACCCCCGAAGGGGCCCGAGCGAGCCCCAGGCTCCAGGCCCCGATAAGCGGCCGCCAAGGAGTGAGCCGGTGTGTACCTGGACGCCCACCCCCAATCTTCACTCATTTTGAACTTGATGTCTGCAACACGTTTCAAAAAAAGCTGCGACATGTTTACCACTGTGTTATATCACCTTACCTTTTAACAGTACTCAATAATATACATATAATATCAATTTTCACTGTTATGCCGATGACACCCAGCTCTACATTTCTTCTAAACCCAGTTCATCCCTCCCACCTACCTCCCTCTCAAACTGTCTTATTGAGATTAGGTCCTGGTTCTCCTCTAATTCTTAAACTCAACAGTAATAAAACAGAACTTTTACTTGTTGGCACGGCCTCTATCTTAACACAGTTTTTCCATTAACATTAAAAATTCTCCTACCCTTCCCTCCCCTCAGGTTAAGAGTTTGGGTGTCATATTTGACAGTACTCTCTCATTCCAGTCTCACATTAATTACATAACCTGGTATGCATTCTTCCATTTACGTAACATTAACCGACTTCGTCCCGTCCTTACTCCCCATGCTGCTGCCATCCTCGTCCATAGTCTTATTACGTCCCGTATTGATTACTGCAACTCCCTCTTATTTGGTCTCCCTTACTTCTCACGTACACGTGTATCCATAAATCTGCGCCTTCCTATTTGTGTGACCTGCTCCATATCACCACTGTTTCCTGCCCTCTCAGATCCTCATCTGCTCTTCTGCCCTCAGCTGAACGTCTCTATCCAGCTTATGCAGTGAGCTAAACATTAAATGGCTTCAGTAAACACTCAGGAGACCGCGTGGCATTCTTCAGAGCTTTACTGATCCTTATTTTCCTTTTTTTTTGTAAAACTGTAATAACAGAAACAGAATTCAGTGTATTCACTCTCCAAACAAATACACAAAGATTACATTAACTATTGTTGACTTATGTAAACAGTCACTACACAATCAAGAGATACAGAGATGGTAAGAAATACAGCTAACACCACATGCTGGTATGCTTCATGTTAGCAGGCTAAACAAAGGGCTAACAGCTAGCTTGTGCTAGTAATGTAACAAACTCGCTAAACACACAAGAAGCTCATTACTTTGCTGAACAAGGTACTAGTGGGAACAATAAACCGTTTTGCCACACTTACAGATTATGCCTTTTCAAGGGCGTCAGATGCAGGAATTTACAGAGACACAGCCAAATGGACCTTCCCTGTCGAGCGCTGGGAGAAAACCACTGCTTGCGCTCTAACATGGTGCTACCCTGTCAACCCACTAGATGGCAGGCTCTGCCCAGACAAGATCAGGAATAAACATATTTTCTGACATGTTGCAACAGTTAATTACAGAACGAATGATTATGACCCGCCATATAACAAACTTATAAAAAACATACCTTAGAAATAACAGGAGGGACAGAATACTCCCCGCCTGACGTCTGCAGGACGTCACACCAACTAAAGCTGAATCCCACTATTACAAAGGATATTAAGAGTCTTTCAGACTTAGCTCTTAGGTACCAACAAGACGACTTCACTGATGGGTCTCAGGTACACTCTACATTCGCCACTGCGGATGATCTTGACTTTGATCTTCCTTACTCTGCCATCTTGACTGGGGAAGGTCTTTGTGACTAGCCCTAGTGGCCAGTCAATCCTGTTTTCTTGTCCCTCTTTGAGCAGGCTCTGCCCAGACAAGATCAGGAATAAACATATTTTCTGACATGTTGCAACAGTTAATTACAGAACGAATGATTATGACCCGCCATATAACAAAATTATAAAAAACATACCTTAGAAATAACAGGAGGGACAGAATATCTGCTATTCATCTTACTGTTCTGTCCGCACGTCTCATCACTATGGGGAACAGAGCCTTCAGTCGCTCTGCTCCTCGCCGATTTTTCCTCCTCATGCTGATTTTATTTAAGTTCTGTTTTGCAATTTTAACTTATTTTATGGATTTATGACTATTGCTCCTTTCATTAATTTTTGTTCTTTTAGAAGGTGACCTTGGGTTTTTGAAAGGCGTATGTAAATGTATTATGTATTAATATTAATAAGTGTTTGGGAACTGAGGACACTTGAAGCCGTGTAGGGGGAATTCTTTCCAATTCTTGCTTGATGTACAACAGCTGCTCAACAGCCCGGGGTCTCCGTTGTTGTACTTTGTGCTGCATAATGCATCACACATTGTCAATGGAAGACAGGTCTGGACTGCGGGCAGGCCACTATAGCACACGCACTCTTCTTTTACTACGACGCCACGCTGTTGTAACACATGCAGAATGTGGCTTTGCATTGTCCTGCTGAAATAAGCAGAGACGTCCCTGAAAAAGACGTCGCTTGGATGGCAGCATATGGCAGGTAAAATAGCTAAAGAGAGGTTGGAGAGCTCACTGGAAAAGATGAATAAAATCTATGACAGGCAGGATGTGGAATGCCAGTTCAGTCTTGGGGACTGTGTCCTTGCACTTTTGGCCTTTGCTACCTCACCTTTCAGGTGAAATACAGTGGTCCCTTTCTAGAGGTCTGCAAGGTTTCTGACCTAAATTATTTGATAGAGACTCCTGGCTTCAGGAAATCGACAAAGCTGTGCCATATAAATCTCTTAAACCATCTCATTCTTGTGAACAAACAGGTTTAGGGTCTTCAGCCTGCTCACTTGTGAAGTCAGGATTAGGTTGTATATAATAAAAAACATACTGTTTATATTTTCCCCTGGAGGTGTTTAAGGAGAAATGTTAACCATGTTTTCTATAACTTCAAAATGAGATAAGTGATTCTTGATCAGGCAGCCCGACAGTAGCAAACATTTAATTATATTAAGTCCTGTGTTGTTCTCTGTTCTCCCTCATTGGTACCATGTTTCTTGTTACCACTCCCTGTGATAACATTTGCATATTTAAATTGGATGTGCTTGGCTTGGCCCTGCAGTCCAACTCCCACACCTCCCCCCACAGCCTTGTAACCCACCCCCACTCACCACATACTGGAAATGTGCTGGAAACAGTACAGAGCAAAAAGAATAAAAATGCTTACAGCCTGATTGTTCTCATAACCATAATTCAGCTGGCTAAATACGCAAAGAGCAGTGAACAACAAAAATCTGTTGGAGCTCACTAAACAAATGATGAGACTCATGCCTGAGTGATCCTTCCCCCCATGCTGCACCACTACACCTGTGAGGGTCCCCCCCACCTACCATATCCCCCTTTAACCCCCTGGTTCAACCACCATGAAAACATTAACAGTAAAATTAGCAGTGGCTCACGGTTATGTTCGGGGAATCTCTCCTCTTAACAAACCCAACAGAGAACAACTGGGGGTTAGTATCTTGCCCAAGGATATAAAGTGTGCAGACTGGAGCAGCTAGGGACCCAACCACCACCCTTCCAAAGCAACTGATAACAAACGCTACTTCCTGAGCTAAAGTCACCCCACATTTTGCATCTTTGAATGTAATTTGTTTTCCATATCAAAATCAGATGCTGTTGTTCTGGGTCGATATCATTCTGTACCTGTAAAGGGGATAAATCAGTGAAGACGCTGGGACGCTATGCTTCTCCTTCAGCTTCATTCCAAAGGAGGCATCGTGGCTGCAGCGCCCCCTTCCAGCAGCTGCAGGCATGACTAATCAAACACATGGATTATGTTTCAGCCCCATCAAGTACATTGTGGATTGAAATTAGCTAGTTTGTGGAGGCGGTATTATTACATCCTTCTGAACAAAGTTAATAACTCTTAGTTGTTTCAGGCTCTTTTGCATTACAATATTTTAAAAGGGACATTTTTACCTTTATTTATAAATTTACATTTTTTTAATGAATGGATTCACTTTTGACCACATGACTGTTTTACTTCCCACTGTTTCCCAAAGTAAAGCCAGAAATGTATCAGGAGAATCATTTGTTTGCATGAAGTTTGTTCACTCTTTCCTGATAAATCCATTAACAGGGAGATATTAAATTGTGGAAGATGATTAAAAATGAGTCAGCAGTGAGGGGGGTGTGCTCACTTAGGATGTATTCTAAAACTGTTTTCAAAAACAGAATTACCTGTAAGAAAAAACAAAATCTTTTCAAGAAAATCATTGTATTGGAAAGAAAAGAGTATACTCAGACTGAGACCAACATCCTCCAAATATATTCCTGTTATTATTTTGGCAGATTGTGAATGCCTAATATTTGCTGAATGACTGGAGCGATCTATTAAGGTGTTCAATACAGTGTCAAAAGCTGTTGAAGTTTCCAATAAGATCAGATATTTGAGAGAAAATGCATGACACAAAGCTGGGTCATTATTATTAGGAGCATATAGACTGACAACTGTAAAAATATTATTTAAAATAGTTGCCTGAATTAGTCTATTATTATAACAAGCTGAGAAGGTTTGGGTAAAGTTATTACCTCTAAGAGATGATTTCCTGTAGGAGGAGAGTTTTACTTTTAATTTTGCTATGACCGTCAGAATTGTTGTTTTTTTGCCTGTGAACAAATACATGTACATTCCAAGCTTGTTGGAGGCATCATAACAAGAAAGCAATTATGTTTCATGTGTTATATACAGGATATAACCTATGGTTTAAGAAGAAAGTATGACTTGCATGTGGAGAGCTGTTATGCATGTGTAGTAGCTTTCATGGGGCTGCTAATGAGGGATAAGAAAACATTATCAAAGACATACAAGAAGACAAGACAGTTAGAGTTTGTGTGTGTCTGTCAGTCCACTGTTTACTGCAGCTATCAAACATGTACATGTTTACTGACTCTGGAGGATACTTGAAAAGTTTGTGAAATGAGTCTGATATGAGTCAGTGAAACTCACTTCTGTCCAATGACAGCAATATTGAGGGGAGTTTTTCAAACTTTCTTGGCTATAACATTGTTCCAGTCAGCTGTACAATGTGAGAATGTAGTAAAATTGTTTATCAGAGCGAAAGTGTCATTTTTAGGACACCGAAGCCTAAAATTGTTGACAGCTGTCCAGAGACGGGAGGGTGGTATATCTAATCTGCTAATAATAAGTGATTATAACAATATCTGGAATAAATAAGCAAGTTTAACTCTGTTCTTGTATGTTAGCTTGAGGTGAGGTGAGGAGGAGGACATATTATCCAGATGCCACATTGTCTCTATCCTCTGTTTTCCCTTTTCGGTGAAGGGGACCACTTCTTAGGTGATCAAACACAGGTACAGTTCTTCATATCTTGAGTTTGAAGCTGCAGACACAAACACTGAGAGCTCTTTAGCTGAAACCGTCACTGTGTTCAAGATGGAGGTTTCCACAAACCAGAACACACTCTCATGTAATTTTAATGGATTAACAGATTTATGAGAATAACCATTTCTTTGGAAAACAAAATTACACGTTGATCAAGTATAGCTGTCAGTACAATATTGTTTTTATTAAATGAACTCAAAAAATATTTTAAAATTTTAAATAATTAACTACAATTTAAATGCTTTAAAGTCTTGCCTTATTTACAGCACTGTTGCATTTTATTGTTATAATTTAATCAAGACTTTACTCATTCACGAAAGTGTGAAGTAAGACAAAGCATAGAAAAAAGCACTTGTGTGAATGAGGCATGTTGTATAAAGTACATTGATTAGAATAGAAAGCACAATAAGAAGCATTTAGTACTGCACGCTTTAGATGGGTTAGTGCGTGAAAGCATCAACACCAAGTGCATTATTTAGTTTGTTTACCAATCGCTGTTGGTATTCTCCATTTGTTTTGTTCTTTTCTCTTTAATTTTCTTATGTGAAATATAATTTTGGAATGTGTTTCCATCAAAAATGATAAAATGTTGATCAAAATGTAAATTGAACATAAAAAATATAACAGTAAACTTAGATTAATGCTGCAATAAATCATTGTTTGTCTTCTGTCATTGCTTCTCTGAACTTTGGCCATATCTGTTGGTGTCATTGATTTTGTATACTTTGGTAAATGCTTGTTCCTTATGTGGCGTAGTTATTCATTAGGTGTTTATATTGTTTTTTCAGCACCACAAGAAACTTAAGATTTTGTTTGTGTCTTTTATTCTTGCCAGGATTCTTAGCAAGAACAACAAGAAGAACTATCCTGCTAAGATAAAGGGAGGAAGAAAAGAGAGAGTGTGTTAAGATGTTAGCGTAAGTAGAAACTACTCTGCTGTCATTTGAGCCTCATGTTACAGCAGCAGCTGAGTTATGATGATGCTTTGCTAATGGAGACTGTAATAACATTTGCTTCTGTGGGGCAGGGGGCTATTACATGGCATACTGTGATACGTTCAGTAATTGCACATAGATCACAGGCTAAGCCTTTGAAACAATGAAATTTAGGTGTTGTGCATTAGTTGCAGTAGTTGTGATATGCCTTTTGGTGCCTGATGGTCACAGGCCGTCAGAACGTTGTGTGAAACCCGATATCACAGCAAAGCGTGTAATAGACAAACCGGTCCACCTCTCAGGGCCACCGTACTTTTTGCAGTATACTTAAATTGGCCTTATTTCATTTGAATTTGTTTTTATTGATATAGCGCCAAATAAAATCAACAGCTGCCTCAAGCCAGCTTCATATTGTAAGCTAAAGACCCTATAGGTAATACAAAACAACAGAGAAAACCTTAACAATCATATGACCCCCTATGAACAAGCACTTTGGCAACAGTGGGAAGGAAAAACTCCCTTTTAACAGAAAGAAACCTCCTGCAGAACCAGGCTGAGGGAGGGGCGGGGCCATCTGCCGTGACCTCTTAGGGGTGAGTGGATAAGGACAGGACAAAAGACACGCTCTGAAGAGAGCCAGAGATTAATAATAACAAATAATTACATGCGGAGAGGTGTATAAACACCTGGTTTCCAAGAATGTAAAGGGAAGTGGGATGTTTCAAAGTAACATCCACATGAATGCCTGCCAAGGTTTCCTGAGAAAACATATTTACATAAAAGTGCATTAGGAGTGGTAATATATCCATGCATATTTTAGCAGGTATGTGTGCATTGTACAGCTTGACTGCTGCTGGGATGAAGACACGTGTCTATGATAATGCTTCATCTTACACTGTAGCTGTAACAATCTACTGCTGAAGGCAAGGGTGTAGATTTGGTTTTGGCGTTGGTGGGGACGGATGATTCAACCACTGAACCCTTTTCCTTTTTGTTTTTGCTTCTTGATAAAAAAAGGGAGAAATATACTTGCCTACATGTGCTATTCTACATGCTTTTAAACCATTTAAAATTACAATTCATAGTTTTATATGTGAATTATATAATGTTAAATTACTATTAAACAAATGACTAAAGTCTAAAAGTATTTTAGACTTTAGTTTACTTCAGCCATATTCCATATAAATCAGGTATCATACAAAAATAAAAATAGAGTCATGACAATAAAAGAATATGACTTTAAGGACTTAACATTACTTCAGTTACACCAGCATCTCTGACACATTAGCACAAAGCCAACACTGAGTGACCTGCTGGTTTCTGTCCATAAAACTACTCATCTAAGATGACCACAGAGTAAAACATCTCTCAGCAAAATGATGCAACATTTTAGGCACTGTTGCCCCGATCAGATCAGTGAGCTGGGATTTTTTATTCTCAACATGAGCTACTGTTACAGCAACAGATATGGACTACATGCCCCACACAACAACTCAATATCCACTATGTGAAGCAGCCAAACACATGCCTGCTCCTCTCGTTAACTGAGATAAACTGCTGGCATATTGGTTTTACATCTATACTGTCCAGTTTCTCCTGGTGGACATGGTACAGCCTGTGTAAACTAATATCCTGGCTCGCTCGAGGCTGCTGTTTTCTCTGACAGTTTCAATCAAAATTAGAAATGCTGCTCTGAGACTGAGAGAACTAATAGTGCTGCCTGTTGTGCAGTTAGTTTTCAAAACACGTTATTCGTGGTTTTAGACTGATGTGGGTCAAAGCCTGGCATAGCCTGTAACATTATTGTGACGGACACATTTCATGAGTGAACTTGACTTTAAGTGACTTACAGGTTTCATTGAAAAACACTTTCTTATATCCAGGTTCTTCTTCTTGCTGCCGTCCTAAACAGAGCTCCCTGAAAGGCTCAGCCAATCACATTGGCCATATTTGTCACATGACGTAGGACTCCAGTAGAGAACGTAATTTAACTCTTTCTGGAGTCGTTGAGACGTTGACAGATTGTTATTTCTTTCTATCGGGTTTGTTTTTCTTTACTCGAAGAGATCAAATTATTGGTGGGGACACGTCCCTGCTGTCCATGCCAAATCTACGCCCTTGGCTGAAGGAGCTGCTCAGGGCCTCCACAGTCTCATGCATTGGTTCAGAGGTGTTGTCCATGATGTACCGTAGCTTGTCTAACATCCTCTTCTCACCCACCTCCTCTGTGGAAACTAGTGGACTGGCCAGGACAGAGCTGGCTCTCTGCACCAGTCTATTAAATTATTTTGTGTCAGTCTCCGTGGTGCCACCTCTCCAGCAGACAACCACATATAAAATTTGCTTAAGCTATTAATGTGTCATAAAAGGTCCTCAGTAATGCCCTGCACACCCCCAAAGACCTCAGCCTGCCCAGCAGATGAAGCCAACTTTGGGTCTTCTTGCACAGAGTGTTTTCTCACCAGTCCAGTTTTCTTTTGTGGAGAAGAACAATTTGGAAAGGAAAATATGTTTTGAAAGAACCATGGTGAGAAAAAAATATAACCTTACTTGTGCTAGTAAGGTTATATTTTATACACTTAGCATCGACTGTGTGCAAGTAGATAACCTCCTTAACAGAGAAAAAGAAGAAAGACAATTCAGAATATGACATTTCTACTAAACCAGTTTAGCAGAAGTCCTGAAATCTCCTGATTCTCAGATGCCTCAACATTCAGCGGGTAAAATAGGTGTGAACAAGTCACCAATTTTCTAATGAAATATATTCCTACAGGCACTATTGACATGACATTCTCACCAGATGCTGGTAACAACCCATCGAACTCACACATGCAGAGAACTCAAACCACAGATGTCCATAGATAAAGATTGCCTCCACTCAGCCTCATTATGTGTAATAATCAGTGTTGGTCAAGTTACTTGAAAAAAGTCATCAGTAACTAATTACCGATTACTTCCCCCAAAAAGTAATCCTGTTACTTTACTGATTACTTATTTTCAAAAGTAGTTAGTTACTTAGTTACCTTTTAAAAACATAATTTACAACCTGAATAGGTGATAAAGCAAAAAATTAAATTATATGCAACATTCTCTGACTGGAAGAAATTAGTTTAACATTTAAACCTATTTTCTACACATTCCAGCACATAAAATAAAATATTTGTGTGTTTACACTCAGTCTTTCAAATAGATGCAAGTAAAACACAGCAGAAAATAAATCAAATTAAAGACTCAGCGGTCCTGTTGCTCTATTTTCACCTGTATAGCAGGAGTGGGGCAGGTGGAGGTTTGCCCTGGTGCAGGTGTGTCGTAGCCGTCATGTCAGTGGAAGAATCCGGGAGTTTCTCTGTGAACTTCACATTCCCAATGTAAAAAGAAGTTTTCTTCCCACGCAGTGAACAGTGGACGTTAATGTTTTTGTCACTTTTTATGGAATCAAACTGAAAGTCAGGTCAGTACTTCCACGCTTTAAACGCTGCACGCTCATACTCTCTCCTGCACTCCATATATGATCCATTGTTGATCTGCACTAAAGACCTGAGTAACACTCTGGGCAACTTTGAGCTGACTCAGCATGTAACAGAGGCCACACATAATAGAGGACACACTCTTGACCTACTGATCTCCAAGAGCCTGAGCATTTCAAAGGTTACTGTGTCTGATGTGGGCCTGTCTGATCATTACTGTGTTTTCTTTGAAAGTAAAATCTCAGCCCACACAAATATATCAACAACAGTGATCACAAAACGGTGTATAACTGAACACAGTAGTGCAATTTTTAACCAGGTCTTCCCATTAACACCTGACCTGCCCAGAGGGTCAGTCAATGAGCTCGTCAATAGCTTCAATGCTAACATGTTAAATGTAATGGACACTATTGCTCCCATTAAGGTGAAGGTTATCTCTGGAAGGAAAAAGTCTCCATGGAGAAACTCCACACTGGTGAAAAATGAAAAAAGAGAGTGTAGGAAAGCTGAGCGCAGATGGAGAAAAACAAACCTCCAGGTTCATTATGACATTTATAAAGAGAAACTTCACAATTATAATTTACAACTGAGGAGTGCAAGGAGGTCCTACTTCTCTGACATCATCACTAAAAACAGCCATAATGCTCGGGTCTTATTTTCTACAGTTGACAGGCTAACAAACCCTCCTGTGCCAGTGGCAGCTGAACTTCATTCGACCATGGCCTGCAATGACTTTGCCAAATTGTTCACTGAAAAAATCCAAAAAATTAGACAAGCAATTGGTACATCAACAGCAGATCCAGGATATGTACTGTGCCCACCAAAAAACTGTTTAAACACCATGAAACAGTTTCAACCTATTAACAGCAAAGACCTGGAGGACATCTTAGGTAAACTGAACTCCTCCTCCTGCTATTTAGATGTCCTGCCAACAAGTTTTTTCAAAAAGGTCTCAAAGACTTTAGAGTCAGACCTGTTACAGATCGCCAACTTTTCTTTATTATCAGGTGTGTTTCCAGAATCACTAAAAACTGCTGTAATCAAACCTATACTGAAAAAGGACAATCTTGACAAGACACAAATGAACAACTACAGGCCGATCTCAAATCTCCCGTTTTTAAGTAAGATCATTGAAAAAGCAGTTTCTCAACAGCTCAGTTACTTCTTAAAACAGAATAATTGCTATGATGCCTTCCAGTCAGGTTTTAGACAGAACCACAGCACTGAAACCGCTCTGACCAAAGTGTTTAATGACATATGTCTGAATACAGACAGTGGAAAAATGTCAGTCCTAGTTTTACTGGATCTCAGTGCAGCATTTGATACAGTTGACCACAACATATTACTCAAACGACTGGAGAACTGGACAGGTCTTTCAGGAACTGTACTAAACTGGTTCAAAACATACGTAGAAAACAGGAAATACTTTGTATCAATAGGTAACTTCACATCTGAGCAGACAAGTATCACATGTGGAGTTCCCCAAGGTTCCATCTTGGGACCCCTTCTGTTTAACATCTACATGCTCCCACTGGCACAGATTATAAACAACAACAAAATAAACTATCACAGCTATGCAGATGACACACAAATATATATCACAATGTCACCAGGAGACCGAGGCCCTGTACAGGCTCTTGGTAAATGCATTGAGGAAATCAATGACTGGTTGTGCCACAATTTTCTCCAGCTAAACAAAAACAAAACTGAGGTAATAGTCTTTGGCGCCAAAGAAAAACGATTACAGGTCACCAGAGAACTTCAATCTATACATCTAAAAACCACAAACCAGGCGAGAAATTTGGGTGTAGTGATGGATGCAGACCTAAACTTAGAAAAACACATTAAGACAATAACAAAGTCAGCTTACTATCACCTCAAGAATATATCAAGGATAAAAGATCTGATGTCTCAACAGGACCTGGAAAAACTAGTCCATGCATTCATCTTTAGTAGGCTTGATTACTGTAACAGCATCTTTACAGGTCTACCTAAAAAATCAGTCAGACAACTACAGCTCATTCAGAACTCTGCTGCTCGAGTCCTCACTAAGACCAAAAAAGTGGACCACATCAGTCCAGCTCTGAGGTCCTTACACTGGCTGCCTGTCCGTCAGAGGATAGACTTTAAAGTTCTGATGCTGGCCTATAAAGCTCTGAATGGTTTAGGACCAAAATACATCAGTGACCTCCTAACCCAGTATGAACCATCCAGATCCCTCAGGTCATCTGGATCCGGTCTTTTATCAGTTCCCAGAGTCAGAACCAGACACGGAGAAGCTGCATTCAGCTTTTATGCTCCTTATATCTGGAACAAACTCCCAGAAAGCCTCAGATCAGCTGAAACACTCAGTTTATTTAAATCCAGGTTGAAGACTCACCTGTTCTCAGCTGCATTTGAATAAAGCACCAAATCCACACTTTAAGCTTAAATTTCAAAACTTACATTTAACTACTGATTTTATCTGTTTTGATTTTATATACTGTTGTTTGTTTGTTTGTTTGTTTGTTAATTAGTTAGTTAGTTTATTTGCTTGTTTTAATCAATTTTAAATCATGCTTTTTATTTGTTCTTGTTTCTAATGTCTCTGTAAAGCACTTTGAATCACCTTGTTGTTGAATTGTGCTATACAAATAAACTTGCCTTGCCTTGCACACAGCTGATACCACGAACGTCGCACTAGCTTATGTCACTGTCATGAGACACTCTCGCAAACGAAATCACGGTTTAGTAACGCAGTAACGCAGCGTACTTACGGGAAAGTAACAGTAATCTAATTACCTTTTTTGCAATAGTAATCCCTTACTTTACTCGTTTCTGATCAAAAATGTTCTTTTCTTTTGTCAGAAAACTTTTTGCATGAAACAGGTTTGCATGATTAAACTCTCTTGTTGTTATAACAATGCTGTCACGATCAGCTGATATATACTAGGTACCTAAGTGACGTAGCTTGTTCATAGCTAACCTAGCTGCAGTTACCAAACTGATTACTACTATCTGCTCTGAAGTCGGCAGAATATGGGCTGTTCTGATGACACAGTGCTTCAAACTGCGCTAAATAATGTGCAATTGAAGCTCATCTGTTTTGTTATTATGTGACTGTGTGTTGGCAAGCAAAAGAACCGGGAATGCCAATTTGTAGGGGATAGCCTTTGGCTTAGGTTGGAGTCCCCTTCCCTTCCCCCTTTTTTCTGTGTCTCTGCTGTCGACACAGACAGCCGGGACTCCTGGACTTTCTGCTACATCAAATGATGCAACTATGGTGTTGAAGTAAGCCACTTAGCCTCTTTTATGACATTAGGCTTGAAGACCCACTTATGGTTCAGCCTGGAGGAGGTTTGTTGAGTTGGTGGAAGAAAGTGTTGATCCACTTCTAAGACAAAAAATCGATCTATACAACGGTAAATCTAAATTAAAGGAAATTTATACTGTGGTGTGCTTCATAGCATCTGCTTTCTCCTTGGTAGGAGAAACCTGTCAGCACCACAGGTCCAGTTGGGCACTCAATATTTCTGAATAATCTTCCTGTAGCATCTTTGTATATAACTGTTGGATCAGACATGTGGGAATGCTAATGAAACAGGCAAAAATTAACATTCCCTTTTGGGAATGTTAAGTCCCAAATTAACATTGTTAATGTTGTTTTGGGAATTCCCAAAAGGAAAATGCTAATTGTTCAAGGAACTGTCCTTCACCTCCCTTATTTATGCAAATTCAGTAAACTCCAGGCTCAGATCAGATTTTTACAACAGAAAAACAAAGTGCTGTTTTTCATCAATATGAGCTTGTAAACTGTTATTAAGCAGTTATTGTGAAAACTAGAAACAGTTTGCTGAGCTTCTTAACTTAAATGATCATAGAAGGCAGCTAATCAATCATCTGTACAAATTACTTCTTCAGTCCTGGAAACAAACAATGCTGAAACATTCTTTGTAGTTGTGTCGTTGTGCGTACAGCAGCTCACAGCAGAGTCTTTTCAGCTAAATCAGACATTTCTTAGGACGTTTCCTGCTCAGCCATCTCTAATTTGCATAAAAACACATTATAGTCCAGATTTCACATATAATGATTGCTGTGAAATTTTTAATTCATATACTTATGCATATATGTTACAAAAGAAGCATGTGGAATCCTTTTAACATGCCATTTATTTTTCATGCTGGATTAAGCAAATATGATCGGTCCTCCTTGGTGTGTGCTTGGCTCCTGCGAACACTGTCCCCAATCTCTAAAGTTCTGTTGGTGATGGGCCTACAGCAGGGTGGGCCCTTTTTTCCTTTACTTTAGTTTTTTAAAATGTGCGTATGTGTCCTTAACCTTTCTTTCAACACCTATTTACCTGTAAAATAAGCTGGTGCAAGATGTTCATTATTAATATTTGCTTTATTTAATCAAAAAGTAGAAAATCAGGGATGAAATTACAGATTGTTCCTCAGTCTTTTTAGTTTTTAGTATCAACTCAACAAAAGAAGCAGATTAAATACTAACCATCAGTCGATATTACACCTTGAGTTTCAGTCTGAAATGACCACAGTCTTGATACTTTTGGTTTCTGGTGAAGAACGTCCAACACATACCATGGAAACGTTGATCCTCCAAACAGAGCAAGGCACCTGTGCAAACAAAATCCATATCACTGCAGAAGCTGCATGTCAGTTATCAAAGCTGAATAGAAGTCATAAAAAGTACTCTGATGATCAGCCATCCTGGAGCTTATATATCCCTATCCTGCACCACAGCACTGGAATTGCCATTCAGATTTTCCCAGATCCCAATCCACTAGATGTGCCAGGACAAGCCCACCTGGAAATCTGCAATGCTTCAAGAGTTATGAGCTGGTTTGCCAGTTAGTGGGGAATTTGACCAAAACTGGACAGGTGGTTTGAATATTTTGGCTGACTGGTGTATATAACAATATTATCTACATACCTGTCAGTCTGCCCCAGGGCAGCTGTGGCTACAACCCTAGCTGCCTCCACCAGTGTGTGAATGGGTGGATGACTGGGTGTGTAAAGCGCTTTGGGGTCCCTAGGCGGGACTAGTAACAGCGCTATACAAATACAGGCCATTTACCATTTACCATTTACATACCCTTCTTTTGACACATCCATCCATCCATGGTCATTTTTATTGTAATAAAAAGTTAAAATACAATAATGCTTTAATAGGAAAACTGCTGCTGCTTACTTGTTTATTTCACCAACAAACACATCTCCACATTCTTGATTCAGCTACCTAGAACTTCTCTCAGGTCTTTGTAAAACAGCATGAGAGATGAGTGAGCAGGGCGGGTGGACAGGATGTGTGTGTAAATGTGTGCATAAACTGCTTGTGTGTGTAAGAGAGAATGAGACAGGCAGAGAAAGAGCCGAGAGAAAGGGAGGCGCTACATTACCCGGCATACAGCAGCAGGAGCAGGCTGGGCTTAGGGATCTATTGTTCCCTGTTTTATTACTGCAAGAGCTCATTCGCACTCATTAAGTAGCCAGGGGAATAAGAGAAACCCAGAGGGAGAGGAGAGCGTGAGGAAACCTCACCCTCGCTTGCTCAGGATTACTTCTTGGATGCGGTGGCGTGGACAAAGCAGAAAATTCACTTGAGTGCCGCTCTCTACCTTGTGGCCAGGCTCACATTTTCCTCTCGATTGCATTGGGAACAGCAGTATTTGCCGTGCGGTGGCCATGGGGACGGCCGGCAGAGGTATCAGGATCCAAGAGGTCTTGAAAGGAGCCCCACTCCTCTCTCTCTGGACGTTAGCGCTGCTGTTTTTATCCATGTGGGAACTGGATGCACAAACTGCAGTGGAAACTCGACCCATGTACATCTGGCGAACAGGTACAGTCCATCCTCTCTGCTCGTTCAGTCCTGGTCCCTGAGACACTGAGTGACTGGATGGATGTTCTAACCTTACACTCTCGCTGAAATATTCATATGCAAATGTTTGTGTACATAACACAGTACATAAGGGGAAATGAAAAGGGTGAACATGCTCTTTTTTGTTTCTTTCACTTTTTATGATTGGATCAATATATCTCATAAATTAATATTTTTTTTAAACCAAAAGTTTATTTTCTCATGGTCTTTTTGTGGTTAATGCACTGGAGCCATCTTGCTACACTAGAGTTTGATAACATATTTGCTGCAGTCCCTGAAGTGAATGGGGGTTTTGCCCCCGTTTGGGGGGTGGAGATGTGCATTGTGCTCCAGTCTTTTTGGCAGAGCACTCCCCCAGACAGAGACAGCTGGAACACTTTGATTGCCTTATGCTGCTATTGGACTCATTTGTCACATTTTTAGATGTGTGCAATTGATAAGAAATTGTGTGTGTAGCAAAGCTGCATATGTTACTATGTTTCTGAGTGGGGAAAAATGGAAGCTAGCTGCGAAGGAAGCGACACAAACACAAATAGTAATTGACTATTGATGCAGGTGTTTTTGGTATCTGCTGATGACTTGTGAGTACAGCAGCTTTACAGTCTAAACACAATACAAGGATCCTCACTGCTGCTGTTTAGGGTGGTGCCTCTCACCATCCAAGGTTCATTCACTCTGTGAGAGCAGCACATGGCCAGAAGGACACAAGGGAGAAAGAGGGGAGGAGGATAGAGGAGGAGTGATGAAAGCAGAAATTGGGGGTGGAACTGTGTTGACCCATTGAGACAAAGGTGCCCTTTAGGGGCAGCTGGAGATGAATGTTCTCTTTCTCTACTGTCTAATTTCTCTTTCTCTGGATCAATGTCCTGGTTTCACTGGGATTCTGCAACCGCTGTACCACCAGTGACTGATCAATGAACATAACCCGGCAGTAAAGCTCAGCCTGCATGAGATCAACTATGGCTTTTGATGAAGTCTAAAATATGATCTGCAATCATTTGTTTATGAAGAATAGCATGTGCAGCGTAGTAATCATCCGTGGGGTTGAAATAAAAATATTTCCGAAAAAATCTTTTAAAGAATGTTCTGCAATGTTTGCGTCCCCTAATTGGTTAAGATTCCCAGATGTGTATTCGGGACACCAGGAAAAACATTCACAATAAATTATTCCTTTTTTCTTTATACCAGCATCTGTGTAACATCTATTGCTGTAAAGTTTCTTTTCATTTTTATGTGGAAAATGATGGTAGCAGGTTGATGGTACATGTGCTTTCACCTGTTTTGTTTACTTTTTCTTTTGTTTGGTGAGTTTCCTCCTTAGTAGAAGTGAGACACCAGTATTGCTTAATGGTTTTTCTTTTAGAGCTGGTTTTATGCTATTTCACACTTGGACTACTTTCATTTAACGATTACCCTCATTTTACTTTCTGATTAGTTGGATTTATGCATCGAAATCATCGTCTCTTTAATGGAAAAGCTTCTTTTGTTGCTCCTGACCTGCTCAGGTAATTTTGCTCTCAGACTGGCCTCTATTTATAATAATTTAGAATACTGATTTTGTTGTGAACATTATCCGTTTTTTAACACAGTATAGGATATAAAATAATTTTAACCAGGTCTGACTTCACAAGATAACACTAGACGTGATTGTGTGCACTTTAAAAAATTATTTCCTTCAAACTGAGACTTTGTTTCCTTTCCCCTTCAATCTTCGGGCAGCGGGTTACTCCAGTATAAAAACACAACAAGATAACACACAAATAGGTCACACTCACTATACGTTCTCATCAAAGATCATTTATTTATTCCTGTCATAGCTGTTGTTTACAAGCTTCATTGTTCACACCATGTGCAAAGGAATGGAAATCCTTTTGTATTATGTGCTGTACCTCCCACTGTGTTAAAGCAGCGGATGAGATTAAGGGCAGAGAAACCAGAGCAGATTGGCCAGACAAAGTTAACCTAGATACGGTATAGACATGTTTGTGTGGCGTCTCTCTTCTTGGCCTAAGTGTGTCTGTGCTTGGCACTTGGGTGCAGCTCTTGTCACCCTGACAGAACAATGGCAGCAGTGTAGAAAAAAACAGTCAGTGTTTTTGTGCATGCTGGGGTGTTACTGCCTAATCGGGTTCTTGTATGATATTAATAAATTCTCATTTCATCATTTTATTATTTTTACATTTATTCCATGTTGTCAGATTAGGAAGTATCAAAACCCTTGGCAGTCCTGATCCTTTCCCACAATAAATAAAGCCGCCTGCTGAGATCTCAGGAAAAGAGTTATTTTGAGTGTCAAATTCTGTATGAACAAATGTCCTGGTCACTTATAGGCAGGGTTTTAATAGTTTTGCAGTTTTCATTAGTATTTATTTTTATTTAGTTTTGACTTCAGATTTTCAATTTTGTATCAGGTTTTATTAGTTTTTACCTTTTGTTTGCTAGTTTAGTTTTTATTTTTTTTAAACCCTTAGTTTCAGTTATAGTTTTCGTCGTGTTTGCAACAATGAAGTGTAACAAAATCCCAGTTTCATCATATCAGTCATGCTCTTCTGCTTATCCTTGGGTATGTTGCTCTTCCAGCTACCATACCCTGCACCCTGGACAGGTCGCCAGTCTGTCGCAGGGCTAACACGCAGAGACAGACAACTCACATCCCCACCTATGGGAATAAATAAATAAATGAGGGCAGATGAACAACTATTGATAGCAGGCAACTATAAGATATATATCTTGGCCCCAATGAGACTATTACCTCTTGCAGCTCCGGGTGAATTGCTAAACTTTTTGAAGGCAAAAAGTTGTGTAGATATCCCAGTCTCAATAAACATATTCACCAATGCTTCCTCTCGCTTGTGATGTTCCTGCGAACAGACCAACCAGCAGCCATCGGCTCGCTGTTGGAAGCACTGCATTAATGGTTTTTGTGGAGTTGTCTCGGGATGCTTCACGCTGCCCGGGGTTAGCTTCTGTTTCTGGGGATGAGGCTTGGGCGTGCTCCCTTACCTTCTCAAGCTAAGCTAGGTTAGCCTTCTTGTGTGAGCTTTTCAAAGGTTCCCTTTAGAAATGTTCCGCATAATTTGTCTCTTTCCACTACAAGACACTTGCTTTATCTAAAACGCAATCATATTCAGAGTAATATGAAATTGGACTCTGGCGATTTCTCCCGACTTTTGCTGACGTGATTCTGCGCGTGGACGGAGCAGCGACACAGACGACTCGACTAACGTACTGCCCCCTGCTGGCACAATGAGACACAGCAAGAAAAAACCTGGAAACTACACTTCACTTTCACCCGACGCTATTGAAAACTAAACACATTTTCACTATAAATCCAGTTAATTTTAGTTAGTTTTGTGAACGCTCATTACAGTTTTAGTTAGTTTTCCGTTTTTTGCAAAGTCTTGTTTTTATTTTTATTTCCGTTAACGAAAATGTTTTTTCACTTCTAGTTTTCGTTAACGATAATAACCTTGGTGATAGGGAAAGGAATCGATCCCTCTTCTGCTACAATCAGCTGATTTCAATGTGTGCCAGAGGAGGAGGTTACAGTCTACAGCATGGATATTATTTTACAATGGATGGGTACTATTTTATATAATTTTATATTGCTTTCTCCTGGGAGTAATTAAGTAACATACACGTCTAATGCATGAGTTTTTTTTTTTACAAGCTAACATTTATTAGAAGAGCTTGTTTTTGACAGACTTCACCTAACCATGCAGCCTGCCTTAAGTCTGAACTGAAAAATGAAGAGATTCAATTCAATTCAATTCAATTTTATTTATATAGCACCAAATCACAACATAAGTCGCCTCAAGGCGCTTCATAGATACAGAGAAAAACCCAACAATCATATGACCCCCTATGAGCAAGCACTTTGGCAACAGTGGGAAGGAAAAACTCCCTTTTAACAGGAAGAAACCTCCGGCAGAACCAGGCTCAGGGAGGGGCGGCCATCTGCTGCGACCGGTTGGGGTGAGAGAAGGAAGACAGGATAAAAGACATGCTGTGGAAGAGAGACAGAGGTTAATAACAGATATGATTCAATGCAGAGAGGTCTGTTAACACATCAGTGAGTGAGAAAGGAGACTGGAAAGGAAAAACTCAATGCATCATGGGAATCCCCCGGCAGCCTACGTCTATTGCAGCATAACTAAGGGAGGATTCAGGATCACCTGGTCCAGCCCTAACTATATGCTTTAGCAAAAAGGAAAGTTTTAAGCCTAATCTTGAAAGTAGAGATAGTGTCTGTCTCCCGAATCCAAACTGGAAGCTGGTTCCACAGAAGAGGGGCCTGAAAACTGAAGGCTCTCCCTCCCATTCTACTTTTAAATACTCTAGGAACAACAAGTAGGCCTGCAGAGCGAGAGCGAAGTGCTCTAATAGGGTGATATGGTACTACAAGGTCATTAAGATAAGATGGGGCCTGATTATTTAAGACCTTG
Organism: Maylandia zebra; assembly: GCF_041146795.1. Classification (NCBI taxonomy): domain Eukaryota; kingdom Metazoa; phylum Chordata; class Actinopteri; order Cichliformes; family Cichlidae; genus Maylandia; species Maylandia zebra. Next base: position 35,671,274 of record NC_135187.1, on the reverse strand, counting down.
TATGTGAGGAGCAGGATTTTGAATTCAATTCTGGATTTAACAGGAAGCCAATGAAGGGAAGCCAAAACAGGAGAAATCTGCTCTCTCTTTCTAGTCCCTGTCAGGACTCTTGCTGCAGCATTTTGGATTAGCTGAAGACTTTTCAGGGAGTTTTTAGGACTTCCTGATAATAATGAATTACAGTCGTCCAGCCTGGAAGTAATAAATGCATGAACTAGTTTTTCAGCGTCACTCTGAGACAGGATATTTCTAATTTTAGAGATGTTGCGCAAATGGAAGAAAGCAGTCTTACATATTTGTTTAATATGTGCATTGAAGGACATGTCCTGGTCAAAAATGACTCCAAGGTTCCTCACAGTGTTACTGGAGGCCAAGGTAATGCCATCCAGAGTAAGAATCTGATTAGATACCATATTTCTAAGCTTTTCAGGGCCGAGTACAATAACCTCAGTTTGATCTGAATTAAGAAGCAGAAAGTTAGCGGCCATCCAGGTCTTTATGTCTTTAAGACATTCCTGCAGTTTAACTCATTGGTGTGTGTTATCTGGCTTCATGGACAGATAGAGCTGGGTGTCATCTGCATAGCAGTGTAAATGTATGCTATGTCTTCTAATGATGCTGCCTAAGGGAAGCATGTATAATGTAAACAGAATTGGTCCTAGCACTGAACCCTGTGGAACTCCATAATTAACCTCAGTGTGTGAAGAGGACTCTCCATTTACATGCACAAACTGGAGTCTATTAGATAGATATGATACAAACCACTGCAGTGCAGTCCCTGTAATACCTACAGCATGTTCTAATCGCTCTAATAGGATATTATGGTCGACAGTATCGAACGATGCACTGAGGTCTAGCAGGACAAGCACAGAGATGAGTCCACTGTCAGAGGCCATAAGAAGATCATTTGTAACCTTCACTAAAGCTGTTTCTGTGCTGTGATGAGCTCTGAAACCTGACTGAAACTCTTCAAATAAACCTCTGCAGATGATCTGTTAGCTGTTTGACAACTACTCTTTCAAGGATGTTTGATATGAAAGGAAGGTTGGAGATTGGCCTATAATTAGCTAAGACTGCTGGGTCTAGAGATGGCTTTTTGAGTAAAGGTTTAACTACAGCCAGCTTGAAGGCCTGTGGTACATAGCTGATTATTAGAGATAGGTTGATCATATTTAAGATCGAAGCATTAATTAATGGCAGGACTTCTTTGAGCAGTTTTGTAGGAATGGGGTCTAAAAGACACGTTGATGGTTTGGAGGAAGTAATTATTGAAGTTAACTCAGAAAGATCAATTGGAGAAAAAGAGTCTAACTTCACATCAATGGTACTAAGAGTAGCTGTAGATAATATTACATCTGTGGGATGATTATTGGTAATTTTTTCTCTAATGATAAAAATTTTATTTGTGAAGAAGTTCATGAAGTCATTACTAGTTAACGTTAAAGGGATGGTTGGCTCAAAAGAGCTCTGACTTTTTGTCAGCCTGGCTACAGAGCTGAAGAGAAACCTGGGGTTGTTCAAGATGCAGCCCACTATTTTTGTCCATGGTGCAGATGGGTGGCTGAAATTTGCGACAGTACTAACGTGAAAGACATGGGTTCTCTGGCGACTGCAGCAATATGTTCAGAAGTGAACATGGAAATATTAATAAAGAATCTGTTAAATCATTCCCTGCAGGCCATTTTAAACCAGACCAAAAATGGACCATGAAACCAACAGATGAGTCATCAGCCTCCACATTACACCCATATGTATGGAATTTGGTGACAATGTGTAATTTGGCACAGTGTGGTGTCTTTTGGCAGATGACTAGATTTGTGTCTGGGCGTGTCTGGAGTATAGAATCCACAGACAGAAGGTTTGGGATCAGCTGGTCTTCCTCTTTAAATGTTATCTCCCTGTTTCCTCTCCAGTCAGTCACACAGCTAAAGACTTTCATTCATGACCACTGAGTGTCATCTTTTGTAGTTTTGAACAAGAAAAACATCTGACACTGTTTTGAAGTTGTTACATGGCACAAATAACTTCTAAACAAATTTCAGAGATTCACAGTTTATTTTCTATTTTGGGGGGAAATTATATAATCATATTGCTAAACCTTTCTGTTACCTTTGGAAAACAATAAGAAACCTAAAACAACACATTTAAGTACGGCCTTTCACATAGTTAAGTCTTACAAATACAAAAACAAACATAGTGGTCTGTACAAAGCATCTATGTTTAATCATTTTGATAAATTTTCAGACACTGCAGCAGCTCCTGGCAGTCCTGAAAACCAGTTACTGGTGCTTTATATGTCTGCGCTGCACTTACTCATCTGTTTAAAGCAACCTTTGAGGCATAAACACAACTGCCAGTGTAAGTGATGCAGTTGTGTGCTGCTTGCTCCACTGTGGAACAACAAAGGTTTCTGTAGAGCTGCACAAATCAGAGCAATGAATGATGGAATTTGATGGGGCAGGTCATCTTGTCCAGACTCAGTAAGCTTCAGAAAGAAGCAATAAATGAAGGTTATTTAATGCTGTAAAGGTCACACACAGAGAATAACACTGTGTTGTGGCATCGTTCGCATGCAGCTCTGTTCAAGCTCTTTGCTGCAGATGCTCATCTCTATGTGGCACACAAAAGAGAGAAGAGGCTTCACCTCGAGTCACATGGCTTGCTTATTGTTCTTCTTCACCCCCACAAAATCAATCCCCCAACCTCAGCCCTCACCCTCTCTCAAGGTGACCTTTAACCTACAAGCTGAGAGGAGTCTTGAGAGCATAAACATTAAAAATGAGGCAGGAGTTGAAGCTGAAGCTGCTTCTACAGATCAAGTGTTTCTCTGGGTCAAGTGCTTCATTCAGCTATTTAGACTGGCCAGTTTCATGAAGCAGTTAAAAGATGACATAATTAATTATAATTAAGGAAGACGTACTAAAAATATTTTGAATGTCAGGGTACCAGTACTGGCATCATCATCATTAATATTATTGTTTAAAAAGATCAAAAAGATTTCAGTTTCCTGAGGAAATATAGCCTATTTATCCCTTTGTTATGTACAGTCTCTGTATTGGTCTTCCAGCTCAGTCTGATTTCAGTGTGGATGCTCAGGTATATATACTCCTCCACCAACACTGTGTCCCAGTACAGACTGGTTGTGTAGCTGTCCTGTTCCTTCAGATGTTGATCTCCATCTGTCTGATCGTCACCGTCACATCGCGAAGCAGACAGTTTCTCACAGAACAATCCAGGAGCACTTCATCCTCTTTCTCCTACCTGTCACTTATGCATCCAATAATTGGACATAATTTACAGTAGTTTGAAAAACAGTTTGCCCTCTTCCTGGTTTCCTAGTGTTTTGCATATTTGTCACACATGTTTCAGATCATCACATTTTTTTAATGTTAGACAAAGATAGAGTTTTTAAATCCATTAGGGGAGAAATGCAATGCAAACCTACCTGGTCGTGTGGAAAAGTCATTGCTCCTCCTGTTAAATCATGAATTAACTGTGATTAACCACAGTTTTCGAAAAACTGACTTCAGTTTCACTAATCACACTCAGGCCTGATTACTGGAAGGCCTGTCAGGAAATCACTTAAATAGCACCTGTCTGACAAAGGGGAGCAGATCTCAAAAAGCAACACCTCATGCCACGACCTGAAGAAACACCTGAAAACAAAGTCATTGGAAAGGGTTACAAAGCCATTCTAAGGCTTTGGGACTCCAGTGAACCACAGTGAGAGCCATTATACACAGATGGAGAAAACTTGGAGTAATTTTGGTAGGTTGGTCACTCCTAGGAAGCTTCACCAGAGCTCCACGAGCACATCGAAGACTCAGGAGGTCACAAAATAACCATTAAAGAAGGAGGAAACCACTGCAGACCAAAAAGAACACAAAGGCTTGTCTCAGATTTCCAAAAACATCTTGATCAAGACTTTTGGGAAAATATTCTGTAGACCAAAGCTGAACTTTTTGCAAAGCGTGAGTCCTATTACTTCTGTCATAAAACAAACACAGCATCTGAAGGATGTCGGTCCATCACTACGTGACCGCAAGCTGAAGCACACTTGGGTTATGAAGCTGGATGATGATCCAAAACACAGCAGTCTACCTCTGAATGGCTTAAGAAAAACAGAATGAAGATTGGAGTGGCCTAGTCTGAATCTGGGATGCTGTAGCATCACCTTGAAAAGGTGGTTCATGCTCAAAAACCCTCCAGTGTGTCTAAATTATAGCAATTCTGCAAAGAAGAGTGGCTCCAGTGTTAGGTTTTTCCCTTTAATAATAAACACTTTCATTTAGAAACTGCATGTTGTGTTTTCTCATGTTATCGTTGTTTAATATTAACATTTGTTTGTTGATGTGAATCATTTAAGTGTGACAAACATACAAGAAAATAGGAAATCAGGAACAGGACCACACAACACAACTTTGTAGTTTATGCCTTTGTGCAGTGCTGAAAAGAAACCTGAGGGCATTCCTGCTTTCCTCTTTCTTTAACAAATAGGAAAATGTTCCAGCTTTAAAGACCTTTTTCTTCCAGGAAAGACAAAGGGTTTCTAAATATGGAAACATTTCCTCTCCAGCAAATGTGTCATCTGCTTTAAGACGTGTTTGTGAGTAATACCAGAAAGTCACTCTTTGATTTGTTGCTTTCTTTTTCAGAGGAGCTACAGTAGCCATAGTCATACAGCTCAAGTTATGATAATGCACTCTGTGCGAGTAGATGACTGAAGAAAAATGTAGTGGAATCATCCAAGCTTAGTTACAGCACTTTTTAAAAGACTTTTGCATTTATAGATGTACTGCAATAGTTTTTCCCAAGGCTGTGTATTCCATGACTGTAATCTGAACTGGACGATTTCCAGGAAATATTATTAATTGTCAAGTTTTTGTTTTATGTCAGGACAAGACCAAGACTGAAATACTGAGATGGCTTTACATTTACATTTCAACAAATGCAAAAACACTCAGTCTGCTCATTGCCCAGATGTATCTGGGGTGAGAGCAACTAAAGTAAATACAGGACGAAGGTCATTTATGTTCATTTCACAGCCAGTTGCCAGCCTGTACAGACCTTTGCACATCTATAGTACCTTGCTGCATTGAGAATACAGCAGAAATTTGTAGCTCAAACTTGTAACGCACACCTGGTAGTTGGTGGGATCACAGTCGGATCATGTTCACACCATAAACAAACCAGTCTGGAGTTCATTTTGAACCGTACCTCGACCATGTCCTCCAAAGGGTCTCGGGGTCACACCCCAGTGTGTTTACCCTGTTCGTACCTGCAACAAGGAGGAAAATGAACCAGAGTTCAATTTAAACGGACTAAAAACTGCAGATGTGAGAACATCCTTAAAAATCACCCAATATATCAACTTAATCTGAAGTGAACTCAGAGTCAGATAAATATTCTGTATTTTTCAGTGACAATGTAAAAGGCGTTCTGTCCTCCTTGGTCTCTGACTAAGCTTATAATCAGGGGTGTGTTAGGTGAAGCCTTCCTTAGTTCTGGTGCAACAGGCTTAGGCTGCTGTACGTTACACTGATCAAAAATGGTTTAATAACTCAAGACAAACTTGAGTTAACAGTAACATGAATGCCATCTCTCCCAATATGATCAGTTTGTTCCCAGAAAATTTGTAGTACTATAATGTAGTACTATAATTACAATACAGTTACAGTTTTGTTGTTACTTGTATAACAAAGGTTGTTCTGTTATCTGCACGCTGGGTGAATTGAAAAGGAACAAAACACATAAACATGCTTTCTCAAGTGTGCTACAATCAGCTGATTTCATTCATGTGCTAAAGGAGAAAAATGGTGGCGTAGTCCACGGCTTTTCATGAGAGGAGATATGAACAATAAACCAGGCAACTGCCACCAGGACACAAACAAGCATCTCTACAGAGAATATGCTAACACAAAGCTGCCTGCGAACCCAGAGTGTTGTTCAAACTGAGTGTATAAAGACCCCAGCAGCCACAGTTTGGTCTTGAACATGTAGCAAACTCAGTGAAAAGCAGTCAGGCTTGTAGCGTTGCATCCTCCATTCGTACAGTGCTGTGAAAAAGTGATTTATTAGGTTTTTGCACATTTGTCACAGAGAAACACCTACTCAAACCTGCCTGGCCCTATTTAAAAATTATAATTGCCTTCTACACTTAATAACTGATTTGTTTCAGCACAACTACAGTCAACTGTCTCCAATACCTGGCAGTGAGTCTTTCACATCACTGTGTAGCAATTTTATCAACTCTTCTTTGCAGAATTGTGTCTACATGTGTTTCTATTGTATATGTAAACATTTCTGGGCTTGCTTTCAGCCTTGCTTTGTGTTGTTGGCTTTGTGTTCACTAGTTGTTGTTTGACTGTGTTTCAGGACATTTATTAAGTGATGCAAAAGTAGCAAGTAATCTGTAATACATACCCAATGCAGTTTATGAAGCTCAGGAGGAAGGAATGATGCCATGCAGCTGTGTATGTTATCACAGCTAAGAAAAAAAAACTAGTGTGTTACCAAATTGGGATAATCCATTAGATGATTTACCACATGCTTGTTTGTCGGGCTATGCTTCCTCCCTAAAGTCACCAAGTGTGGCGTCCCAGCTTCTTGAGAAAACCTCTACCTGGTTAGTGGCAGCTGAACACTGCAAAAACTCAAACTGTGCAATCTTGAACCAAGTATATTTGTGTTATTTGTCAAAATAATCTCATCACTCTTAAAATAAGACAAAATCAGCTACAGAGTAACATTTCAGTAAGATATAGGAACTTGTTTTTAGACTGATCATTTCCACTTTCCATTTTTTCATTTAATACAAGATAGTTTTGGTTGGAATAAGTGAAAAAAAAATCTGCCAATGGAACAAAAGAGTGTGTGTCTCTGGCTTTTAGTGTTTCTAAAAAAATAAAATAACAAGAGGTCACTTGGTGGTCTCCGCTTGTGTTTGTATCTTAGGAACTCATTTAGTGGGTATGCCTGGGTCCCAGTGACGTCCCCAAGACACTGAGCATAAGAGTCATTTGTAAAAAAGATATTGGTATCATCCACAAATCATATGAATCTCAGTATGTCTAAGACTACATATGGTGTTTATATATCATTTGAATAACTTTGGACCGAGCAAAGTTTTTAGATCTTGTGTCAGCAGAGTGTCAGCTGAAGGTGAATACTAATAGAGGTGGGCCTTTAGAAGATGCCAGGTGATGAAAAGCTCTTTACGCTTCTTAGGCCAATCTGCTGGCATGCTCCCATTGCTTACCAGGAGGTAACAGGTTTAGCTGCGAGCAGGAACACATTGCTAATCTCTAGGATGTGCAAGTTTGCCTTCAGTGCTTTGTGTCAGAGAAGCTCCATGAGACAGGCAGTTTTGTGTATTTGAATTCAAACCATTACCTCTTCCCAACCCAATATTGCAATTTCATTAGCTAAAAATGATCTAACTAGTATTTCTCTACAAGTATTTGTTTGTTTCAGTACTTCAGTGTTTTTTTCTGTCAATGCTGTTTGTAAACAGGAACTGAGTTTTGGCTTCAGCAGGTCCTGTATGTCTGCTGCAGTGAATCCATCCATTCTTTGTTTAAAGAAAGATTTGACCACGACCGCTGATTAGATTTAGGGTATGTTCACAGTCACCAGAAGGAGCCACGTCTGCTGCTGGGAAGCCTAACAAGTCGTATATGGCTCAACATTTTCAGCATTTACTACATTTTCATTTAGAATTGATGGTTAAGAAAGCACAAGAATTATAAGAGCATCCTTTAAATAAATTTGCTGACTTTATGACCCACACAGATGATTTTTAGATTTTGATGTTGCTGATTGTGAATTTGATGAACCCTGTGGTCTCATCATCCAGTCTTTCTAAAGACACCCATGAGAAAATCAGTTAGTTACTCCGTACACTGTAATCCATTCATCAGCCAAACTCACATGTATATTTTGTCCTCTTTTCTGTCTGTTAAAGAAGAAAATTGTAATTGCAATTGTATCTCCAAATATCTGATGCATCAGTTCACTAATTGTTCCCCAGAACACATTTAGTCTTTGTCATTTCCAGAACACGTGTGTGGCCAGCGTTATGGAGCCCACACTCTCTCCAGCATTTCCGTGTTTCTTTATCCGTTTGCTTTTAAATCTTTATGTGATCATGTATCGCACCACGTTTTTCCAGGTAAACTCCTGGATTCTCCAAGTGGTGGTTGTATGACGTGCTATGCACATATTTTATCCCAGGTTTTATTCTCTAATTCAGGGTTGTCCAAACTACGGCTCGCGAGCCAACTGCAGCCCGCCAACCGTTTTTAATTGGCCCGTTCTAAAAATATAACAGACTGTAGTTCACACACAACATTTGTGCTTAACTGTATTGTACTTCTTAGCTGTCAAGCAAGCAATCAAAGAAAACACTGGCTCATGCCCACCAGAAATAACAGAACCAAAGAGATGCAAGATTGCAAGTGATCGCAGAATTGCAGAAAATTTTAAAGTAGGCGGAAAATGAATATTTTTTCATGGAAACCCAGAGAAAGTGTTTGTTTGATTTGCCATTATGCAAATCACAGCCTGCTAACCCAGCAAACAATTTTTTTCCAAAGAGCAGCCAAAGCTGTATGTGTGCATGAAAGCATTCCGGGCAAAGCTGCGTCTCTTCAAGTCACAACTGTGCACCTTCAGTGGCGCGCATGTCTCCATGCTGACCAAAATCAAATGTGAATTCCTGAATATCAAGCTCTTTGTCGTCCTGTAGGGTCCACCTGGATTTCCTTCCTGTAGTAGTCTCTTGACTGTATAGGATATGTACAGGAGTCATAACTTTCCCTTAATATCTTTATTTTTGCAAAGAATCCAAATTTTTTCAATGTTTTGAAATTGACAAGTTACCCAATCAAATGCCTTTTAAGCATCAATGCTCAGGTTTTCTCTTTGGCACAGTAATGTTACCATGAGCTTGGTGGCCTTTTATATAGCCCGTCTGGTCTTCATCTATTTCTGATACCAGTGTGTTCATTTTTTTCAGAAATGATCGACGTATATATTTTATAGTCTATATTTAACATGGAGATTGCACAAACTACAAGCCAATCTTCCTTTTTTGGTTTTGGTATTCCTGTGATTATCGCTTCTTACCATGATGGTGACATCTTATTTTTTTGAGTCCAATTGAAAGTGGCGTGAAGTACTGATATGAATTCTTCATTAAATAATTTGTACTATTGTTTACTATTCACTACCAATTGATTTTTCTGTTTAAAATTTTATAGCTTTGTTAATTTCTGATGTATTTCATCTTAGGAAGTTCCACTGATGGCAGAGCCAGTTGCTCTAAAAAGCCATTCATTGTATTATCTTTCTCTGCTGGTGGTTGTCTATAGAGGTGGTTATAGTAATGATGAAATGTCTTTTTTCTGTTTATTTGAGTGTGGGTCTTTAATTTTCTGTGCTGTGTTTCTCTCCTGCTTTTTCTTTATTCATCTTGGTAGATGTTTTGTTTATTCTGGGCCCATTTCATAGGAACGCCTCTTTAGAAATAGATGCTTCTTTTCCACCTCTTCAAGTAGAATATCTTTTTTTTTCTTTTCAGTTTCTTTAACCTGGCTGTGGTCTGTCTGATCGTTGATGTTTTTAATTTTGTCCATCTATAAATTGATTTTATTTGCCAATTTTATTTATTTGTTTAATATCTTGTTGTTGTTTTTTCAGGAGTCATTGTTTTCAGTTTTCCATGATTAACTGCCCTCAGCACATTATCATTAACTGTGAAACATTTGTGCCTGCTGGAATCAACTCGCTGAAACTAGCTGAAAATTGAAGTATTACATGTAAATCTTTTAAGCCCCAAGATGTTTTACAAGTATTATATGGACATAAATTACAGTTACTGCTCTTAGTTAAGAGTGATGTGCAAGGATGTAAGACTTCTATAACTTCTCAGCATCCTTAGAGAGAAGACAGAAAAGAAATTTTACAAATCTTAAAATGAGGTTCTTGCTTATCACAACTGTGCAAAAAGTAAGAACCTAAAGCTTTTTTAAATGAAGAACAATATAAATGATTAAACAAAGACACTTGTACACATGTTTGCACATTAACAAAGCACACACCACTTATTCTCATGTTGACTCATACATGGTGATCCCCAACCTTACGGTCACAAAACCTCGGAGCTCTTAAAAGGTTCTGCTTCTAAGATGTGTTACTGCCACAGTTCCTTAAAGCAGCTGTTATTCCCTCCTCATAATCTTCATGCTGTCACATTCCTACCTTGTGTCAGGTTATTTGTTCTTGAACTAGGGAGAGCATTGTGTCTGCAGGTCTGCTAGGAACCCCCAGCCTATTGACTCGACTGCATTCTGTGTGTGTTTATGTGTCTGGATAATAGCTAATATATTTATTCCACAAAACAATCTGGTCTGCATGCTGCGCTGTCGTGCTGAGACACACACACAAACACACATGTTCACATTGTTGTCTCCGTGATTCAGTCTGGCTCTACATACTGTCTGAAAAAATTGTTTAACACTCTGCCAGTGTGGAAAGTGGAAAGAACATAAATGTCACAGGTTGCTCCACCTACTTATTATCTATGATTTTTTTCTCAGGCTTGTATGCCGAATAACAAGAAGGCCCTGATCACATGACCTCGGGGACTGCTAGGGACATAGGACTGTAAAAGTTCAATCATGTAGGCTGGTGCTTGTCCATGAAGAGCTCTAAAGGTCAGAACCAGAATCTTAAAATGGACTCGATGGGGAGCCAAAGCAGCTGAATTAGCAACAGTGTCACATGAGAGTACTTAGATGATTACTGAAAGATTTTAAGATGGATTTTAAAAGCTACAGGGGGCACACAAGAGACTGAAACTGGGAACTCTTTGGGAAACTGTTTTGATTCCCTACAAACAAACTGTCTCATGGGATCTTAATGAAGACTGAACTTTAACTTTAACTGTGCTTTGTTCTAAAAGAACAACCCTGAGCTACCCTTTATCACTGTGCTTTTACAATAAATGTTTAGGAAAGACTCTAATCTATCGTATTAAGCATTATAGCATTGTTAAGAGTTATACAGCATGCTGGTATGTGGTGTCCACACGGCAGCTTTTTTTTGTTGTAAAGTTGTATTTTTTGAAATTGCTGTTTCGTTAAGTTTCGGCACCAAAGCACTAAAATAATGTTAACTGTGTATATTAGGACACATATTAGAAAAGGTTGTTTTTGAGGATAATTGAAAATAAAAACCTCCCTAATGCAGGGATGAAAGTTTCTTGGTTATGAGCCAAGATCATGTTTGTGTGTGTGTGTGTGTGTGTGTGTGTGTTTGACTCCTCCCACCAGATGTTGTGGGTGTGGCCTTTTCTTTTTCTTCCCTGCCTGGGGTTAGCAGACACCTGTCTCTATGAAGACACACCCATGCAGAGTGCTTGGCTTGAATTGATTGCTGCTCCCGTTTGAATAATTGGATGGACAGCAGCCTTTTAACCACCAGAGTTGAAAAGTTTATTAGTGAGTAGTGTGAGTAAATTTGTGTGTCTGTGATTATGAGATCTGGTCAAGATCGTTGTAAATATTTTTGTAAATTAGAGAGCTCGTATTCTTTCACTGCAGCAGCCTTGTAGGAGTGACAGGGTTAGAAAAAAATGTGTTTTGTTTGATGTGTATTTTGTGCAGGGCAGATTAGGGACCTTTAGAGATCTTGTGTTTTTTATTTTGGCATAGCCCAGACTTTTTTGGCTCTTTCTTGGGTGGAGGTAGAGTGGGGAGGTGCATTTCTTGTTATGCTGAGGTTACATCCAGGCCTGGGGGTTTCAAACCTTGCCATGATCTGTACAAACCCAACCCCCTTTTTTGTTGCTACACAGTGAGCACACTTCATTTCCATTCGTAATGTCCATCATGTGCTGCAGAATATTTCAGTATACAGACAGGTTTTAGAGAATCATGCTGCTGAGAGAGCAGAAAGTTTTCCATTGTGAGCGCATCATGATTATTAAAACCTAACAGCCATTCGACCTTGTTGCTACTTGCAATGAGCTATTACACAGTACAACAAACAACAAAAAGGGAGGCGGCTAAAGGAACTTGTAGGAGCTGCTTTAATCCCCTGTTCAGACAGAGTTTTTCTCCCAGAGGTCCAGTACAATGGAAACAAACAGCAGCGGCTCTGAAGATGTCCTTACAGGACATTCACTGAATAACAGCTGTTGTTAATGTTCATGGACAAACAGAACTGCACTGATGCAGCTATTATTGCACAGATATTACCCACAGCTGTTCCTGATCTGGTTCCTTTTGTTTTATTTTCACTGATAACTTCACAAATTCCCTAAATGTCAGACATGGATACAATGTGAAAAATTGAAAAGATCAATGTTATTGCCATGATTGCTCAGTCGCTTTCTTATTGAAGAATCATGAACGTTGACCTTAACTGAGTTTGTTAAATGTTGTTCTGGGTACTTCTGTGATGAGTCATCGATGAGTAACATGAAAAATTCTGGTAGGCCAGCTAATCCTTGGCAGGCGCACCATTATTCGGGTTTTTCTCCGTTTGTAAAAAACGTCTCAGTATGTTAGCTGGAGTCCTGAATTTTAGAAATGATGATTGAGTTCCTTTAGATCACAGCATATGTTGAATGAAGAGGACTGGCAGTCATCAGGTCTGGGTGTAGCTATAGAAATGAAACTCAACGTTCCAGAAAATCACAGTTAATTCATGATTTAACAAGGGGGGCAATTACTTTTTCACATAGGGCCAGGTAGGTTTGGATAGCTTTTTAAAACTTTTTCACTTTCAATCAATGAAATAATCACATTTTGCATTTACTCGTGTTATCATTGTCTAAGATTAAAACTTGGAATTGTGACAAATTTGCAAATAAAACTAAGAAATCAGGAAGGAGAAAATACCTTTTCACAGCACTGCAGTACCTCATATAGATATAAACACAGTGATTTAGTTTAACATGTTGCAAAGCTACCCCTTCTCTAAGTGAATACTGCTGCATAACAGTTTAATGTTAAAAGGTAAAAGAAGGTAGTTTTTCAAAATATAACATCTGAAGCTCTGCGTCGTCATGTTTTAACACATCCCGACACATCTGAACGTTCCTCTGAGGCTGTATCATTAAGGCTGATTCTCCACAGCAGAAATTGGCAGACCTGCTTCACATGGCGCCCCTAACATTTGTTAGGAATAGAAAAGGATAAATGTAGAAATGATGACAGTCCATAAACCTTAAAATTTCAAACACACGCTGTTACATGATGAGATAAGAGATGGAAATAAAAACAACCCAGTAAATTACGTGCTTAAGCTACGTTCACGTTGGCTTCATTTCTCAGACCTTTTCTGTAGAGTCTGTCGCATCATAAGCAGCATTTGTCCATCCTACATATCCTATGCTTATTGTGTTTTCCTCTGTCCTGCTTAGAATGTCCCATGCTTCCACCCCCAAACTCCATTGGGAGCACTTATGGGCATTGCGGGTAATTTCAAGCCACCGGTATAATTAAATTCAGTGCTGAAAATCGAGTTGGGGTTGTGGTGATGAAATAAATGTGCAGTCTCAGGGTACTAACCACAGGGAGAGCCTACTGTGTGACTACAGAATGCTGGGTTTCCTCCAGCCAAGTTAATATCCAAGCTACTCAGGCATGAAAAGCAATATTAGCCAATTAACTATTGTTCTTTATTGCTGCTTCCACAATGGGGTATGAAATAAATGGCGTATCAAAGGCTGAACCATGGAGCAAGTTGTTGTAGTATTTTTTAAATATTGGTGTTAACAAATAGCAAAAATTAATTAAAATAATTAAAATGGTGGTTCTGAGGCAGTCTTTGTGGTTATTTTACACCATTTATTTTAAACTTTAAACCCCTGGACTGTCTGCTGAAGTCCATCGAGCAGGTTGGGGAGGAGAGGATGTTTTCTAAGCTAACATCCAACATCCATCTGTCTTCGTTTCATATTTTATTTTCCCTTGCTGTAAGAGCTCCGTAACACCGAAGTTTCTCATCCATGGGATAATAAAGGTTTATTCTATTCTATTCTATTCTATTCTATTCTATTCTATTCTATTCTATTCTATTCATCGAAAAATAAAAGCTGCACTTCAGCTTTAAAATAAAGTGCTTATGTTACGTAAAAAACAAGCAAATCAAGAAATGTGTTTAACTATTTGATACATAAAAAAATTATTTAATTGTTGATAAATTCATTCATACATGAGCATCTTTTTTAACAGACAAAATTGTTTCCCTATTTAATGTATTTAGACAAAGCTATAGATAAAACAGTGTTGTATCATATGCTCGGCCTGCTCTCTGGTTGTGCCTTTGACATGGAAAATGTGCATGATCTTTGCTAATGTTTGGATATGTGTTTATCACCCATCTAAACATTGTAAATGCTATGTTTTCATTCAGATCATTGTAAGGGGACGATATGAGATGATGCATCATTCATGTTCATCATGTTTTGAGGAGTCTTTGGAAACTGGCCTATCCTGTCATCATAGCATGAGGATGTGCTGCATGTGTTACAGGACGGCAGCAGACTGGAGAAAACCTTTGTTCAATCATGTAATTCAGCGGCCCCAACAATGTTGGTCAAGTTACTTGAAAAAAGTCATTTTTTACTAATTACTGATTACTTCTCCAAGAATGTAATTGTGATGCTTTACTGATTACTTATTTTCAAAAGTAATTAGTTACTTTATTACTTAGTATCTTAGTTACTTTCAAAAACATGATAAACAACCTGAATAAGTAATAAAGCAGCAGACCTTTCAGCCCAGTTCTGTTTTTTCTGCATAATCCATCATATAAAATTGAATTAAATGAAAAAGTCTCTTTTTAAAACGTGCTTGATTAGTTTTAATCTTTCAACTTTATGCACATTGCATCAAGCAAAAATTAAATTGTTTGCAACAATTATATGCAAGTTGTCTTCCCACGCAGAGTGTACAGCAGACGCTAATGTTTTTGTCACTTTTTATGGATTAAAACCTAAAGTAATATAAGTACGTCTACGCTTTAAACACTGCACGGTCCTACTCTCTGCCACACTCCATATTATACATTGTTGACCTTCACACGTCTGTTGCTGCCACGGACGTTGCGTGTGCTTACATCATTGTCATGAGACACTCACAAAATCACAGTTTAGTAATGCAGTAACGCAGCATGCTTATGGAAAAGTAACAGTAATCTAATTACTTTTTTGCAATAGTAATCCCTTACATTACTTGTTAATAATAATAATGTATATTGTATTGATCCCCGTGGGGAAATTACTCTCTCTGCATTTGACCCATTCACTCAGTGAAGCAGCGGGCAGCCACTAAGCAGGTGCACTGGGGAGCAGTTTCTAGGGATGGTACCTTGCTCAGTGGTACCTCAGGGGAACCGTTCAGTCGATTCGAACCCTGACCTTCCGGTCATGGGGCGCCCACTCTACCTACTGCCCTAAAAACACAAATCAAAGTTTGTCTTTGTTCAGGTCATATAATGGTCCATTCCAGTGATGATGGTACAGTAAAAGCAGTAATAGTGGTATAAGTAATACTATGTAAAAATGTTTTTTTTGATTATCAGAGTGTGATAATCAATATCACACTTTTTTATTTTGAAAAAACACTTATCTTAGTCACGTGATATGGTATTTTAAAAATGATCCCCACAAGCTTCCAAAAATGAGTAAAAGAACAAAGATCTTTGAAGAACTTCTCTGGAAAGGGCAAAAGGCCCAATGAGAAGGCAGAACTAGAGCCTACGGCTTTCAAGAAGAAGAGTCCTACTTGAATTGTGCCAAAAAAGTGGATTCTGTTCATCTGGACGTTGCAATTTCAGTAGGAGAAATGTTTCATCACTCATCCAAGTGACTTCTTCAGTGACTATAGAAGTCACATGCATCAAGATACTTTATGCATGGGTTTATCACTGCATGTGATTGTCACACACCATGCGCGCTATGCATAATATGTGCCAACAGGCTAGTAAATTGGCCTGTGATGCCTCCAAAACTGCTTCGGCACATGGAGACCAAGCACCCTGGATTACAAGACAAGTCTTTGGAGTTTTCTGAAAAGAGAAAATGTGAAAATGAATTAGTTACAGCCACCACATCAAGAAAATGAGCATCATACCTAGTGGCTAACTTCATGACTAAGGTGAAGAAACCTTTCAGTACCAGTGAGGAACCGATCCTGCTTGCCGGTAGGGACATTTGCTGTGAACTGTAACTGATGTTACAGTTAAAAAGTTAGCACAGTTTCCTATTTTAACTGACACTGACACTAATAGAGGATCTAGAGGACACAGAGGATTAACAAGTCATCGTTGCACACAATTCAGGTAGATACTGATACTGACAACAAGGCAATACTGCTTGTTTCTGTGCTGTATCAGGAGGATGTGCACGAAGAAAAGATATGTGCACTGTCACTGCAAGTAACACCACAGTCTCCAAATCATTACATATCAGGAAAACAGAATTGGTCTTTTGTGTCCGCATATGCACCAAGGGAGCTGATTGGACAGATTTCTGTTGTTTGGGTTTGCAGAGAAATGATCTAAACTTGCATGTGCTCATGCAATTTTGTGAGGAGATGGACGCCGAGCAAAACTGCCTTCTCTGACATGCAGAAGTAAGATGGCTATCTAAAGGCAGATTATCAGCCAGGAGTGTTGACTTATGACAGCATATTTGCATATTTCAGTGACTCGAAATGGGTCACAAAACTCACTTACTTGTGCAACATATTGAGTCTGCTTATTGAACACAATGTACCACTTCAGAAGAAAATGACAACTGTCTTCAAGTTGGCAGATAAAGTAACTGGATTCAAAGCCAAACTAGAGTTATGGGGACACTGAGTGAAGAGATATTTGGCATGTTTCAAATATTAGCAGGAGTTTGGGAAGAAACTGTGCCTGTCAAAATGATCCGGGCTTGTGCATTATCACTTGTCTCTACTTTTAAGAGTTTGAGTGGTACTTCCCAATCACAGAAGACCCCCGAACGTGAAAAGTGAACAACCTGACCATGCTCCAAGAAAGGCAACAGCTGGAGATGGAAAATGATGGTAGTCTTTAAAGTGTGTTTCAGACACCAACTCTGCTGGTGTTTGGATCAAGATCGAGCAGAATATCCAGAAATTGCCAAAAAAAGCCCAGAATACCTTGCTTCCATTTCCAACATCCTGTCTTTGTGAACTGGGATTTTCTGCCAGCGACCATAACCAAATTATAGAGTACACTGGACATGAGTAACGCACTTCAGGTGTCATTGTCAGATGGGAGCGGCTCATTGCAGGGAAACAAGATCGTGTGGTAGTTAGAAAGTGAAACGCTAAAAGTTTTATGCTGTCCCAACAATGTGTTTTTGTAAATAATTATTATTATTTTAAATATATGTGTTCAGTCCGAGTCACACACAGGCCTCAAAATAAGAAGATTTCATGATCCGTGTATTTATAACATTGCACTGCAGTTTTCACTGTGGAGACAATGCTGTAAATGTTTTAATTGGTTTTCCTCGAGCTGTTTAGACAAAACAGTTCAGTTATACAGCTGCAGCGAGTAGAATCATTTCCTCTTTGTTAAGACGCGACGTTCACATATGGCAACATTGTAAATAAATAAATAAATAAAAGGGTAACAAAACAGAGAGCAACACATTCTTGGTGTGACTTGACTTAGCCTGATTTTAGTGACACGACTATTTCTCCAAATATTTATTTATCTTGTAAACTGTACAGATTCTAATCACTGGTGATTACACTGCAGTGAGCTTATCTGGGAGTAGCACGATCACTATGGATTAAGATGAGCACTTCTCCATCCTTGGCTTTTTACACCAGTTCTTTGGGAGTCCCTGGGTGAGGTTGCTATACGTATTTCCAACATGTTACCTAGAACTATTATTAGCATATTAGCACATGTGTATATATGAGTGTGTGTGTGTGTGTGTATTTGCACTTAGTGAACTAAACTGATTTAAATATAAAGGAATACACACTGTCAATAACTACCCAGCTACACAAGGTTCAAAATAAATGCAATAAAAAGAACCTTATATAAAATTAGAACACGTGTTCTTAAACAGCTCGCTTTCACTTCACCTCAGTGTCAGTTTCAAGATCCTGCTTCTTGCTTTCAAAGTGTTTCATAACCTCGCTCCTCCATATTTATCTGATCTTCTCCAAACATACTCACCCCCTCGTACACTCCTCTCTTCTTCAGCTTCCCGAGTACCGTGGGACTCAGAGCCGTTAGTTGTTCTGCCTCGAGACTTTAGAATGCACTTCCACCAGATCTACAAACTCTGGCTCTACTTTTATATCGCATCTTAAAACCCATAATTGCAAACCCTTCGTCATGAAAGTTTTTATACTTTCATACATGTTTTTTATTTTTCATTTACTTTATGCTTTTATTTTGCTGTACTAATGTAAGGTGACCCTGAAGGTCTTTAAAGGCACCTATAAATAAATGTATTGTTAACAGAACAGTAGTCAACTACATTTATTATTATTGGCTGATTGTCTACCACAACGGAACATGTTTAGTCCTAATAAATTTTAAATGGAGTTTAGTGTGTGATCATTTTGAATTGGAACCATTCTGAGTGGGTGCTGGCATATGCTCTGTAAAACTGCTCCAAATCCATCTGGACCTGGGGCTTTGTTATTTGGAAAATGCTGTAGGACTTCATGGAATTCACACATTGAAACAGATGAATGGAGAGGACGACAACTTTTTACATTTTAGTAGATTTAAATTGTTAATACATCCCTTAATAGCAGCATCAGATGGATGAATCTGTGACGACTATAAAACTTCATAAAAGTCTTTCAAAGATTTAATATTTGTTGTGGATTACGAGAAATGTTCCCAGTCAAATCTTTAGTAGACTAAATAGTTTTTCTTTCTTTATACAGCAATGAATTTTCTAGATTTATTTCCACATTCAGAGTTCTCCAAACACAGCCAATACAAGATTGTGTCTTCTTAATTTAAGTCCAATTTTAGTTTTCTGAGGATGGTAATTATACGTTCTTGTTGCGAGGCAACAAAGGCAGCATCTAATTATTAATTTTTTTTGTTGTACTAAGTGATTTTTCTTTATCTTTCAGTAAGATATATTGTTCTCCTAATTGATTGTGTGACTTTTTGTCAGAGAAATAACAACTGGTGCATGATCACATAACCATCATGATGTGAATGTGAGTGCTGTACTGGCAAAAACAAAATGCCTGAGAGCATCGCAAAGACAAGAAACTTTCAGGTTTGTTAAAAGATGTCTGTAGACTGCAAATGTTGTCATATGCATGTAATATTCATAAATCCACATTTTGAATAGATAAAAAAATAATAGATAAATTATAGTGTTGTGTGTGTGTACAGATGGTTTGAACATATATATGAGTCTGACAGATAATACCTGCCTATAACTAATTTAACTGATTAGCAAATTTTAGCCTAATTTCTCTGGAACAAAGTTTCCATGTGACAAATCTCAGTGTGGTCATGTTTAGCTAACTGGTGGAGTGCTGTTAGATGTGCACATGTATGTGTCTGTGCTGTATGTTTGTGTAGTAAATCCCAGCATTGAAGGTAGAACAAGCATAATTCTGAGTGCAAAGACAAGAGAAAAGAGGTGAAAAGTGACATAAGTGAAACAAAACAGTGCAGCCATCAAAGAATAACTTAAAATCATAACAACAGCGAGGCAAAAAAAACCAAAAAAACCACCAAACATAATATGCTTTTAAATCAGTGAAAAAGGAAAATAAAAAGGAAAGCGTCACAAAGGGCTTTGTGTGGATATAGATAACCTGACACAAGATCAGGACAGCCATGGAGTCATGATAGAGCTGTTGATGTACAAATTATCAGCTGTGAAGTAACGAGTAAAGTAAGGGATTACTATTGCAAAATCGGTAATTAGATTACCGTTACTTTCCCGTAGGAACGCTGCGTTACTGCGTTACTAAAACCGTGATTTTTTGCGAGAATGTCTCATGACAGTGACGTAAGCAAGTGCGCCGTTGGTGACAACAGCTGTGTGCAGATCAACAATGGATCACATATCGAGTGGGAGAGAGTATGAGCGTGCAGCGTTTAAAGCGTGGAAGTACTGACCTTACTTTGAGTTTGACTCCATAAAAAGTGACAAAAACATTAGTGTCCGCTGTGCGTGGGAAGAAAACTTCTTTTTACAGCGAAAAAACCCCTAAACTTCCGAGCAAGTGCTGAGTAGCTACGACGTAATGGGAAACTCACAGAGAAACTCGTGGATTCTTCAACTGACCGCGGCACACCTGCACCAGGGTAAACCTCCGCCTACCCCACTCCTGCTTTACAGGTGAAAATAGCACATAAAATATTTTATTTTATGTGCTGGAATGTGTAGAAAATAGGTTTAAATGTTAAACTAATTTCTTCCAGTCAGAGAATGTTGCATATAATTAAATTTTTGCTTGATGCATAAAGTTAAAAGATTAAAACTAATAAAACAAGTTTTAAAAAGAGACTTTTCCATTTGATTACATTTTGTATGATGGATTATGTAGAAAAAGTAGAATTGGGCTGAAAGATCTATCACTTTATCACCTCTTCAGGTTGTAAATCGTGTTTTTAAAAAGTAACTAAGTAACTAAGTAATTAATTACTTTTGAAAATAAGTAATCACTAAAGTAACGGGATTACTTTTTTGAGGAAGTAATCAGTAATTAGTTACTGATTACTTTTTTCAAGTAACTAACCAACACTGGTGATGACAGCTCGGGAGTCTCCTTGGATGAAATTCTTCTGGATCAGAAACAAGACTTTCTGTTGCTCCAGGAAAATTGAATTTTCACGCTGAAGTAGACTTGCAGCCAAGACCGCCTAATCCGAGACCGAGACCAAGTCGAGACAAAAAAAGTCTTTAAACTGCAGCCAGATGCTGCTTCATTTGCGGGTCTCAGGCATATTCATGTGTTTACTGTCTCACTCACTTACTGAGAGGACAGACGCACGCTCCACTTGACTGTCGCGTCTCTCACCCTCTCTGTTTTTCACATAAATATATTATCCTATATCCTCACATGTGATTGGCCACAATATGGAGGGATTGAAGCATAGCTGAGCCACTGAGAGCTGAGCAGCCAAAGGAAATTAAGTGAAAGATTAATAGGCTCTGTTTTGAGTTTTGTTCAAAAAAGAATGACTTCATATAGGAAAAAAACATATATCACATATGCAGGACACCTTAAACTATTTTTTTAATTAAGCAGCAAGGCAGAACAAAGTCAAGGCTGTATCAAGACACAGGGACTAAACCCAGATTCAACCAGACCCAGAACTGATCCGGAATTAAAACAGGACTACAACAGTTCAAAATCAGGACTATTTAGGACTTAACCAAAACAGAACCACAATCAGAACTAAATGATAGCAGCACTAAAAATCATCATAGACCTGCACTACACTTATTTTTTAATTCTACCAAAGTACAATATTTAGATTCAGAAACATTTATATAATTATTTAGCCTTGTTGTGCAAACAAGCCTGCAGAACTTAATAAATACAGAATTTGAAAAGTAACAAATGGTATCTAAAAGATACACTATAGGTAATAGATACATGTTCTGATGAGTTTTGGCAAACAACCATTTGACTAACATGTGTGTCTCACCTGCTCTTGTTCATCTCTGTTCTGTCCTCATTCTCTCTCTCCCTCTCTCTCGCCCTCTCTCTCTCTCTCTGTGCTGACAATCAAGCCAAACACCAACATCATCAAATATACAGTTGAAACCACATATTTATTACTCTTCAGATCAAAACACAAACACTTTTTTAATTGTAACGTCAAATCAGACTAAAGGTTTATTTTTTTAGATTGATAAATATAAAAACATATTTGTTAACTTTAAGAGTAAAGAGAGAAACTATCTGTATTTCTTAATTGCAAATGGCACCAAATTGTATTCAAACTTGAGCCACACTTATGGAGCTCCACAATTCTTTTCCTGGTGTTTTGGTTGACATCTCTTGATTTTCCCATGTCACAGAAACAGGCTCTGTGTTTTGCCTTATATGCATCCACAGCTGTGCCACCAGTTTACTCACATGGACTCTACTAACCTATCAGAAGCTTCTTCAGCTCAGAATGGAATCGTCTGGAGTTTTCTTATTAATTAACAATAAACTTAGTGTATATGTACTCCTACATTTGATGAAAGTGATTAAAATAGACAGCTCCCTCTTTTTATTCTGACATTTAATTAATTCAAAAGATATTTCAATATTTATTTATCTAAAATAAAACAAGTTTACTCTAAACTGATGTTTAACAGTAAAAAAAAAAGTTTTTATGTTTTCTCCATAAAGTGTAAATATCTGGTTTCAGCTGTGAATATACTGCTGTGTATTGAAATCCCTCTTGTTTTGCATAGAAATATACTGAACAATATACAAAGCATAATATATAAAATAACATCTACCTGAGTTTTTTCTTTGTAAGAAGCCCATTACGTCCATTGTTGTGTTCATCAGTACACAACTGAAACTGGTTTAGAGAGTTTGTTTAGCCGTGGAGGGAAACAACTGAAAATATGAAATGTAAGCTAAGAATCAGCATTGCTGTTCGGCTTTTTATTTATCCATTTGTTGATTCACTCGAAGAGCAAGTAACGCAACCAAGTGATCAGTTTGATATCAATCTTTTGTGATTCACCGTCATATTTACATTATTAGTTCAGTACGAATGATTTGCTTTGGTACCTGGTCAAACTTAAGCT
Source organism: Maylandia zebra (assembly GCF_041146795.1). Lineage (NCBI taxonomy): Eukaryota > Metazoa > Chordata > Actinopteri > Cichliformes > Cichlidae > Maylandia > Maylandia zebra. The sequence goes on along the minus strand of NC_135187.1, from coordinate 35,648,485 downwards.
CTCCTCTGTCTGCAGGAAACTCGCAGGCAGCAGCTTCTTGCTCACATGGGTGCTGTGCTCAGTCGCCCAGTGCCTGAGTTCGGATCATACCAAAATTAGGGGGAATTTACGACGGTGCACTCTGTGCTTCGTGTGTTGTTTTTGTTTTATACAGTTGTCAGTTAGGCATCTAACTAACAAATTACACTCCAAAAGACCCCGGACTTCTGAAAAAAGGACCTGGGCTTAAGCCCAGTAAGCCACCCCCCCCCCCCCCCCCACCCCCACCCCCACTCCCGAACACTATGTCAATTTGACAATTTGACCAAGACCGAGACCAAGACCGAGACCAAGACCACGTAAAAGTGGTCTCCTCGAGACCAAGACCGGTCTCGAGACATCCAACTCTACGCTGAGGTCCATTCACTCGTCATCAGTTCTTTTTTCTAATGCATTAAATAAATATTACAAGCAGTTAGCAGTTAGGAAATAATCCTGAAGTGTTCTGTACATCCAAATTCCTGCTCATATGGAGAAATAGCTCATATCATATCAAATCTGCAGCTCAGTTCAAATAAATCCACAATATTGCATCCAAGCTATAAGATGAAATCTGTGTGTTCCTGAAAGCTTTTCAGTGTGGTAACTCTTTGCATGAAGGCCAGTGGAAAATAGATTTGCACTCTGTGACTTAATATAGTTCTTCAAATGGAAGAAAACCAGATCAATCATCAGAGAGGGTGACGGTAGCCAAGTTAATGTGTTAAAGCAGCTGAGCCTAGAAATCATCTGTGGGGTGCACATATCAACCCTCCTGGCATACTGAGCTCCTCACTGGCAACATGAAGCTAAATATATCACAGCGAGTCTGTGGTGGGCTAATCAACACCTCCTCCACTCGTCCATCAACCTCCACACCCCTCCATCTTCCTACCCTCATTTCTTCATTGCTCCCTTGCATGCCACTGGACCCCATCTGTTCTACTTACTGCCTGAGCAGGAGGTGGTGGAGAAGAGGCCAGGGGTCCCTGGTTTACTTCCTCAGACCACCTTTGGTATTTCTTTTGCACTGTCTTTTACATACCTCACAGCAATAGTTAACTAATGGATTTTAAATATCACATTAATATATTAATATACATATTTGACAATGTGTCACATTTACACTAAAATGAACCAAATTAATGACAGCATCTTTGTATATTTACGAGTTGGATGATATGGCACAGAAACACACGGTGAGGCGAGCTTAAATATTACTTGGTTTGGTCTTTATTTCTTTCAGCTGCATTCACATCAAACTCTTCAGCGCTTCACTCTAAGAAATAAAATGTTGTATTTACTTAATCAAGTTATGGCAACCAGTACCACAAAACTCAGTTGTTTCAATGGGGAAAGTAATTAATTGCAATTATATGCAATTAATTGTTTGATATTTTAAGTAAATCTAACTAAGCTTTGTTAATTAAATGCTGAAGAAAAGAGTTAAATTACATTAACTTTACATCTACTGACAACAGATTCAATTAACTTGACATGATTAAGTTTAGCTTGCTAAAGCTAAATGATGATTATTGATAGTCAAAGGTTATGTTAACTGTAGACTGTAGCTGAACTGTTTAAGTCACTTTAATACATCTGACTTTATTAAACTTTAGAAAATTGACAAAACAAAGCATTTGACAAATTCTTCATTCTGCATTGAACTGGGACTATCATGAATTTATGATAAAAACATGCACAAAAATATACTGGTAGTTAATACATACAGTGGGGCAAAAAAGTATTTAGTCAGCCACCGATTGTGCAAGTTCCCCCACCTAAAATGATGACAGAGGTCAGTAATTTGCACCAGAGGTACACTTCAACTGTGAGAGACAGAATGTGAAAAAAAAATCCATGAATTCACATGGTAGGATTTGTAAAGAATTTATTGGTAAATCAGGGTGGAAAATAAGTATTTGGTCACCTCAAACAAGGAAAATCTCTGGCTCTCACAGACCTGTAACGTCTTCTGTAAGAAGCTTTTCTGTCCCCCACTCGTTACCTGTATGAATGGCACCTGTTTGAACTCATCATCTGTATAAAAGACACCTGTCCACAGCCTCAAACAGTCAGACTCCAAACTCCGCCATGGCCAAGACCAAAGAGCTTTCGAAGGACACCAGGAAAAGTATTGTAGACCTGCACCAGACTGGGAAGAGTGAATCTACAATAGGCAAGCAGCTTGGTGTGAAGAAATCAACTGTGGGAGCAATCATCAGAAAATGGAAGACATACAAGACCACTGATAATCTCCCTCGATCTGGGGCTCCACGCAAGATCTCATCCCGTGGGGTCAAAATGATCATGAGAACGGTGAGCAAAGATCCCAGAACCACACGGGGGGACCTGGTGAATGACCTGCAGAGAGCTGGGACCAAAGTAACAAAGGTCACCATCAGTAACACACTACAACGGCAGGGAATCAAATCCCGCAGTGCCAGACGTGTTCCGCTGCTGAAGCCAGCGCATGTCCAGGCCCGTCTGAAGTTTGCCAGAGAGCACATGGATGATACAGCAGAGGATTGGGAGAATGTCATGTGGTCAGATGAAACCAAAGTAGAACTTTGTGGTATAAACTCAACTCGTGGTGTTTGGAGGAAGAAGAATACTGAGTTGCATCCCAAGAACACCATACCTACTGTGAAGCATGGGGGTGGAAACATCATGCTATGGGGCTGTTTTTCTGCCAAGGGGACAGGACGACTGATCCATGTTAAGGACAGAATGAATGGGGCCATGTATCGTGAGATTTTGAGCCAAAACCTCCTTCCATCAGTGAGAACTTTGAAGATGAAACGAGGCTGGGTCTTCCAACATGACAATGATCCAAAACACACCGCCCGGGCAACAAAGGAGTGGCTCCGTAAGAAGCATTTGAAAGTCCTGGAGTGGCCTAGCCAGTCTCCAGACCTCAACCCCATAGAAAATCTGTGGCGGGAGTTGAAAGTCCGTGTTGCTCGGCGACAGCCCCAAAACATCACTGCTCTCGAGAAGATCTGCATGGAGGAATGGGCCAAAATACCAGCTACTGTGTGTGCAAACCTGGTAAAGACCTATAGTAAACGTTTGACCTCTGTTATTGCCAACAAAGGTTATGTTACAAAGTATTGAGTTGTATTTTTGTTATTGACCAAATACTTATTTTCCACCCTGATTTACCAATAAATTCTTTACAAATCCTACCATGTGGATTCATGGATTTTTTTTCACATTCTGTCTCTCACAGTTGAAGTGTACCTCTGGTGCAAATTACTGACCTCTGTCATCATATTAAGTGGGGGAACTTGCACAATCGGTGGCTGACTAAATACTTTTTTGCCCCACTGTACAATGTGTACTGATTAAAATAAGAAAAAAGTATATATTTACAAAAACTGAATATGTAGCCCAAAATATTGCAAGTGAAGAAAAATAAAGATGAATAAAAATTAAAAGGTTTTTTATTAGTAAATGTCTCACTTTACTATTTTTTATCTGGTAATCAAGTTTTATCATTTTTAAAGGTTTTAGTCAAAAACCTAAATCAGTTTAAACCAGCACAACTGGTTTAGACATTTAATCTTCCTGTAAAAGAAAGATACTTAAGTTGTCATGAAATGTAAATATTTATCAAGAGGAAAAGCACAAAGTGGAGAGAACTGACGTGACATCTGTGCTGATTAGTATAGTAAAGGTTTATGTACACACTGATTTTCAAGACAGATTTCATCTTGACTTGTCTGTGACATTAAATGAAAACCATATACAACGATTACAAAGAGGAACACATTTCTGACAAAACAATGTATTTATGACATTCTAATATGAATGAATGAATTAAATGGCACAAACTAACATTGTTATTTTACTTATCAAAAGGCTAATATGCAACTAAAACTATCAGGTTGTATTCTGCACAGTTGTTTCTGAGTTGCTTGCTTGTCTATTAAAGAAAGGATGCATGGTTTGACATGACATGTCTTAATAAAGCAGTCCCAGCCACCCCCCATCTCCTCCTTTGTCTAATCCCACCTCACCCCTCTGACATTTAAGAAATCTATCCAACCATATCCTACCCAACCCCCACAGCACCGCCACCATTGCTGCCACTGCTTTGTTCCCTGGCAGTAGGCAGAAGGACTGTTTTAAGTATTGGACATCTGTCTACCCATCACCTATTTTTATGCAGCTTTAAAACATCCTCTATTATTTCCCCCACTTGGGTATTAAAAACTGTTTTAGTAATCTAGCACTTTCATATGTTATATCGTCAATATAATCCTTTTAATAGTATTTCATTATGTAAAAAGAGAACTGGTTTCACCCCGACATGAAAATTTTAGTAGCCTTGCCTCCACTTATGATTTGTAGTGACCATCTCATAACAAAGACAACTTCTCGTCACAGACATTTGGGAGCCTCTGCCTCCAGAAAACAAAGAGCAGCAGGGTAATGGCTCAAGGTGCTGATGACATTTCCCCTCTTGCCAAGTAGAGTGTCATAATCAGATAAGAAGAAGTGGATTGGTCTCTATGCTGAGTGCAAAGTTGATGATTCCAGCCTCTGTAGGTCTTGAACCACTCTCATCCTATTATTTTTCCTTTCACCACCCTATCCTTTCACCCCCAACCTCAGGGAGTGCATTTCCCATGTTACCCAGCCTAATTCAATCTTGTTTGCTTCTCCACTTTATAGCCCAGATTGAATAATGACTAATGGACAGATTTCACAAAAAGAGTCACCTGGCTATCTCCTCTATGCCATTTTTCTTCTCTCTCCACCCAGTCATCACATGTCTCTTGTACTTCCTCAGGACTACTTTTCTGACTCAGATGCCTTCTCAGATAATCTTCAGTGCCACCAGTTCCTCAGGAGTCTTGATAAGGCCATCTGCCACTGAGAACATCATTGTTGCTCAAATTTCCTGCTTAACCCTGAGATCAATCATCAAAACTGCTCTAGCAATTCCAGTCTCTCCCTTTTGTTCCAGATATACCTTTGTGAAACAATGTAAAGAACAGTAGTAGAAAAGTAGAAATTCTTAAAATGTTAAGGCTTGACAAGTTGTGTGATGGAGGAGGGTGAGGTTCTGGTGTTTGCTATCAGTGTGGTACACCAAACAGAAAGTGATTGTTTTCAGACAAGCTCACTTTCACAACAGTCATGGTTAGTTGGTATGTTAAGGGCAAGAAGGCTTACAGAGTTATGTTGCATTCCTGAATAAGGCTTCTAAGTTTCCACTCAGAATTTAAATATGGAACCCCCAACTCCAATTTCCCAGTTGAAAACTTGTGAACCCAGAGGTGGCACTGTAAAGAAACAGTAGTAAAAACTGTAAAACCTTTCATCTGTGCTGTTGTGTATTTGTGACTCATGTGTCTGTGTATGTTCACAGTCATCCAGGTCATGGTATTCTAAAGCCTCTTTTCCATTTGTACCTACTCAGAACAATTCGCCACGGCTCATTACGACTTGACTGGATTCGACTGATTTTCCATTACAATTGAGAACCAACTAATGTGCATGGTTTTCACGATAACAACGCATCCAAGTGTCCCGTGAAATACAATACAATATAATACAACTTTATTTATATAGCACATTTAAAAACCAACGGTATACCAAAGTGCTTCACAATAAAACAGCAAGTTAAAACATGAATAATATAAGACCATTAACAAAGTACTGAACAGGTCAATGGCACTAATTACACAAGAATAAAAGTGAATATCAAATCAAACTTGCTAAAAACACACAGGTTTAAAGTAGAAGAAGATATATATAGAAAGATAAAATTGGAATTGATTATAAAATACCGGCGTTTACTAACTGGGAAAGAAAGATTAAATAAGTGAGTTTTTAATCGTGATTTAAATAATTGGATGGAGTCAGACGTGCAAAAACGGCAATGATGATCGACCCAGAAGGCAGACCGAAGAAATGGTGGATGGACAAAATTAAGGAGGACATTAAGACCATCAACGCATCACCTGAGGACGCCTTGGACAGAACCAAATGGAGAAACCTTTGCCGAAGAGCGGACCCTGCACCAGCGGGAACAACGCCAGGATGAAGAGAAGTCAGACGTGTGAATAGCAATGGGAATGTTGTTCCACAGGTTAGGTGCAACCAGGGCAAACGCACGGTCACCTCTGGTCTTGAGCCAAGATCTAGGCTGTACCAAGAGTAATTGGTTGGATAATCTGAGGGCTCTCCCAGGGGTGTATGGCAAGATAGCTAGGTGCTGTATTATTTATAATTTTGAAGGTAAGCAGCAATATTTTAAATTCGATGCGGTATTTGATGGGGAGCCAGTGCAAATCAGAAAGGACAGGGGTGATAGAGGCAAACCATCCGGTACCAGTCAAAAGGCGTGCCGCAGCATTTTGGACATGCTGTAATCTATGGAGAAGAACAGCATGGAGACCAAAGTAAAAGGAATTACAGTAATCTAATCTAGAGGTCACAAAGGCATGAATAAGCTTTTCAAGATCCTTATGTGGTACGCAATACTTAGCCTTCGAAATACGACGCAGTTAGTAGAAGCTAGATTTGACTACAGAGGTCACTTGTTTGTCAAATTTGAAGGAGCTGTCCAGCAGCACACCTAGATTACTAACAGTGTCAGAGAGAAAAGTGGCGAGGGATCCAAAGGTATCAACTAGTTGGCCCCGGGGGAAATGACTGTCAAACACCACAATTTCCAAAAGCACAGCACAGACACACACACACACACACACACACACACACACACACACACACACACACACACACACACACACACACACATATAAATACACAGACATATATAAATAAAATATACGAAGGGGATAGAGTAAATAGGAATAAAAATAAAAATACAAGTGAATTGCACATTTCAAGTATTGAGGTCTATTGCACCATTGACTATTTACAAAAGTATTGCACAAAGGTATTGCACTGTGAGGTGAAGAGGCACTACAGCTTAGTTGTCCCCCCTCCTTTCTCCTCCTGTTTCCCCTCCCTCTCCCCCACAGAGAGGAGTTAAACAGTTTGATGGCGTGTGGGACAAAGAAGTTTTTAAGTCTGTTAGTTCTTGTCTTGGGGAGAAGCAACCTGCCCAAAGTCTTTGACTTCTCTCATGCACTCTAGGAAGCAGTGCAGTGACAGAGCAACATTGTCAGTTAGCTGAAAGTAAATTTGTATATCATCAGCATAGCAATGGAATGAAATGTTGTATTTTTCAAAGATTAGGCCTAGAGGTAGCATATAGAGAGAGAACAACATTGGGCCCAACACAGAGCCTTGAGGCACGCCACAGCAGAAGGCTGCAGCAGAGGAAGAATAGGCACCCAGAATGACAGAGGAGGACCTGCTCGAAAGATAGGATTCAAACCAGTTAAGGGTGTCACCTCTAATGCATGTATGTTCTAACCTCGTTAGTAGAATATTATGGTCCACCATATCAAAGGCTGAGGACAAGTCCAGTAAGACTAAGACCGCAGAACTACCTGAATCGGCAATTAGGAGAAGATCATTAACGACTCTCAGCAGAGCTGTTTCAGTGCTTTGACGTGGTTTAAAGCCAGGCTGAAATGAATCCATCGTATCCAGATAGGCCTGGAGTTGTGAGAAAACTATCTCTCCAAGATTTTGGACAGGAATGGGATTTTGGAAATCGGCCTGTAGTTCACAAAGTCATTATGATCGAGGCTCCTTCTTTGAGAACAGGCTGCACTACAGCGTGTTTAAAGGCTGACGGAACATGGCCGGAAAGCAATTAAGAATTCATTAGAGTTAAGATACTAGGCCCGATTGCATCAAAACCATCCTTGATAATGCGTGATGGGAGAATATCATGTACAGAATTTGTATTTTTCAGTTGTTCAACTATTTGCTTAAGGGCAGTGAGTGACACCGGCTAGAACTAGGGATGGGTATTGATACGATTTTCACGATTCCGATTCCATTTTCGATTCTGTTTAACGATTCCATTCTTTATCGATTCTCTTATCGATTCTTATTTTTAAAAAAGGAGAACACTAAGGTCGATTAGCTTAGAACTTTGCTTTATATCTTCTCTTTGAACAAGATTTAAGTAACAAGTAACATGGCCTTACAAACCCAACAGTGAGATCTTAAGAGATCCAGCCTACGGCTCTTCAATGGGGTGTCACAGGGTCCCCGGGAAAAAAATTGTAAATGTAAAATAATAAAATAAATATTCTTCTGTAGCAATAACAAAGTATAACATAAATTATTCAGTAGCAATTATACAAGAATATCCAGTAATGTCCCTGCCTACAATTAAACACATTCACTTACCGAAAATCATCTGCTGTGGCAAATGGGTTCAAGCCTTTGACCACAAACTGAGTCACTGCTCGGTGACATTCGTCTATCCTGGCCTGAAAGGAGACGCTACCGGCAGACTGCAGCGAGAACTGCCAGCATCTGAGCCAGACTCTGTCTCATCATGGTCACCTAAGTGCACAGGCAGGTTTTGTAATAAGGCAGATCGCGCTAACATAATATGCACTGTTAGTTGATTATTTACCTGCTGCATTACTGCTGCTGCTGGGTTGAGATTCACGAGTCTGGAGCGGAATTAAAAACACGACATTCCTTTAAGGTCATCGTGTGTTTTGTGAGCAAATGCTTTTGCATATTCGTAGTGTTTCCTCCCTTAAATGAAATATCTACTTTGCAAGTATTGCAAGTTGCCCTGTTGTCATCCGTTCTCGTAAAGTGTAACCAAACTTTTGAGCGTTTGAGCCGCTTAGGCGCCGTGTTTCCTGCCAGGTAAATGACGCTCCGCAACGTGGTGACGTCATTCGGATAGAGGAGCATGTAGATAGCAAAGAATCAGCAAAGTCATCAACTGTATGAGGTATGGGACAATCAGTAATAGTGGGTGCAGAATTAAGGAACACCACAGAAAAATTAGCCACAGTTTCAGAATTAATTATGCACATAGGGCGTCGGAGGCTCTCAGGGTGCAGTTCTGTATTGCATAGATCAACATCAAAAACAACTGGGAAGTGATCAGAGATCCCAACATTGTCAATGTCTTAAATACAAATGTCCAGGCCATATGAAAAAAACAGATCAAGGGTATGGACTTTAAAGTGGGCTGGTTCATTTACCCACTGAACAAAGTTAAGAAAGTCAGTTAGAGCAAGAAAGTCTTTGGCTAATGGATCATCCTTACAACAGATATGAATATTAAAATCACCAGTCATATTTAAAAAGAACAGATCCTAATAGATCAGCAAAGTCCTGAATAAAAGCCTTGTTGTATTTCGGCAGTCGGTAGACCACAACACACAGAGCTTTAGAAGAATTGGCCAACTCCATTAATTGGACTTCAAAGCCAGGGTAGGTAGTGTAGGGGAGCTGCCGAATTTTATGGTTATTTTTTAAAAACGAGTCTAAGCCACCACCTCTGCCCGTAAGCCTAGGTGAGCTGAAGAAAGCACAGTCTGGCGGGACAAGCTCAGAGAAGGAGAAGGACTCACCAGGGTGAATACAAATCTCCATCAGGAACAAAACGTCCAGCCCCGAGGCAAGGAAAAAGTCATTTAAAACAAAAGTCTTATTCACTAGCAACCTTACATTTAGTAGAGCCATCCGTGTCATGGGCGCCATGTCCCTACTCGTAGCGCGTCGCAAACGGCTTAGGTTGCTATGATGAACGCCACCTCTGGAAGACGTTATCCAGGTATGAATAGGCAGGCATGCCACTGGGAGGGCTGGGTAGACTTGCTGTCCGACGGAGCAGATCCACCGAAGGCTAAGCGATCTGGCAAGGAGGCAGTCATGGGAGGAAGAGGGAGGATGTAGAATATCCATGCTAGCATGTGGATTAGCCATAGCCTGTGCTTTAAGGTAACCATTAAGACAGATGCGAAAGCCACTCTGTTTGCCCCGCTTCCTATAGTGTTTCTTGTACACGATATGCTGGTGGAGGAGTCCGATCGTGACAGGGTGGCGTCTCCCAGAGTCCAGCATGGATCCGAACCATAGGAGTGAGAGAATCGAAGATTTGAAAGTGTTTGGTGGTCATAAGTAATTAGTGCATTGCCACCTAATGACCATATTACCAAAAGAATGAGGAGTACAATGCAAAAGTCAGAAAAGAGGAGTCGAAAGGAGAGGCGAAGACAGCTGAGCACAAAGGCGTCATCTTTGAATTTGACAGATGCGTCCCTGTTGACTTGAAATCATTAGTATGTGACACAAATGCTACAACAAAGGCAGATGTCGAGGCGACGATATACCTGCTGCGTGGTCTGTGGCTTTTCGTCAGACGCAGCTCCGGCGGCCTGCCACGCGTCCAATAGCGGCGACGCTGCTGCTCCGGCGGGCAGCCATGGGTCCGACAGCCACGGTGGGCGGTCACGTGTCCAGTGGCGGGGGCGTGGCGGCGGCGGCGTGGCAGCTGTGGCGGGCGACAATCAGGGGCGGATCTAGAGAAATTTTCTTAGGGTGCCAAAGAAATCAAATGGGATGGCAAAATCAAAGCCTTTTTTTTCCCAAACACATATGCAGGTGGTTACATATGGTTAAAATAATTCAAATGCAGTAAGTATACACTTTTTCATAGAAATATAGTCTATAACTTAATTATTGTCTGTAGCCCACATAATTACACACTTTAGTTACATAAAACATGTGAGTTTTGATCTAATGTACTGTATAGTCTGCATAATAAATAAATATGCAGCCCAATAAGTATAAAATCCAGAAAGCTACACAACATGGGGCGCTTCATTTACAAACACAAGTCTAACTTAAGTTTCACTGTTTTTTGTTAGAAAACAGTCACATTGTTACAGCTGAAATTACACAAAATGTCAGAAATCTGCACTGTCATGAACAAAAATTTAAACCTAGTTTTTCATGATTTGTTGGATTAACCCACTGAGGTCTGAAATACAACCGGCCATTTTTGACTCCTTTTAGTTGTATTTGTATGTGTTTATTTGTATTTCACCCTCAAATTGTTTCATTTTTTTCCCCGTTGCCTTGTTTGGTATCTTTTCAGCTCAACTGAATTTAGTTGTTTTTTTTTCACTCACATACTGCTTTAGTATTACTGATCTGAAATCACACAAATAACTTAAAATCCTATTAGTATTTCTTTACTGAAAAAAAAACAGACATGTTGAGTAAATTTTTATAACTTGAAATGCAAATATAAAATGTACATTTTGTAAACATAAACAGCTATTTATCTAAAAATGCAGCCAATACACCTGACATTTTTTTTCATTTTCTACAACCATTTAAAAATATTACTAAAACTAAAATGAGAGAACAATCAGGTTTCGCAATAAGATGCCCCACAAATGATGCGTGCCAGTAAAAAAAAGTTTGTCCACCAAAAGACAGAGGAGAACAGCACAGGGACAAACCTGCAGGCCTGACAACAGGAGGTGTATCACTCTGCTGGTTTTCTACTTAGTGACAGTGTTTACATTGCAAATGTGCCTTTGTGGCATTCATTAGTGCCCTCACTGACACACAAAACAAAACAACAACTACACAACAGAACAACTACACAAGACAACACAACACACTAAACGTTACAAATCTCCCACAGCTAAAAACTCTCTCGCTCTCTCTCACTCGCTCGCTCGCTCTGTCTCGCTGCCGTTACCGTCACTCCCAAAACTCTCCCCTCTTCCTAAACAACCAAATCCCACGTGTTGAATTTTTTTTAATTGGTGGACACGGTACATTTTTCCACCGAAAGGAAACGTGGCTTTATTTCTTTCTTTACTGTTTTCACGCTGTCCTTAGAAAACGCTTAAAACACACACACACAAAAACGTGACGACAGTTTTTAGAAAAAAGCATGGCCAGTGTTGGGAAGGTTACTTTTAAAATGTATTCCATTACAGATTACATGCCCCAAAATGTATTCTGTAACGTATTCCGTTACGTTACTCAATGACAGTGAAGTATTCTGAATACTTTGGATTACTTAATATATTATCATGCTTTTTACAACAACGTGAATGTACTATTGCTGTGTGATTTATTACTATTACTGAAGGTCCGCGACTCCGAACTGTAGTAAAGGGACCCCTGACTAATACGGCGGGGTCCCTGTCGGCTCGTAGCCGAAAAATAGCTTTACTTTGTTGTCTGGGTCAACTTTTCTTGTGAGAGACAGAGAGAGGCGTTGAAAGGCTGCTCCAACGGAACTTATTGTTTCGGAGGAAAACACGAACACGGTGTACAGTCGAGTCTTAATAGCTTACTTACAACTGGGCTCGTCAGGCACTCTTCTTGGCTGCAGTGGTTATTATTATATTTACATGCTTCCAGCTCCCGTTTTTCCTCGATGACAACTCGTACCTTTCCACTCCCCTTTTTCTCCCTCCTCGCGCTCACAGACCCATAACGTGTATGGCAGTCCATTCTCCCTGCAGCACGGACTACACTGCCCATGATGCTACATTCTTTAGAGCTATGCTTGTAGCATTCTGCCTGTTAGCTTAGCACAACAACGAAAAGGCGCTCTCTCACCCAGGAAACACACAGTCGCAGAGAGAGAGAGCGTCGCCCTGTAACCATGGAAACCGTAACGCTGCCGCCTGGAACAACAGAACGTAGCTGTCAAACAAAACCCAAACAGGCCTGACCCGCGACAATATGAAACAGGAAAGTACCGCAGTGTAATCCATTTATTTCAACAAAGTAACTGTATTCTGAATACCACCTTTTTAAACGGTAACTGTAACGGAATACAGTTACTCATATTTTGTATTTTAAATACGTAACGGCGGTACATGTATTCCGTTACTCCCCAACACTGAGCATGGCTTATATATATTATCATAACTCTGGATTTACTGGCCTGTACTTAAAATGTAAAAACTTTGAAGTCCGAACTTTCAATGTGGGCTGAAATAGAGACTCAGCTGGCTGCAGCTTGTTGCTATGTCAGCTTACATCAGTCGTGTGATTTGGAGGTGCAGCGTGTCCGTGGACCACGGAGGGTTAATAACACTCACCTTCCTTCCATTTCCACAATGTCACATCCAACCACCTGTGTAAAAAGCGAAATTCCCATGGTGTTTTATATAGCATTTATATTCACTGTTGACTGTAACTGCGCTCAAACTGTTAATGCTATCTTATTTTAATAAACAACACAGTCATATGCAAAACTGGGGTGGCACTTGGGGTGGCAAGGGATCATTTTAGGGTGGCACTTGCCACCCATGCCACCCTTCTAGATCTGCCCCTGGCGACAATGTAGCACAACACACGATCCACCATGTGCTGGCCATGCAAGTTGTAGACATGGTGCCTGTGCTGCTGGACGTGGGCGGCGTGGAGGGCGCGCTGGACGTGAGTGGTGTGGAGGGCGCGCTGGATGTGGAGGTCCCTCCGGCACGCCGACCTCCAGCTCTGGCTGAGTGGGTCCCTCCAGTTCGCTGAGCTCCTCCGGCTGCGGCGCGGGGCTCCTCCGGCTCGCTGAGCTCATCCACGTGTGGCGCGGACTCCTCCGGCTCGCTGAGCTCCTCTGGCTCGCTGAGCCCTTCCACTGGCGGCGCAGGCTGTGGCGGCGCAGGCTGTGGCGCAGGCTGTGGCGCAGGCTGTGGCGCAGGCTGTGGCGCAGGCTGTGGCGCAGGCTGTGGCTGATCCTGATCCAATACCAATACTCTGTACAAAAACGTAATGTTTAATTGTATTTTATAAAACAATATATAGTTGTATTATGTAATTGTAATAATATAGCTTCATAATGATTACAGGACATCACACTACTTGTTCTTGTTGCTTAATAATGCAGAATTATCATATAAAAAAAACCCTGAAGTTGTGCGCTATTTGAGCATGTTGCCTGCCTGCAGCACTAAAGGACTCTGCGAGAGACGTCTGTCTCGCCCTAGCAGCACCTGTCCCTCTCCTCCTCTTCAGTTCGCCTCAACATAAGCTTATCATATTCTGTAATATGATTTACTCTGAGGTGTTCAACTCCTCACTGTCTTGCCACATGTATCGCAAACCGCATCTTGGCTGTTTGTGGAGGTAAAATATGTCCACACATGATTCAGTTTACGCTCAGTCATTGTCGTCAGTGCACACGCCAGGGACTGCGACACATTTATACAGCCGTATGACTATGAAAGGCGTAAGAGGAAGCAATTCCTTCCAATTTAGATGATCTGAATGATATAGTTTCTTTCCACTGTGTTCCTGTTAATGAAAAACTACAAATTCACCCCAAAATACTAAAATGTCGATATTTTAATATGAGAATCGATTCTAGAACATAAATTACCGGTATCAGAAGAATCGATATTTCAATATCGATCCGCACGCCGCTAACAATTAGAACTGTGTGTATTTGTCAGTGCATTATACCAGGGAGCACTTAGCTTTTAGATTGCTAATGTGGTTCTCCATAATGCTAACATTGATAATGAATGTTATTTTGATGGGCGCTTTTACAGTCAGCTCTTAAGGACTGGAATTGAATTGCCTCTACTGGAAAGGGTTATGAAAGGCTGACTGTGAAATGTCAAGTTCTTGGTTTTATGTTTATCTATTCTCTATAATCTATTCAATAGAAAAATAAAAAATATATATTATCTTTTTCAGAGAGTAGTTCTTACAAAGTAATCACAGCAAAAATATTTTCGTGGTCTAATTGTGCTCCATGCACAATTGTGCTCAACAAGATGTCATAAGCTTAATACACTAAGTGAATATGGGAGTAAAAACTCCAAAATTAGCTGATGAACAAAGTACAGAGGCTACGCTACCAAAATATCTACTGCTACTGTAAACTGAAATTAGTTTATGAGAAAGTCAAAGACAAAAAGTCAAAGGTATTAAACATCCATGTACCTGTTATCATTATATAGATTATTACCCACTTCCATGCTGCTCTTTACACTGAGGAGAATAAACAGTACATCAGTTTGGTCTTTCGCTGAATGCATGAAGCTGCATACAGAGTACATGATATTTTCTCTGACAGCAAAAACCCGATGGAAGATCAAAAGTCTCATATATATATATATATGGTAAATGGCCTGCATTTGTATAGCGCTTTTCTAGTCCCTAAGGACCCCAAAGCACTTTACATATCCAGTCATCCACCCATTCACACACACATTCACACACTGGTGATGGCAGCTACATTGTAGCCACAGCCACCCTGGGGCGCACTGACAGAGGCGAGGCTGCCGGACACTGGCGCCACCGAGCCCTATGACCACCACCAGTAGGCAACAGGTGAAGTGTCTTGCCCAAGGACACAACGACCAAGACTGTCCAAGCCGGGGGTCGAACCGGCAACCTTCTGATTACAAGACAAACTCCAAACGAGTTGAGCCACGATCGCCCTATATGTATATATTTGTAATGTGTAACCTTCTTCGTGACTGAACATCATTATGTAAAAGTCCAGACTTTGAGCTTCATCTGGTGATAATGTGCAGTATTTGTACATAACAAAAAGCAAAGCTTGCTGTCACACTGTTCATGAAGTTCTAGTTTTGTCTGTTTTCTGAGTGGGCCTATAGTGGAGGTCTGAAGAGGATTTTCCTTCTGAGGAAGCTGATGGTGAAAATAAGAGTTCTGCTTGATCCCTGCGATGACCTTCAGTCCTCCTGATATTTCTGAAAGAACGTATGCCTTGGTGAACATATGCAACAGACACAAGACAGCTATGATGAAAGAAAGAGAAGAAGTCTGTCTTCTGGACCCATGAATCCAGCTTGTTGTTTCCCCCCAAAGTAAATGCAGCTGATCATAGAATTGTTGTTAAGTAAAAACAACAAATTAAACCTCTAGAAAAACTTCAACTGCTGTGTTTTTAAATTTAACATGCAGTTGAAAGTTTTTAGTTGAATGTTGAATGTTTTAGTTGTTTTTAGTTGAATGTCAAAGGCCTCCCTCTCTGTTTAAAACGAGGGTAACAAAAACTAAGGAATGACAAATTACTTAATTATTGGCAGCAACACAGGTGTGTAGGATGGCTAACAACAACACTATAACATAGTGCGTATGCTAGCGCCTAGCGCCTAGCCTAGCTAACTCATCAACAATAGGAATTCAGAATGATGCTACATGTTGTATAGAGCAGCGGTTCCCCCCCCCCCCGGGCCGCGGGTCGTTTGGTCCCGGGCCGTGAGAGTTGAGCCTCGGGTGTGGAATTGATGGTTTTCAGGGTTTTTTATCATTAACTCGGTTTCCCTGGGTCTTTCCCGTGTTGTAGTTGTGTCTTATTTTAAAAGAAATATTCACGCGTTACCATAGTGACCAGGAGCAGAGAGGAGGGCGCTACTCTCAATATTGTTGGCGCATTTCAGGAGGACGCTGCTAATAAAGTTACACAATTACACACTGAATTTGCGTTTATTGTTATATCTACAAAATACCAGTTTTTGTCGTATCTTTTATTTTGTTGTATTTACCCGCCACACCTTAAACGCCGGTCTGTGAAAATACTGTCTGACATGAAACCGTCTGTGGAACAAAAAAGGTTGGGGACCGCTGGTATATATCTATAAGATGTTAACATGTATTCCTTTTGCAATGTATCATTGTGGTTGTATTTACCTTAGTTTAACAAGCCATTAGACACAGTAAAACCACCAGCAGAGATCGTTAAAAACAACCAGAGCAGTGAAGCTGTGTAAAAAGTGCAGGGGGAAGTTTGTGTGATCACATCCAGTGGGTGAGTGGGTGGCAGTATCTCGTTTCAAAAATGTGACATGGTAGCCCCTATAACTGGAAAATTTTGAGGAAATGGAGCCATGTTGTGCGTTTTTATACAGTTGTTGCTCAGACCTAACTTATTAAAATGATTAGTATAGTGTTAGAACAAGAAAAACAAGGTTAAAATATGAAACTAAATGTATTAAGATACATGGCTAATGAAAACTGTGACTTTCCCTTTGCAAAAAGCACGACTGCTGATTCTTCTCTGACCTCTCTGTTTATGTACATTTCACAGGTCCATGGGGTCGTTGTATGGGAAGTGAATGTGGTCCTGGAGGCAGCCAGAGTAGAGCGGTATGGTGTGCTCATTCTGAAGGTTGGACCACCCTGCATACCAACTGTGACCAAGCAGAACGACCAGACAACCAGCAGAGCTGCTTCAGGGTGTGTGACTGGCACAAAGAGCTATATGACTGGCAGCTGGGTGCCTGGAACCAGTGTGTCCCAGTGATGCGCAGTGCAAGGGTGCAGCGTCCTACTACGTGCACTCAGGGAGAGGAAGGAATTCAGACCCGTGAGGTGGGATGTGTTCAAAAAGCAAAGGGGGAACCTGCAGAAGATGCAATCTGTGAATACTTTGAGCCCAAACCACGCCTAGAGCAGGCCTGTCTCATCCCATGTCCTCAGGACTGTGTGGTGTCTGAGTTTAGCCCATGGACTCCCTGTTCTAAAACCTGCGGGATAGGGTTACAGAACCGCATTCGCTTTGTCCTGGCTCCACCATTGTTTGGTGGGGCAGCCTGCCCAAATCTGACTGAATTTCAGACATGCCAGCTAGGTCCCTGTCAGGGAGAAGAGAGCCTTTACAGTCTCAGGGTGGGTCCCTGGGGCCCATGCACTGTTCCACTGCCAAGGCAAACCCGACAGGCAGACAAACCACCAAGAGAGAGTGAAAAACAACCCCGGGAAAGTGATAAACTTTCTAATGAGGGAGACAAACTCACCAAAGAGGGTGAAAAACCACCCAGAGGAGATGGCAAACAGACCAGAGAGGGTGAAAAACAGTTAAAAGAAAGAGACAAACAGCCCAAAGACGGCGAAAATCCACTTAAATCCAAAAGAAAACTGGGCAGGGGAAACAGGAATAGGAAATCAGACAGGCCATCGCTACTGGCTGATCGGCCGAAACGACAGAAAAAAGCGAAAAACAAAGAAAAAAGAGAGAAATTAAGAGAGAAAGTCCAAGAGAGGTTAAGGGAGAGGGGCAAAGCAAAAGATGCTGAGACCAGAGAACTCATCAAAAAGAAGAGAAACAAGAATCGTCAGAATCGCCCGGGAGGAAAGTTCTGGGACCTACAAACTGGTTTTCAGACCAGAGAAGTGACCTGTGTGCATAAGAGCGGGGCTGTCGAAGCTCTAAGGTAACCATGACTGAAATACAATAAAGAAAATAAACTGTTATCTGTGATGTCATGGTTCTATCCTTCATAGAGTATTGATATCATTTTCTTTGTCAGCATGTTAGCTTGTCTTCTTTTTTTAAAAATCATTTACAGACTGACAGCTATAGTTAAATCTTTGAGATCTGATATTTGAGCTTGTCTTAGAGTTGACAATTGTTATTCTATTCATTACTGGTTTTAAATTAAACTCAATGATAATTTCATTTTTTTAATAAAGATGAAAAATCACCCAAAAATGTGTTTTATAAATATTTTATCATGCCCCCATTAACAAGATTACTATCAGTTTTAATTGATGAAAACGTAACATAATTAATATACACAGCTTCCAAGCTCAATCAGTGTTTTTGTATTCATTCATTTTTTTTCTTTTAAAAACACAACTTGCATCCATCAAAAGCTGAGGCAGGAATAGGCTGATGTGGTTATAACACACCATAAACCACAACCTGATTCACTGGCTGGCTGCAGGGATATCAGAGACACAGCTGACAAAGTTGTTGCTGTCAATGTTTAAGCAACTCAAAGATCATATAAGTTAAGTAGTACACACAACTGGTTAGTTTGTAGCTGCCTTGATAGGTTACTGTAGGTCGGTGCTGATGTTTTGGTATTTGAGAATGTTAACTCTGAATTAAACTAAGTGGTATTAAACGTATGAGCCACCCAATAACTGCCACATTTACCAAAATACAGTTGCTGATTTGTTTGTTTGTTGTTTTTAACTTAAAATATACAGTAAATAATTAAAAAGGCTAATAAGCCCAGGGTTTAAAATACTCAATGTCAGTCAATGTGGCAAACATAATTGTTAGCTTTGAGCATCTAACCACAGACTAGAGGACTGGGGGATATATACAGTGTTAACTTTGGATCTGAAATCTAAAATTTAGTAAATTCAGTAACTTTACACTTTACACATGAGCCATATAAACCTTAATAAGAAACAGGCCATTTAACATCTAAAGCCTCATATGGTCATAACCAAAACATGATGCAGAGGCTTGCAGGTCAATTGAGGCAAAATGAGAGTAAAATAAAACAATTAACACAGAAAAGCAAAGAAAGTGTGCGTGTTAAAATCTAAAACATACAGAAAAGAAGAAAAATGGAAGTGTTAGAGAACCTGAAAAAAGAGAAGCATCACATCATTATCGCAAATAATTTTCTTTTGAAAAAAGTAAAGCAAACGCAGTGATAAAAACAACAAGAGCAAAGCCATGGCCTGTGGAAGCAGCCACAGAAAATATAAATAAATGACTTGGATTCTTGGAACTTCAATATGCCGATTATCACATTAGCTGCCTCAGACAGAGAAAAGCCTTGGAGTGAACGAACGGTAACAACAGAAATGGCCACTGAAATGCAGCTCGGAGTTCTGATTCTGATTCGCACTGACTTCCTCTTTTCTTCTTTTCTTTATCTGCCAGCTTTCTGTGAACCCGAGGATATTGTGTTTATACTATAAATATGATCAGTGATGTTTCAGTGATGCAACTGTCATACTTAAATGTTGTGCTTTTGCTGCAGTCATTTTGCACACAGATAAAATATTGCATAATTATAAAGCATTCAAATATTTTTTCTTTACATCAAACCAAATTTTAGCACGTCATACAGCCTGTTCTTTTTAATAACTCTTATATTATGTCAGTTACAGTATTTCTGTTTTTCCTACAAAATATAAAAAATGTGGATCGATTGTGACTTTTGCACAGTTCTAAACATGTTTTATTACATTTAAGTGGTTACATCGAGTACATTGCTGTCTTTGTTTTCATGTTCTACAGCCTATGCTCTCAGGAGACTTTGCCAGTGACCTTCCAGGCTTGTGTGATAACCAAAGACTGTGATGTGACTGAATGGTCCGAATGGTCTGCTTGCACCAAGGAGTGCTATGACCCCACCAGTCCCAAGGCGGTGTGGACTCGCACTAGAAAAGTGACCCAGTTCCCTGTGGGTGGAGGAATAGATTGTCCAGAGTTGGAGGAGAAGGAGCCCTGCACCCCCCAGAGTGACGTGGTACCACCCTGCATTACGTAAGTACATGTGCTTAACTTAATGTACGATTTTCTTAAAGCAGCAGAAAATGACTCGTTATTATGAACTTCTTGTCACGAATCGCTGTGCGGCAGGCAGGAGAAGGACCCAGGATGCAGACTCACAGGCACGGGGATAAACTTAAAGAACACAGCTTTAATGCTGGCACGGCAGAATACAGGAAATACAGAACTAACTGGGAAAAAGTAAACTAACATTCGCATGAAGGCACAGGAAGATCCACACAACATGAGAGACGACGTCACAGAGAGCACAGGAAAACACAGGGCTTAAGTACACGGGGAGTAATCAGGGAATGGGCCACAGGAGGGAGACACAGCTGGGAGCAATAAGGCTAACGA
Organism: Maylandia zebra; assembly: GCF_041146795.1. Taxonomy (NCBI): domain Eukaryota; kingdom Metazoa; phylum Chordata; class Actinopteri; order Cichliformes; family Cichlidae; genus Maylandia; species Maylandia zebra. Next base: position 35,627,946 of record NC_135187.1, on the reverse strand, counting down.
GACAGGGGAGAGGTAAAACTGAACACACTGACATGAGACATGAACTTTCAGAATAAAACAGGAAACTGACACAGAATCAGACAGGACACTGAACATGACAGGCAGACTCATGAGCAGACACAATAACACCATGGACAGACAGAGGGAACACAGAGAAGTGGGAGCAGGCAGGCAAAGAACAGAAACCTAACAAATGGCAAAATCACAACAGAATACACACTCGGAATGAACAAAAGCATAAGGAAACACAAAACACTGAGTCCTCAGACTCAGGACCATGACACTTCTAGACCATACCTCCCTGTGGTAGACAGAGAACAAGGCCAGGTTGTACCTCACGTCTTTCCCACCTCTTTTTCTGGGGTGGTACAGGGCGGAGTAATCTTCGTCCATCTCAGGCTTCAAAACACAAAACTCTATTTTTTTTTCTGTGTTATTGCTGAAAGAAAACACTTTCTGCATACTGACTCAGAAAAACAAAATCTGTCTTTACATGAGAAAGATCTAACACAATTAACTTGTGTCGTGTTCAGAATTTTTGGAAGGAACCTCAGGAGAAAGGTCTGTCTTTTAAAAAAGGATTTACCTTTCTTTTGGCAGTTGAAATTACAAGTTTACACAGCGCTGTGGACCTCCAGCATGTCTCACAACAAGGATGAACTTAAAGTGGGCTGTACAACATTATATAGTGAGACAAAAACATAGATTATAGCAGCTATCTTCCTCCTGCATGGACGTGGCAGTCTTGGTGTCTGCTGCGAAGCATCCTCGTATTTCCATGACCTCGTCTGGTATCTGCTCCATCGCCTGTAAGAGACAGAAAAGCCTTGATAATCTGATGTTATTATCCATTGTTCTTCTAGTGATTCAAAATTGGTTTAAAATATCATGTTCGGGACTCTCGGACCCAGAGACGTATTCTAATCATAATCTATGTGTGTAAGCGTGTTTGCAGTCATTTCCTACAATATATCAGTCCGGACATCACGCCGAACGAAGCTTTTGACCTTCAAAAGACTGAGTGCCAACTCTCATGAGCACATTTGCAATGTGTGTATGAAAATAATTATAACCGCTTATTTCAGTAAGAGAAATCAAACATCTTCAATCCCAACACTTGGTAGAGACATTGCCAGAGTCTGAAACACCAAACTCAGTTTTCATATGGACTGACTCAGAAACTGAGATCTCAGTGACAACTTTCATTATATCTGCCTGCTCAAAATCTTAAAAACCAGACAGAGAAACGGGTATTACTGCTAGAAAAAGACAGAAAATTCACAATTAACCAGCGCAGAAACAAAAAGCGTAAACATGAAACTCACTGGCTCAAAAACAGAAAACTCATGTTTATTTTTAGTGCCTGCGTCAGGACAAAACACAGGAATTAATTAGTTTTACTCACTGTGGTGGTGATGCCTCAAAACTGATAGCTGATGCAGGCAGAACAGCGGACCCTGGCTGGGGCCCACCGTCAGCAGATGCAGGTGGTGAAGTGGGCTCTAGGAGCATTGAGCGACTACAATGGGAACCTTGCTTCCTCCTGGAAGAAGGTGCTTGTGGGAAAAAGGTTAGGAACTAGGTCCAAGAGGTCAGACGATAGCTCATCTGAGATGATGATGGTCACTGGCAGTTGGTCTCAGTTCCGCCACCGAGAGCCAAGCTTCCTCAAACAGGAAGCAGGTTGTTGTGGCAGCAAAGAATTGGCATGTGGTGGTCGTCTGGTGAGTGGGTGGCTGGGGACAAGATTTGCCAGACCACCCTCATGACCAGATCCTCAGGCAGAGGAGGGGCAGCTGTTGAGCGAGACAGCTGGAGTGATGTGATCTGAGTGCAGGGCTACAACTGCAGCAATGAGGATGTGGAACTAGAGGTGAGACACTGGGGGTGTTGTTGTTATTGTTGTCGTGGGAGGATGGATTGTCGACAACAACAAATCCTTGAGCCAGCCAGGTACAATGTCTATTACAACGGTCCCCAACCCCCGGGCCTCGGACCGGTACCGGTCCGTGAGTCGTTTGGTACCGGGCCACGAGAGTTGAGGCTCAGGTGTGAAATGTCTGGTTTTCAGGGTTTTTATCGGTTTTCAGCGTTATTTCGTTATCGTTTTTATCGTTAACTCGGTTTTCCTGGGTCTTTTCACGTGTGTTATGAATAAATTTTCTTTTTTTCGGTACCGGTACTAGTTTTATTTTGTTGTATTCATCCGTGACACCTTAAAGGCCGGTCCATGAAAATATTGTCGGGCATAAACCGGTCCGTGGCGCAAAAAAAGGTTGGGGACCGCTGCTCTATTAGACTGAAGTTCTCTGTGGGTGTTTTCCAAATCCTCTTAACAACCACTGCCTCAAAGTATTTTGGGCTGAAGTCCACAAATATGCTCCTCAATTTCCAAATCTGCACGCTCCATGACTGGTCGCATCATTCATTCATAGTTAATGGTGAATGAGGACTGTGAAACAGTTTGCCCCCCCCCCCCCCCCACACACACACACACACACACACACGCACACACACAACAGCAGCCCCTCTCGCAATGTGTTGCTCGCGCTCTCAACATTTCTGCCTGTGCGCGCTCAACTCTTTCTCTACACCGTTATATTTGTGCCACAAAACCAGCCAATCACAGACTTGGATGCGAAAAAATCTGATTGGCTGTTCTGGTCTCCAATCAGCTCGAAATGACGAAATGCAATATCCCAGAATGCATTTTGTCCAAAGCTCAAACGAGGCAGTGGCGGAGGAACACAGAGTGATGGAGTTTGAAATATTACTCTGTCTGGGTCACAAAATAAACTTTTAAGATATTTTCATGCAAGAATGTTTCTGTGTAAACTTCTAATATCTGCTCGATTCATCAAGACATCACATATTTGCATAAGTGCTCTAGTGTTTTCGGAGATGCCTGTTACCCACCAGCTGACCGGGTGGTCACTCGGGTTAAACATAATATAAAAGGCTGAACTGACAAAAAATCACTGACTTCACCAGCAGGTATTATAGGAAAAACCATAAAGCCTTTGAACTAAAACAAACGCTGTTGTGACAGTGATGTACACTGTGTTGTTGGTATATATGTATGATTTGTATCACCTTCATGTTTCCCTCTCACCACATATCCAAACCGATATCATGAGCAGCAGCTTTTACAGCTGTGGCTCCAGCAAACAGCTGATCCTAGAAAGTAATATTAAATAAATTCTAGCAACAGCTTATCAAGCTTAAACGTGCTGCTGTTGTTTAGCGTGACATCCGCTGGTTTCCTGTTTCTGGCGCAAAGTGGGAGCTAAACAAACGAGAGAGACGATCAGCTGATCATTGATCAGTTTCATGATTGAAGTAGCAACAGGAGAGGGAGGAGAATGAGAGGAGAAGAGGCAGCTGTGCAGCAAAGACAGAATAACTTCAGCTTTGTGTCTTTTTTTCATTCTCCGGGACGAATCGCGTTCCTTTTCCCCTCAATACAGATGTGTTGTAATTGGTCCAGCCCAGAGTTGATCATGACCAATTGGCTAATCCACCACCTTTCATTGTTTATACCGTTACAAAAACAAACAAACAAACAGAAAAATGAAAAATCACATCAGCCCACCGGGAAAATGTGCGGGATGCTCAATGGCCAGTCCAGCTGTGCGGTCAGCTGGTGGGTAACAGGCATCTCCGAAAACGTCAGAGCACTCATGCAAATATGTGATGTCTTGATAAATCGACCAGATATTTGAAGTTTACACAGAAACATTCTCACATGAAAAAATCTTAAAAGTTTATTTTGTGACCCAGAAAGAGTAATATTTCAAACTCCGCCACTCTGTGTTCCTCTGCCACTGCCTCGTTTGAGTTTTGGACAAAATGCATTCTGGGATATTGCATTTCGTCACTTCGAGCTGATTGGAGACCAGAACAGCCAATCAGATTTTTACACATCCAAGTCTGTGATTGGCTGGTTTTGTGGCACAAATATAACGGTGTAGAGAAAGAGTTGAGCGCGCACAGGCAGAAATGTTGAGAGCGCGAGCAACACATTGCGAGCGAGCGCGAATGCAAAAACTGAGTGAGAGGGGCTGCTGTTGTGTGTGTGTGTGTGTGTGTGTGTGTGTGTGTGTGTGTGTGTGTGTGTGTGTGTGTGTATAATAGCAAACACTGAAATACAGTTTTTGCACGCAGGAATTAATTTTGTTCACTTAAATTTAGCTTTTCTTCACTCAAAATAAATTTCTCCTCAAAGTGCAACACTTGCACCTGCAAAATTTTTTTTGCGTGCGCTCAGAATAGTGGCATAAAAATAACACCATAGCTGGCCCCGCCTACTTTCTGTTTCCATCATGGCCATGTTGTGTGTTTAGCTGTGTATTGTGTGACCAAGTTTCTGCATCTAGAAGAGCTAGTTAGTTTTTTTCTGTATATACTGTAAATATTATAAAAACATTATGAATAATATTTTTATAATAGTTACAGTATATATTATAAAGTATACAGTAATATTTATAAAGCAAATAGACCTGGTAGCTGTAGGGGTGGGAAACCTTTTTCTTCAAAACCATTTCTCCCGTGTAGGGAGGGAGGTTACACGCCTGTATTTAATTTTCGGATTTTCAGTCTAGTAGGTTAGTTGTGTTTTCATTCTTGATTGTTCTGTTTGTTTTCTTGGCTGTGCCCACACTGATGATTTCTGCATCAAATGAAAAATAAACTATTCTGTTTTTGAGACTGCAAATCTCACTGTAGCACTAATCCTTCCATTTTCAAGCTGTGCTTGTTCCTCGCTACAGTGGTCCCTCGCTATAATGCGGTTCACCTTTCGCGGCCTCGCTGTTTTTTTGTGCCATTTTGCATGCTTTTTTTTTTTTCAGCGCATCGTGGTCTGCGTCCTGATCAGCTGTAGACCATTGTCAATCAATCTCCTCCGTGCCGTGCCTCCTGTACAGTACAGCATGTGTTCAACTTGTAAAATTCACATAAATCTTCGATCCTAGCAGTCTGACTCTGAAGTGCTGCACTGTATGTTTGTAAGTTTTCTCCCCAACAAACACAACAATATCGATGAAATTTTTGCAGCGTCAAAGGCGCCTGCAGTAGCACCCAAAAGGCAGAGGAAGATGCTAACCATCGCACAAAAAGTTAGACTTCTGGACATGCTAAAGGAAGGTAGAAGTTAGCGTATTTTTTGGATTATAAGGCGCATTAAGTGAAACAAAACAGTCAGATAAATCAAACTTTATTCAACTGATTCTTCTTGCTTCCTCCACTTCCGTATCATTGATTCATTAATGTTGAATTCTCTGGCAGCTGCTCTGTTCTCATGTTCTGGACCTGAAAACAGGGTTTGATCTTTGGTTTTGTTCTATAATTCTGGACTTTTTTTTCTAACAAGGTTTGAACTTTGAGAGTTTAAACAAAACAGAAAAGTGTGAAAATGTTCCTGCCTGTCTGAGAAAAGTGTATAAAGTGTGTAGTGAGGGGTTTCACAGCCTTAAAACATCTATAATAATTGTAAAAAATAAAGCTGGCTACGTCGCAGATTTCACTTATCGCAGGTTATTGTTAGAACATAACTCCCGCAATAAACGAGGGACCGCTGTATAGGATTGTCAGGGTGGCACAGGTTTTCAGGGGACTCCCTATCTGACTTGGTCCTGTTTAGATCACTCAGCTTTAGACACTGTCGATAGGAGTAGGATTAGTAACCCCACCACCAATTTGACTTTCTTGTACCACTCTACTGAAATGAACATAAATGATTAACTACTCTCAAAACAGTATTTCAGGGGGAATAACTCTGGGAGTTAGCCCTGTAAGACCCAACCCATCAAAAAATAGCTGGAAAATTCAGATTTTTTTGGAACCGAGATGTTTATTAACGCTTATGACAAAATCCACAAAATGTTTTTGCTATATCATGTTCGTCATGATATATTTGTTATATATTTTTTGTATTGCACTTGATACATTGGCCATTTTTGGCAACTTTTTGTTAACAACAATGTTAATTTTAGACAAAAAAAGAATTTTGTCCATAACATTTTGAAATTATGGCAAGTATTCATCATGTTGATGAGATAGATGTCTCAGTATCAAATATGGTACAAAGGGTATTATAGGGTTAATATTAATTAACAGAGCACGCAAAAGTTACTATTCTTCTGCATGGCCTGGTGTGATCAAACAATCTTGAGCTACTTTAAAAATATCTAAATAGCTAAAATTTTCCATAAAGACATAATAAGGTGAGGCATCTGGAATCTCATAAAGTTTGTTGCTGGTTAGTTGATTTGTCCTGTTAATATGACTGGTGCACATATGTCTGTCCAGTTAGGTGGTAATACTGAATTTATGTATTTATCTTTATCACAAAACCAAAAAACGACATCTAACAGCCATGTGCCATTGCCTACATCATAAACTTGCAAGCATTGTGCATGAGGTTTATTGTAGCACATTATAAATCTAAAGAGTCTTCCTCTTCTGCTCCATACAGGCTGACACAGTATTCTTGCGTCAGTGTGTTGACCCAGAAAAATACCACTGTTTAGTGGTGTTACATGTCTTAAAGATTCCACTCATGTTTGGGTTTTGGATGATATCAGCATCATCTTACTCTTATCACGGGTGTCATTTTTTTGTGATATTCTCAAGTTACTCCCCCTGGACCATGCAAAAAGGGAAAATTGTGTTTTTATCATGTAGACCACAGGTGGTATGGATTTTTTTATGTCATAGGACAAGTCTGTCCTTTAGAGAAGTAGGGGTTGCTAAGGTAACTGTGAAGTGATCTGATACATGTGGAAGATAGATTGTTGCATGGAGAAATGACGATAGTAGCACAACATGTCTGTGACTTCTCAGTAAGACCAACATCAGGTGGTTGAATGGTTCTGAGTGCACCTCACTGTATCCAGGGATGGTTTTTTTGCTCGTTAGCCTTTTCCTGAGCAACTATAAGCGAATTCAGACTGACCAAGGGTGAGCAGCTGCATCTGTTAACACAGGTGCCATCATGGCACTGCTGCCTGTTTTGCTACTTCATCTGCTTCACTGTTGCCTTTAGCTACCATGGTGTCAGTTTTCTGATATGCCGGGCATTTAATTGCTAGTACAACAGAGGGGAGTTGTAGAGCTTCTATTAATTGTGAGACAGCTTCCCCATGTGCTATTGGTGTTCCATCTGCGCGATGGAAGCCTCTCTGCTTTCAGTTGTTAGCGCTGACATGGCACATGGCACAAGCAAATTGGAGTAAACATTTAATCTTTTACCTGTAGCTATTTTACAGGCAGCTGTCAGGTTGTGGAGAGCACAGCTGATCAACCATTCGTGCTTGTATGGTTGTGAAAGTCTCAACAGCAGAGTTTAGTTGAACAGCGGCATAACCAGCATAGTCAACCTTTTCATCCTGAAAACAGGAGTTGTCCACAAATACAGTAAGATCAGCAACTATTGTTTTTATTGTGCAAATCCTCATGTGCTTAAGCTTCTCAGTATGCTCTAACAATCATGTGAGTTGCTATCAGTTGGCAACATCATCCTGGTTGCAGGGTGCGCAGTGTTGCACCAGTGGTTCAGTTCTGGAACTTTGAGAATTGCCTTCATAGCCCGTACACCTTGGTTGGGTAGAAACAAATCTGGAGTAGTAAACTGGTGTGATGTATGAAGTATCACTGGGTAGCCAATTGTCAATAAAGATGCCTTTTTAAAAGCTGCAGCTGCAGCTGCCTGGTCCTGATAACTGGGTGGCAGGCCAGCTTCTATGTTGTCAAGTTTAGTGCAGTAATAAGCTCGAGGCTTCATACATGGGGGTGTCTCGCATGAGTACAGCATTTCAATTTCATTCAGTTTCATTTATATATTGGTTTAAAGTAATCAGTAGCCATTGCCCAGTGATGGGGTAGACTATATATCTTTCTTCAGTGCCTCAAAGACTCCTTCTGCACCTTCTGTCCATTGCAGCTTGGCTTTATTGTTGCTTCGACTTATTGTCCATATTATAGCTGATCTCGACTTATTGTCCATATTATAGCTGATCTCGACTTATTGTCCATATTATAGCTGATCTCGACTTATTGTCCATATTATAGCTGATCCACAGGCGGCTATATTCTGCCATTCACAGGAAAGAAAACACCTGGCCCATGGTTAACTGTTTGGGCGCTTTGGTCACAGCTTCTGTTTGGGAAGGAGCAATTAGCCTCCTTTCCAATCCAATCCAGTTTGATCTATATAGCACTTTAAAATGGCCAGCACAGGACCAAAGTGCTGTACAGAAAATAAGTTAAAACAGTAGAATAAAAGAAAACACCAAAAATAAATAAACAAACACATAATACATAAAAATTAAAACAGCCCTATATTAAAAAAGAAAACAAGATAAAACAGCAAAGAATAAACTAAAAACAACTAAAATAAAACTAAAAACCCACATCTCACGTGGTGTCAAAGGCCAGGGTAAAGAAACAGGCAGGGAAGTGGCCTGTCTAATCTCTAAAGGGAGATTGGGAGCTGCTACAGCAAAAGCACGATCTCCTCTAAGTTTACGCCCAGTCCTGGGTACATTCAGGAGCAGCTGATCAGCTGACCTGAGAGAGCGGGTGGGTGTATAAGGCTGTAGCAGCTCAGAGAGATAAGATGGGCCTAGGCCACGGAGAGCTTTAAAAGCAAATAAAAGAATTTTAAATTGAATCCTAAAAGAAATGGGCAGCCAGTGAAGTGAAGCTAAAATAGGGGAAATGTGTCCTAATGGCTTTTTTTTGCCAGCTGCCTGAGCTGAAATAAGCTAGCTTTTTATCACTGCCTTAATCTGATTTTCAAACTTCAGATCACAGTCCACTTTGACCCCCAGGGTTGTGACAGCTAGTTTAACATACTGTGCCAAGGTATCTAAATACACATCGGGGGTCTCGGTGGGGCTACCAAAAACCATCGCCTCTGTTTTTCTATCATTGAATTTTAAAAAGTTAAGAGACATCCAAGCCTCAATGTCATCGAGACACTAAAGTAATGGCTGTGTAGAGTATGTGCCTTTTTTCTTTAAAGGGACATAGATCTGACAGTCATCAGCATCCTTTCCCCACAAAGTTGTCTACCAAGACACTTCTGTGTGTTTTTGTTGGCTGAATTGCAATTCAAACCTAGGTCAGGTGGTATAGGTGTACTACTGTCCAAAGAGAATTTGTGAATCAAGGTGCATGTTAGGGTGCCTGGGTCGTCGACCCAGTGTTTTGTGTTTTTGGGCTTTTGTTACGTTTTGTCATCCAGCAATCAATGCTGAGTTTTGGAGTGCACTTTTGCCTGCCGTGAGTCTGCACTTTGGGTCCTTTTCCTGCCTGCACACAGCCTTCACACGGCAGTGCAAGGGTAAATGAAAAAAGCTGAACACAAATCAATCACAGTATACAGCTGAGCATCAGAAACAACAGTGTGAAGCAGTGATTCATGATGCATTGATTGCTCTGAGGCAACGGACCAAACAATAGTCTTGGAGTCAGGATGTTGAATTGCTAAAAATTGTTGTATTGCAGAAACTTATGATTTATTAACACTTCAATAGAGGGCGGATACCTATTGCTTGCTGTAGAGTAATTTCCATGGTTGTCTTACTCACCAGGCTCTTGGCTGCCATCACAAACATTTATCAATATTCTAATGGTACCAATCACTGCTGCTGAAACATGAATTTGTTTATTTTCAGGTAGAATCCACTCAAGTACTTTCAGAGCAGATTCCCACATGGGACCTAGTTTATGTGACTCATTCAAGCACGGTATCACCAATGCATGATGGGTCTTCATCTAGTATTGATAATAGTAAGTTCAATTCATGTCATACCAGAGTCGATCTATTGTTTAACGGGATAGTCTCTCCTTCAATGACCATGCTAATTGTAACCCCAACATACATTATTTGCACTAAAATAGAATAGCCCTTTATTGTCATTGTATGTGTACAACAAAATTATGGGTGCTCCACGCCAAATGTTCAGGAATAAAATATAAATAGTAAGACACCAGGAATAAATAACAATGAGTTCTTCACTCTGTTGAAGTGTGGGATGAGAATGATTATACAGTTGGTGTTGTCCAGACTGCCTTAGTCCTGGTTGTTGGTCATGTTAACTCATACCTCATCTGCCTCAAGGACCTGTTGGATTAATGATGTGCTGAAGGTTGCAGCATTGCTACAGCTAGAGCTGGTGCTTGTGGTTTGCTTCTGGATCAGTGGTCACCAACAGCACCTTTCATCTTGTCTTTCTTTTGTTTGGTTAGTTTTCCCAGCTTTAGTTGTCTCAGTTTATTTGTCAAACATTTGTTCATTTTATTTGCTTGGTGTTTTTCCTAATCGTTAACATGATGGACAATATGATCTACAACCAACAGCCATGCCAGCTTATTCAGGCCTACCACATTTCCACTCACTTTTGCACTTCATGTAGCATGGCCTCCACTGTCATTACCTTAAACAGGGTTTCTGTTCCAAATACTGCCTGTTTCACCTTTGAATCTGCTTTGAAAGTTGTGAAGAAATTTGGAAAGATATTAATCATCTGTAATTTTTTCTCCCTTCACTCTGGAGGGGTCTACTCTTTCTGGATAAAATGTTCTGAGTACCTCCTACATGTCTGTGTGATGTCCTCCAAACCCTTCACTGTCTTTCCTTTGGCATAACTGTGGGAGCTTAGCCTTGGTAAACACATCTCCAGTAACGCGTTTACCTACCACATGCATTAACAGAACTTTGATGTCTCCAGCATTACTCCAGCACTGCTCTCCTCTAAAGCACTGATAAATTAATTTGCACCCTCAGTGAGGTCTGCCAGCTTATCTGCCAACCCTAGATTGCAGTAGGATCTTCTTTTGGGCCAGAAGAGTGATCAAAAGGACTTCCTTCTGGCACCAATGATTATTATTTTGATTCATTAATGGATCTTTAAAAGGATTCACTCTGTGATGAGAAAAGTCATTGGGAAAGTGAAGGATGTGTTTATGTAGTTGCTTTTCTTTTCGGAGAGAGTTTTCTTTCATGTTCCACTCAATGAGCCTTTGGACCCCCAGATCTGGTGAGGGATGCCACAGGGGCTGAATTTTGCTCCAGCTCTCTCATTTTGTATCCCCTCGACCACACTTTTTACATGTGCCAGAAATTTCTTCCAACATTTCTGGTTTATTAATTTCTCTAGCAAATAGGGTGTGTATGGTACACGTGCAGATCTATTCTATCTGGTTGTTTCTCAGCTTCCATTGTTTCTCTGATTTCATTTTCCAGTTGGTCAGCTCTGCCTGCTATTTGGTCAGCATTAATTTTTTCGCTCCTTGTGTACTCCATCCAGTCCTTCAATGCCGACAGCTCTTCAGCCACTCTGCTGTCACAAGATGCTTCTGTGCTCTTAACCAGGCTTTCCTCTCCTGTGACCAAGGAGCCAAACTTCCTGGAACATTTAGAATTATGGGGTCATTCACCTCTCTGACTATCAGAGGCTGTGTTAGTGTAGGAAAAGCTGTTCACATGCTGCTATTTACATCTTCATTCCAAAAACCTCTGGAATTCCCAAAAATGGATTTAACTCTAGGGCTGCTGTGAGTGTGGCTGATTACACAATCTGCTCGATTACTGCAGCTTGGCTTTGGTAAACACGTCTGCAGTGATGTGTTTACCAAAGCATCATCTTGATACTTCAATACTAAACCCAAAAATGTTCTCATTCCTTGAGTTTCTGTTTGTTTTGAGTTTATATTCAGGCAATGATTTCATCTTTACTGCTACTTCCCTTTTTTCTTTATAGATATCCCATTATTGTTTAATATGAGTTTACATAGTACAGTATTTAGCCTGTCTATTTTTTATTGCATTTATACCATATCCTGTTTAATTTGCCTTATTTATTTATTTATTTATTTATTTATTTATTTATTTATTTATTTATTTATTCATTCATAACTTTATTATCAGTTTTGTCCTGATTACATTGTATCACCAATATATTATTCACCACTGCCCGTAATTATAGATTGTTAATTTCAGCAATCACAGTCAGTGCTCCTATATAAACATTACTATCCCTAACAATGTCCACATTCAAGCATGCTCGGTCACATCTAATTTCTTGTTTTGCTTATACATGCGTGGTCTTAAGGTTTTTGCTTCTAGTTATACTTATTATTAACTCATGAATCACTTATAGTCGATTAGTCCACTGGAGGGCACCCTCATTGGTGCTTAGCAAGATTTTCTCTTTTACATTTTCTGTTTCTAGTCACACTTACTGGATCATTAATTGCTTAAGGCCTACATCTGCACTGCCATATGGGGTGGAGCATCATTTGATCCAAATGATCTCAGAATCAGCTCACTGTCACAAGCGATGGCGGGGACTCAAGCGCAGAGCAGAGTTCAGTTTTATTTACACAATCATCAGGTGCAGAATATATACAGTGGGGGAAATTCGGAGTTACTAGGGTCCAGGGGGAAAATCCGAGAAGGGGAAGCTCTCTCACACATGCTCTCTTCTTCACACATGTCCACACAGCGGGTAGGTTACGGGTCCAGGAAAACTACTCACAAGAGAGATCGGTTACGCAGAATCACAGATTTACACACGGAAACTTCACTGAGGCTAGAGGCTCACTAATGTGTCTCACACAATCATCCAGCGTTGAGACTGCGTCTCGGCCTTAAATGGCAGACACATAATGGCAGCCTGACGGGCAACAGGTGTGAGGGCCAAGGGCGGGAGCCCGCAGTGAGCTCCGCCCAGGCGGAGAGGCAAGAGAAAGGGAGAGTAAACAAAAACACATGTAGCCTTGCGGGGCCGGCTGCACAGGCACGGGGACCATGACACTCACTCCACTTTAGTTACAGTCATTCTCTTCCTTTCTGTCATTTTCAAAAATGTTTTCCTTTTTCTAATTACTTTTAAATCTCTCTGCTAGCACCTTTTTCTTTTCTTCTTTCCTTATTTAAAGGATTACCTTCACATAATACTCTAATCAACTCACACACCTATATAAATAATATACAGCAATTTTACTCTTATTGTACACTTCATTGAAAACTGTTGTGGTCTCTATGAGCCCCTTCATGATGCATGTTTACACATTTTTTTATAAACCATATATTTACTCGAAGTCATGTGCTAGTTTGATTTGATTCTATTCTGACCGTTGTTTCATGGTCAGAAACACTAAATTAATATGTCAGCAGTCGCTGCAGGAAGACAAGCAGCAACTTGTCAATGGCACAGAAGACCTGCTCAGCTCCTTAAAGCTGAAAGTATGTGTGATAGTCAGAAAATGAAGCCTATTATCAAGTAGGCTGTGCGACTCGCTGATTAATGGTCTCAATAGCTGTACTTCACCTTCACAGTTTGATAGTTTTTGCTTGTATCTGCATCTTTCTTAGAAAATAATGAGCAAAAATGTTGTTCCATGTTATCAGTTTATTTATTGATTCACAAAGGAGCTATACCTATATATTCTTCTTGTTGTCACACATCCGCAGGTACAGCTGGAAGACCACAGAATGGACAGAGTGCAAGGTGGACATGCTACTGAGCCAGCAGGACCGCCGACGTGGAAACCATACAGGAATGTGTGGAGGTGGTACTCAGACTCGGGAGGTGTACTGTGTGCAAGCCAGCACTGACACACCATCAAACCTTAGTCCTCTCAGGAGCAAAGAAGGTAATTTTTCTGTTTTATTAAACAAAAACACTCCTGAGAAGGTAAATGTTGTCATTGCATTGGTCTTTTTCAAAATTAACCTCCATCCGGTTTCATTGTCTGATTAAGGCTTGTTTCATTATATCTTAAAACCACTATCATCCTTACAAGAACTGATTTCAAAGGTAAGACAAGCAAACAGCAAAGGAACAGAATGAATGGAAAATATCTGTCTGAATGACAACACTGTGTATTACTTGAAGTGTTGCTTAGATTGAGAAAGCATTTTGTGTTGTAATTCTCATACTAATTTTTTATATATGCATGCTATTTCAACAGAGGTGGCATGCATAGTACAGACATTGTATAGTGCAGATACTTGTGTTAAGAAATACTCCAGTAAATCTTGAAGTACTGAGTCAACTTCTTTACTCAAGTAAAAGTGAATACCATAGACATAAAGCAAGAAAGTAAAAAGTAGCTCAGTGAAGACAATTCTATCATCTATTTTCGTGCACAGGTAACTGGACCTTCTGCAAATATAATATTAGTGCATGACTAAATACTAGTTTTATTCAAACCTAAATTCTAATGGATGTACTTGAATCTGTTACCTAGGACACAAGCAGTAAAAGAGAATTTTAAAAAAAAAAATACTATTTTCTGTTGCCTACATGGTAGAGTGGGACACACACCTGAACAGAACAATGAGGGGTTAAAGTGAGAGTCTGCAAGTGAGGGAACACAAAGATCTGCTGTAGTGGCTCAGCATGGGGAAAATATCAACAACTCACAATGATTTCTAACATGAACTCTGACAGATTTTCTTAGTGGACAAGCTGTGATCAACTGACCCGCTGCTCTTTGTGGATTTACACATCTGAACTCAACAAGATGGAATTAGATGCTTCTAAGCTTCTAATCTTGGCTGAGTTTCATTTCATACACTAATAGTATACTGTATATGTTCTTTATAATAAACAGTATAAAGGTAGGATAATGATTGAATTCACTGAATGAATCTAAGCATCATCATCTTAAATGTAAATTAATCTGTGCTACACTTGATGTAACCCAACAGTAGCCATAAGTACCACAGCCACAGTGTATCAGTGCACAACACAGTGCTTTACAGTAAAAAATCACCACATGTAAGCTAACCTGTTTATCCTGCAAAAAACTACCCAGAATGTAATACAACATTTGAATAACACAAAATTAGTATACTTACTTTTTGCAGGATGCTTCACATGACATTACATATAATTTTTAAATCTGCAGTGTTAGTAAGCAGCCCTTAAATTTACATGTAACCTCTCTTCTTCCTGTCCTGTTTTGCCTTTTCTTAGATCTTTCACTATTTCTGAGTGAAGTTAGCTCTCCTTTGTTTTTCTCCCTGGAACTAAGTCAGGAACTTTAGCTAGTTTGTTTGTTTGCTGATGTTTGTTGAGCTAATTAGACATGTTGTAGAAAGGTTATTTAATGTAAAAACAATATTCCCTTTATGCTTATCCCTCTTAACCCTCTGGTTTGTTCAAAATCACTTTCAGCTTGTTCGTGGCCAAAAGTGGCCAACAGATTAGGTCTGTAATTTTTTATTATTTTTATGTTTTGTTTTGTTTTTGCCATTTTTTCTGCATAAAGCTTTTAAGTAACTTCAGTTCTTTTCATAAATATAAGATAATTATTACTTTTTAAATTTATAACCCTTTAAACACCAGTTTGTTTGTCCACTGCACTAGCCGGAAGACAACCTCAAATCTCGCAATTGTATATAATTGCATTGCTACTGAAATTTCTTGTATTATTTTTTTTGACTTGGTTTTTAAGATTAGCATCAGTGCTGTTCATCAAGACCAAAATTTCAATCAAATCCATAATTTTAACCCTTTAAATACCAGTTAAATCACATAATTTTAATGATTTACATAGGGATAAAAGCATAAAATCCCCATTTTTTTCTAAATAATACATGCAAACTGATTTCTTTTCTAACCATGGTGGAGGTTAGATGCATAGCAATAATTAAAAGTATCAATGAGTTTTATGCATCTTTGGGTTTTTTTGCAGTGACAGAAAAACAAGAAAAATCCCTCTCAGCTTGTTCGTGGCCACCCCCTGTTTATGTTTACCAAATACTATAAAATTAATATATATTAAAACATTTTTCTACTTTCGTTGACTTGATTTTTTTAATTAGCACCACTCCTAGTCATGAAAACCAAACTATAATTCATATTCATATATTATACCCTTTGAATACCAGTCAGATTATGTATTATTACTACGCTTTTGCACCTTTTGCACCTTCTTCTCATTTTGATGGTGGGGTGTGGGTCACACTCTGGTTCAGACTACTGTATCTTGAGATCATTGGCAGAAGTGGCTGGGAATTAGGGACAAGGGTGTCTTGCAGTTGTTGAGGTCACAAGCATGTGTCCCAGCTCTCCCAGGATCACTCTTCATTTGTAGGTTGTAGAGCACTCCCCCACTTCAGTGAAGTTGTTTCCGGTGGGACAAAGACATCGTATCCCAAGACATCCAGGAGATTGGAGGAAAGAGCCATCAGCCATCAGTTAGTTTTCCTTCTACAACTCGAGGTGCCAGCATCCTCTCTAAGTTTAAGATAATAGTTTAAGATAAGTTATCCAAGCTGTATTTGTGCCTATTGTAGTCCAGGATTGCTTCTTGCTTCCAGGCTTCCTCTATTACCCATCACTAACTGCTGGTTCCCTGTGTGTTGTGGTCAAAAGAAGCGCATTCCTCTGTTGCTTTGGCATGTGGGATATCGCCGTGGTAGTTTTGGTGAAGCGAAAGACAGACAACAAAATCTTTCACTGTTGCAACTGGAGGAGCTGGGGAGGAAGCTCTGGTTTGTTTCCCCTGTGCCAGTTTTCATCTGAGGCAAGGCTGGACTGGGACAAAAAATCGGCCCGGGCATTTTGACTAGAGACCGGCCCACCAGGATAAAGATTGAAAATGTGACGTCATTCAGGGGTAAAACCGCAAAGGATTCTGGGAACTTGTGGCAAGAGGTACTAGCGCACGCAGGCTTTCAATTGAACTCAGTTACACAGCGATAAAAAGAAACCCAAAAAATGTCAAGAAGCTGTTGTATTATTAACTGCAATAGCCGGTCGCATGACAGCCACGGGAAGCCGACGGGTAAAGAGATCGCTTTTTTTATCGGATTACGTCGTTGAAGAGAAATTTTGTAAGCCATGTTTCCGAAGTAAGAGCCGACGGATGGTCTGGATATACCAAATATAACGTCTCAGAACACTCCAGCTCACATGTTAGTCTGCTCCAAGCATTCCCACAAAGGTCAGTGTTTTTTAGTAATTAATGCATCATTTTTCTTAACATAATTGGTGATATAGGTTACAAGCAAGTCTGGCGCTGAACAGAAATTGTCGCGCTATGCTCCTTTGTTTATTGTGCATAAATAGTGAATTGTCCTGACACAATATTGCGTTTCGCTTCTGTTATTACCATGGTACACTGACAAAAACGATTTGTGAGACTGGTAAACTTATGATACGTACGATGGTCTTTCGTTCCACACGGTGCATTTCAAGGTCCTGTACCCATCCGTCGGTAAACTGTACCTGGGCTTGTTGCAGTGACCTGAAGTTACTAAACTTCATGAGTGTATGCACTCACTCCAAGAACCGTATAATTATAAATCTGAGCGTGGTGAAAGTTGGGCAGCACGCTAATGTATTTTGTCTCTCTGTGTGCTCGTAAGGGTCTGACCCTCCTTTGATTTTTTCCTCGTATCTTTTCTTTGTCTTTTCGTCGAGTCTGTCTTTGTACGGACCGGCATTGTTCTTCTTTTGTTTTGTACATTCCTTTTTTGTGCAGCAAAGAAAAAACAAGAAGGTATTGGAACCGGAGAATGAACGTTTTGCGGTGCTGCAAATGCTTGCATTTGATGCGGTACTTGGATTGTTTTGCCACGAGTTCCCAGCATGCAATGCGCGAAAATCACGTGATTGCTAAACAAGGGAGAGGGTGCATCCGGCCTCCTCGGCTGTAATTGGTCCAGCCCAGAGTCGATCATGACCAATTGGCCAATCCAACACCTTTCATTATATATACACTTCCTAAAAAACAAAAAAAATCCATCGGGCCATAAAACAAAAAATCGCCAGCGGCCCACCGGACAAATGCCCGATGGCCAGTCCAGCTATGATCTGAGGAGTTCCTCTGCCAATGTGACTGAAGTAAAGACGTTGTCCTCGGAGCTCCTCCGTCAGTTGGAGTCTGAACCCCATCCCTTTTTTACTTCCTGGGAACTTCCAGTTTTGTCATCCAACATGCTATACATTGCTTTATTCTGGTGTAGGCTTACATCTCCACTTCATCTACAATCCTCACACCTTCGCCTCCTGTGCAGGTTCGTAAGGGTGCACAGCAGCTAAAAGATCTCCTTTGTTTTAAAAAAGTCAAAAGTAGATCTCTGGCTGCTAATGCAGGAAATTGCATACAGGGTGAGCCCTGGTTTGATACCAGTGGGTACTGGATTGTAGAGCAGTCTCTCTTCAGTGGTGGGACCCACATGGTTTTCCTTTCATGAGGGATCCACTCAGTCACCGGCTCCTCGGTCTCAGAAAATGCTCCTATGTTCTTTTCCATCAGTTGCTCAGCCTCCACCTCCATGCCCCCCAACCCCAATCCTCCCCCAAAGAAGAGGATTCAGGCACTGGCTAGTACTCATCATCAGTGGTAATGTGGTCAGCAGGCACGTGCAGAGGGGGGGGGGGCTAGAGGGGCTTGAGCACCCGCCCCTTTCCTGATGTGTGCCCAAAGTGCCCTTTTGTTGAGGCAACTTTTTTAAAAAAAAAGAAAAATTTTTAATGTGTGTGTGTGGGTGCGGAGTCCTGTCTGTGCCCCTCAACAATAATATTTAACTATTAATCACAGTTTTGCTAAATAAAAGGATCTGGCTTGCATCAGTCACATGATCACATTTAACCAATGATCGCCCTTGACGGCAGAACGCGCTGGTTACGAGCCGGGAACGAGCTCACAAAGAGCACGCGCATTTTTTGCCGTCCGGAGCTGCAGGAGAAACACAAGTTAACTCAGAGACACAGACTGATGCGACAAAACCAGTAAGTAGGTGTACAGCGTACACTGTAGTGTATAGCACCCAGGAGTATTAGCTTATTACGTACACGTTGGTAAGATGTCTTGTTGCAACTGACGAACTGAAACAAACGAGCGTGCTGTGTGTGCAACAGCGCGACAAACATTACCTGTCCTTTTATTAACTGCACAAGTAGTGCTGGTCATAGCTGCTGGCTACCTGTGTAAGGCTGTCATGGGTCTGTAGCTCTGTCACCGTTTTAGTGAACATATTTAGTTTTAAAGTAAGTTTCCGGGCTTTTCCTGCCTTTCTGGAAGGATTATATTTCACTAAAAAACGATCTAATATGCATGTTCACAATTATGCATTATTATAATTATAATATATTAAAAACACACGCTGTATTTTAAAGAACATACATTAAGAAGCAGATTATATTAGATTTATATTTTTAATAAGACAAAATTTGGATTTTACAGCAGTAAAATGATTGTATCTCTAGTTTAAAAATGTAATAAGCTTTGCCCTGCACAGAGTGGATAGTGAAACAAATGGAATCATCATAAATACATTATTTCATATTTATTACTTCCCCCTCCTCATTGCTTTATTATTGTAGCTCTAGTAATAAATAATAATGTAAGGATTCTGGATCAGCACCATGATGCCCATAGTATATACAGTATTCTGAAGAAGGTCTAAAATGTCACTGTGTGTGCGTGCATGTGTGTGTTTTATTTAGATGGATTTTTTTTAAAAGTATTACTCATGATATAACATTGTCCAGACGTGCCTGGTAAGGACATGAGGAGGAAACAGTAGGAGCTGTGTGAGGCTACTAAAGGCAGGGCTATAACATTTTTCTGTCATCATTTTATTATAGATTAAGTGCAAGAGTTGTTAGGTGTGGATAATTAGATTATAGTTTATTGCAATAGCAAGTTGTGCCTTGTTCTCAGATGGACAGCAAGTGGAGAGTGATATATGAAATGATGGGATGGAAGGAAGAAGAGAAGCAAAGAGTGATTCACAGGCAGAGCCTAAATTATTTCTCACAGTTTTTTGTTGCCTTATGGTTCCAAGCGCTGTCACCAATCTTTGCATTTTGTTATTATCTCATGACACTTGTTTAATCAGCTACC
Source organism: Maylandia zebra (assembly GCF_041146795.1). Taxonomy (NCBI): domain Eukaryota; kingdom Metazoa; phylum Chordata; class Actinopteri; order Cichliformes; family Cichlidae; genus Maylandia; species Maylandia zebra. Next base: position 35,608,068 of record NC_135187.1, on the reverse strand, counting down.
ATCTCTCCTATGGACTTTTTAATGTCTACAGTCTCAGATCAACACAGCCCTGCCCTCCAGCACTATCAGCAGCAACCCCTCAACAGCTAAAACATTGGTTACGTTTGCTTTGCCTTGTTGCCCATATTAGATTCTTGATGAATGTGTGTTTTTGTTATTCAGCCTGGTTCAATGTGCCCCTTTTTAACTTTGAGCACCCGCCCCTTTAAACCTCTCTGCACGGCCCTGGTGGTCAGCTTCTTTGGAAATTGTCCTCTCATCTTCTGGAGAAGAAGTTTCTTCATCTTGGGCAGATGTGTTTTCTTCAAGGTCAGAGGACTGCTTGAAGAATAAATGATCTGGAAGCTGTTAGGCTTACTTACAGCAGTAGCACTGTCTGCACCTGCATAAACTCCAGGACACGTTTATAAACAGTTTTTGTTGTTGTTTGTGCTGCAGCTGCAGCTTTGAACTCTGCAAAATGTCCTGTGATCGGGTTTTGTTTTGTTTTGTTGAGTTAATATTTTGAGTATGGTATCTTTTTATGAAAAATACAAGAGTAAAAGTGCTTTTAACATGTGCTTCAAAGCTGAGTTTGACTGGGAACATCAAAGCTCAGCAGCCTGCATCCACAGAAATTCACTGCAGCCTATGTGTGTGAATGTGAGAGTGACTGACTAGTGGCATTGTAAAGCGCTTTGGGTGCCTTGAAAAGCGCTATATAAATCCACTCCATTATTATGTAATGTTTGATGTGTCATAATTTATTCCAGTCTATCTTGAAAATACATGTTTCAGAATCAGAATCAGAATACTTTATTAATCCCGAAGGAAATTAAGGATGTCATGCACAAACACAAACTATTAGATCCTTAAGATCAAACCTATGTCAAAATTGTTTCATTATTTTGGTCCATTGGAGTGTGGTAAGCCATCAAAGGCCGCTACTAGAAACGAGAATTATTACATGAAATCGCTTGCTTGGCCAAAAATGGGTAAATTATGTAATTTGGTAAAAAACATTAAAAAATACAATTTTCATGTGTTGAGTTTAGAATGAAAGCAATTTACCCTAAATTGTATGATTTAGTACTGTCAATAACAAGGAATCAAAAAAGGTGGTTATAATGGGTTTCAATTGGCCAAAAATGGCCACGATAGAGCCAAGAGGAACAATTTGGTGTATAGTGAATATTATTGACATTATTAAGGAGCTGATGTTGAAAATTAAAAAATCTGAAAAAAATACACACCTTTGGGAAGTTTCATTCCATTTGCATTAACAGAATGAAAATGGTCGAAAAAAGAAAAGTGAAGTGGCCACAAATGGCCAGGATAGAGCTGGTTAAGCTAGATGCTCACTACAACATACAGACACCTGCACCCATTCCCGGCCCACTTAAACTACTGAGTATAACGCTATAAATTATACCTTTGAACCTAAAGTAATGAGCCTGATTTGAAAATGTCAGGAGTACACAGCAAATCCAGCATGTCCAAATTAACACTGTCAGATTTGATTTCAACACTATTAAAGTGTCTATATGGGTCCACACCAGAGAGTGTTAATTTAACTGTTTTTGGAGAGTTGGTACGTTAACTCTGATTTAGTGTTAAACACCAAATCTGTCTGGAGTTGATAATTTAACACTTGGTGTTAAGAGTTTATATATTAACTCTCAAAGAGTAATTTAGTTTAACTACGTAAGAGTTATCTTCTAATTCATTCTAAAAAGCGGGAATTTTACTGTTCTGAACTTCTAGAAATTTCTTTTGGAAATAAACATTTACTAAAAAGACGCAATGGTTTTTGAAAAACATTTATTCTGAACTGTGCACCACAATTTCAAAACATTTTCTGAAAGATGTAACAGTATACATGTTCTCACTTTCATTAGAATTTTGTTTATCAAAAGGTCTGACATGGTAAATGCAAATAACAGCATCTCATCACTTATTTCTTCAATACAATATGCATGTCCTTCATTCATCCCTTTGTGGAACTTCAACGCACTTCTGCTCTCCCCCATATTCCATCTTCACAAGCATATCCTGTGTGGAGATTGAATAAAAATTAGTTGACACTAATTAATGGCACAAATAATCCAGTAAACAATTGCAGCACAGTAAAAAAAAGGAATCCTCTTTGAGCCATTACTTGTGTAAAGTATTTTCCCAAAAGACAAAGACACAGACAACAGGTAATACTGAACTAAATGTAAAACCTCAACCTTTTTCATTTTTACCTAAACTGTGTGCACAAAACTCTGGAGGGATCTATGCTAACGTAGAACCCAGTCAGGACGTCAGCTACTGCTGTTTGCTCGCTTTTTTATGGGCGATCGTTTTCAGGCTCCAAGTAGCACCATTATACCAACATTTCACATTCTAGACATTGTTTTAGGTGTATTTGACCAAAAGTTTGACTGAAAATTCACATGCAAGCTTTTTTTCAAGGCTGTGGTATTTGCCCGCAAACAATACCTTTCAGCTAGCTAAAACAGAATATTATGCTATCAGCGAGCAACATGGCTAATGCCTTTCACACAGCTTTGTCTCAACTCCAAAGAGCCACAGAAGTAAAAGCTCATAATAATAATTGAAACAATCTTTGAAAGAATGACTTACCAAGCATGGCAAACAACTCAAATATGTAGAGCAAAATGTTCTGAAACGGCTTCACTTCAGCTTCGATTGGAGCCGTGCTGGGGGCGGAGTCTGTGAATTTACTCTGTTGGTGTCATAGCCCCTGTAGGAGTTCAGAGTTAAGAGGTCAAGAGTTAATGTTTCCATTGTAACACCTCCAGATTTGACAGAGAAACACTCATTTTTAACACTCGATTTTAACTACTATCATTTTACACCTCAGAGTTACATTAAAAGAATGTGACTCTGCTTAGAGTAAAATTAACTCTACTTTTGCAAGAAGACTATTAACACCAAAACATTTAACACTTTTGAATTTGCTGTATAGAAATACAGATATTTGTGTTGAAATGTGGGGGGTAAAAGTAAAAAGTAAAAAACAAGAAAAATAACTACTGAGATAAAGTACAGATAGCTGAATATTCTACTTACCTACAGTAACAAAGTATTTATACTTTGTCACTTTCCACCTCTGCAACGTATGTTGTTTTGAAACCAAGTTGTTGTTGGTCAAAGGCACGTGCCAGGTTTTCTGTACTCTGGTTTTAAGTAGTGGTCGGCGGATCGATCCAAATATTGATTGTATCGATACCAAGTCGTCATCACTATCGGATCGAGATAGCCTGATGAGATCGATTCTTTACTTTAAGTTCCGCTCTTGTTTGCAGTGCTGCAGATGAAAGACGAAACAGCCAGACTCACCACTCCTGTGTCAGCGCAGAGCAGGCACACTTTGCCCCCCCCCTCTTGTGTTCAGATGTTGCGCTGTCACGTGACGTGACGCTTTGGGGGCTTCTCAACAGGACTTGTTTGTTTTAATTTGTTTACCGGTTTACGTGCACTTTTTAATTTAAGATTTTTCTAAAAAATTGATAATACAGCATTTTCTATTTAATTATAAACTTTGTCCTAATTATGTCCTGGGATTTAACTATTTAATAATAAAAAAGGAAACATCACAAAAGACACTTAAGGTCATGAAAATTAATTGAGATTTAGCAATTCAATGACGCATCCACCTTATTTATAGAAAAGTATTGGTATCGGCGATGCAGTATCGCACACCACTAGTTTTAAGCATTTAATGGTGGCATTGTGGTTAGTGCTGTCACTTCTTATTAAGAGGGTTCCTGGTTCAAGCCCTGCTGTGTTCAGAGCACTCTGGCTTATTCCTCACAGTCCAAAAATATCAATGTTGGTTGTAAATAAGCCACGTATGTCAGGTGCTGTTTAAATGTTATAGTCTAAAGTGCTTTAAGAGGTCAGGAAGACTATAAAAGGGATTTCTAAATGTGTTTACAGTAAAACAAATTATCCATTAAAAGTCTAGTATTTGTTAATAATTCCTCAGCTTGTTTTCACGCAAATTCAAATTTCCAAAATTTCCAAATTCAGTCTGTAACAGCTACACAATGATAAGTAAGTAAAAGTAATTTTTTATTGATATAGCATCTTCCAAGATAAATATAAAAAGTGCTTCATAACAAAAACGCTAAAATGATTTTTAGCTGAGTGAGAGAGTTGCAGAGTTTCTGTCTAATATAGTTTTCAGCTTTGCATGCTGCACAGTGAGCAGGCTTTGAGCAGCCCTCAGGGACCTGCTTGCGACGTATGGATTAAAAGTACGTCTGTAAAAGTTCTTGATGCTTGGCTATGTTGAGCTCTAAAAGTCAAAAAAAGATTCTAAAGTGGACTTTGACGTTGACGGAAAGCTGGTGTAATTGAATTAGCAAGAGTGTAATGTGAAGACTTAGTGAGGGAGGTTTTTCTAATACAAATAAATAATGCATGTAGACATGATGAAGTAAATTCATCAATAACAATTTACAGTTCAGAATGTGACACAGTATTTGTGATAAATGCCAGATATTTAACACAAGTTTCTAAAGTGAAAGCTGCGCTAAAAGTTGCTAAGCTTTGTGTAGTGAATATGGCAAGACCGAGAGTTTGCATTACCTTAACTTTAGGTTCAAACGAGGACTTGTGTTTTCTCTCCATTAAACTGGAAAAATGGTTAGCCATCCAATGTTTAATAGAGTCCAATCACCTTTGCAAAATCTGTAGTTTAGATACATCTTGGGGCTTAGAAGAGATATACAAGTGGATATAATTTGCATGGCAGTTATTGCCTTCGTATTCCACATCTTCCCGAGCTCCTCTCTCAGTCCTTGGTATTTCTCAAGCTTCTTGTGTTCCCTCTTCCTGATGTTGCTATCACTTGGTATAGCTACAGCTATCGTTATAGGCCTCTTCCTCTGCTTGTCCAGTTTCTTTGCATGTGTGTCCTGCCTGCTAGCATCTTGTACCCTGCTGGTATGTGCTGGAATCTTTCAGGGCATCTTCACACATCCTGCACCTCGAGTCTTGCCTGGTGTGGTAGATGGCAGCCTCTATCGATGTCGCATGCTCCTGTGCTGCCATATGCAGTGCACTGTGTTCAGCTTTGTCAAGCTATTGGTAGGAATTTTGATATGAGTCACTTCTGCTGTCTGCCAGTGGTATATGCCATACAGGGGCCTGTTCTTCCATGACCTCCTTGTCCCACTTCTTCCTTGGGTTTCTGCTGTCTGAGGTATTCACTAAGCACATGATCAGTTGTGGCCATTTTCCTGATGTACTCATAGATGTTTGCTTTTTAATCCTGGACAGTGGTTCTGTCAATCACTAGTCCACAGTCTCCTTCCAACTTGGGGTTGTGGCGTTTCTAGCAGCCTCTTTCGTTGTACATGTACAATAAGTAAAGACAGTAAAGAGCTGTTCTGTTCATGGTTCCCATTTGCCTGTGCGATTCCAAGGTACTTGTATCTGTTCTCAGTGTTTGCCTCAGTTGCCTTCTCCCCTCAGTTCTGATTACCTTCCCTCTCTTTGTTACCATCCCTACTACAATGCTCCTGTCGGAATGAAATTCTGATGTCATTGCTGTAGATCCTAGTAGTGTGGATCAGTAAATCGATGTCTTGGTCACTACAGAGCACTGTTTTTAAAGAAAAAGGGCAGTACGGTGGTGCGGTGGTTAGCACTGTTGCCTCACAGCAAGAAGTTCCTGGGTTTGACTCCACCATTTGGCCGGGGCTTTTCTGTGTGCATGTTCATGTTCGTCTGGGTTTGGTCCGGTTACTCTGGCTTCCCACAGTAGAAAGGCTTGCAATTAGTTAAATAACATGCCTTAATGATTCTAAATTGCCCGTGAATGTGAGTGCGAATGGGTGTCTGTCTCTATGTGTCTGCGACAGAATGGTGATCTGTCCAGGGTCTGTCGCCCTATGACAGCTGGGATAGGCTCCAGCCCTGTTATGGATGTTATAAAACCAATCCTCTTCTTTGTATGCTCCTAACATTTAGGAACATGTTAAAATTAGGAATTTTTGCTTGTCTCATTTTAGTCCTTGTCATTCAAATCAATTACATTGAAACTATTGTCACTTCTTAAGGATTCGATGTGAAATAAGAGCTTTCCTTCCACAGACAACCCCCATCTCTGCCTTTTTGTAAAACTTTCTAACTGAATGCATTTGATGTGTTTTGTTCTTTGATTAAAATAATTATAGAACTTTCATCTGATTTTTAAATTACTGTTATAATCCCAGTCCTAAAAAGTAGAGAGTCCAGAGTGCATTAATAAACCTGATGTTAAGACATCCAAAACTTTGTGACATCATGTTGAATTTATAATAAAGTGTAATTTAAAAATATGCAGAAGTCATTTTCACATGATGGCATGATCTAACAACTCAAAATAGGGCTGTTTAGTTTATCTGGTCTACAAAATTCAGCCCAAATAGTTGATAGGAGTTTCACACTTGATCCTATACAGTTTCATTTGCATGGTTGCAAGGTTGAAACTGGGTTTGGAAAACAACCCCCTGCAGGTACGAGCATTGGACTGAAAGTGTCTTTAAAACCAGCAAAGAACAACTCTGAAACACCTCCATCAAGCCTGGAGAGCAAATCGAAAAAGAAACAGCTTAAAACAAAAATATAGAATTAATAAAACTAAACTTTATTGAAAACCAAAAAAAACACATATTATGATTTAGTATTTCTATTAATTAGATCATGTACTGACCTGAGTATACTGATTAGTGCCAGTTGCACTCAGCCATTCATTAATATTGCTGGAAACATCAATGTACTTTTACAAATGGGATGAGAGGAGGGTCAAAAAAAGAAAGGTGTGGCTCTACAGACACCCTTGTGAACTACAGACACCCATTACACAACATCCTCATGACCAGAGCCAGGGACACAGACGGGAAGAGAAATGTGCTAAACTTGACTTGGCTCAGTCCGGTGTTGCCTCGCCATGCAGGTTAAGACGAGGAGATCAAGAATATTCCAAAATTAACTGGGTTGGACAGAAGTGGGATACTGACAGTCAGTGAAACTGACCCTGAGGGGGAAGTGGATTAGAGTAAATGCAGTTTTGGTTGCTTGAACTAGACCACTGGCCTGGGAATAAAAAGCTTACTTTTAGTTCATTGAATTATGAATTATTTATTTTAAAAGTACCTGTTCTATTTTATTGTGTCTATTAATGTTCTATTAATTTCTTATTTATTTTACTCTTTCTGTGCACTTTGCAACTGTTTCTCTGTCAGAAGCCCTTAATAAATAATTTTTGATTATTAAGGTCCTGATCTGGTTAACTTAAGACATTTCCATCTCCAGGCATATGATTTATCAGAAGACCCTTCGATTCTTCTATTTCACAATGCTTATATAATTTTGTAATTTACACTTTAAAAATGGCAGCAGTAAGGGCTACATTGGAACCTTGCAGTTCGACAGATAACAAGTCACTTAGAACGCAGCATTGTGGAGACAACAGGATGTGGCAAACCAACAGGGAAGATGCTGTAGCTGATCAGTGTCTTGACTGGGCTGCACTGCCAGGTTGCATTTAGGTGTTACATGTGTTTTCGGAATAGTGTATGCATCTAAAATCCCATTTGATACATTTTTATATTGAGTTTTTCCTTCTGTTGTGTGCTTAATTAATATTTTTATAATGCAGAAATTATACATTTGTATTTTTATAAAATATCATCTGCATAAAAAATGGCTTCATGGTCTATGGTGGCTGTTTGAATACATTTTTGATATTTTCATTTTGTCTGATTAAATCCTCTACTGGCTCTATGAAAAATGTAAAGAGCGAAGCAAAGAGAAGACATCCTTATCTAGTAACATTGTGGAGCGTGAGGATAAGATTAAAATGTGAGATTTATTGATAAGTAAAAGTTGTTTACCTTTAATAACATCAGTCTGGTCAGGATGAATTAGAATTGGTATGATTTTGTCTTGTCTAGATGCCTGAGCCTCATTTATAATTTTAATGTCTGTATTGATTTGAGAAAGCAGCTGACAGTCAGAGAGGCTGGCGTAATCTTTATTTGGTTTGGAAAGCAGGGTGATCATTGCTGTGTTCAAACTTGGTGAGACTGGTTTTAAAATCTGAGGTCATTCTTATGAGTAGTGGAGATGGAAATGAGCAGAAATGTTCGTAGAACTTCGCAGTGAAGCCATCAGGTAAAAATACTTTCATGTGTTTTTCTTTCTTTATTCATGTTTTCTCAGTTTGCATACAGTTTTTATTATTGCATTAAAACTTATGTTGTATTAGCAACTCAGTGACTCATTGAATGCTGTAAATTAGTGACTTTATCCATCTTAAGGTTTTGATTGGTTTAGTGGCTCCTCTTTAGAGATTTCTCTCAAAGAAAGAGAGGACCATATTACTGACTGGAATGTCTTAGGCTACGTTCACACTGCAGGCGAAAGCGCATCAAATCCGATTTTTTTTGACCCCCTGCGACCCATCTATCCCATCATGGTCTGACAGTGTGAACGACACAAATCCGATATTTTCAAATCCGATCTGGGTCACTTTCGTATGTGGTGCTGAATCCGATACATATCTGGTGTTTTAGAAAGCGACTGCTGTTTGATGGTCAGGTCGCATTAAATCCGTCTTTTACGTCACCGACACAAGACAGACGCCAATTATCAGCGCCGGAGAAGCGCCCGAGAAGACATTGCGAACACTTCCTGGCCATCCAGTGTAGATGTCAGTGAAACTGTTGGGAAGACAACGTTGGAGAAACGTGAACATTTTATTTGTACTGTATAATCTGTAGATTCTGACAGAAATCTGCAGCTATCCTTTGAAGCACCGCTCCTCTAAAACAGCAACAAGGATCATTATTAGGTTATTTACATTATTATGTAAATAACAAAATAACTTCAAGCAAAAATTGGGAAACGTAAAGTCCGAAGTCTTTATATTAAGGGCCATCTATCAAACAATGCTGTTTGTGCTGGGTCTAAACAGAGCGCGTTGTGTGTGACGCCTTCTTTTGCACATGCGGGCCGCTTTGGGCATTCACACTAGAGCGCGTTTGCTGTCGCATTTTATTTGTAGTGTGAACAAGCAGACAAAAAAATCGGATTTGATCAAAAAATTGGAATTGAGCATTAAGACCTGCAGTGTGAACGTAGCCTCAGAGTCACTTTGTGTATCCTGATCCCACTTAATCCAGCTCCACCTGTCTATTTTGCTTAGCCTAATTTTTTCTGGAATGATTATTAGTATTTTGTTGCCAGAACACCCCAGTAAGACAAAAGAATCTGAAACCTTGCGATATTTTAAGATGGGTAAGTGAGCTCTATTGAGCACATGTTACACTGGTAGCCTCACACACCTCTCAACAGATGCTTAATTAAACTATGCTCTAATATTTGTTCCAAACTCTACCAAAACATTAAAAACAAACAGATTTTGTTGCTGACTAGTAAATTGCTTTTGACCACAGCAGTGATATAATTTCTTAGAGCTACTGTCATTGCAGAACTTGTGATTTTTAATTCGGATCTAATTGGCTGATAATTTAGCTGTTGTAATGTAAGAATTTGCTCTCTAAAGATGATCAGCAAACCCCAGTGGGACTGAGACCTTAATATCTCAGAATACTGAACATTATGATCAATGCAACACCTACAGGGCATGAAACTGTGGCATGCTATATATAATAGCTGTGTAACTCTGATGCAATGAATCCTCATCTGGAAAGGAACTGGCAATAAGGTTATTAGTCAGCTGGTGCATAGCAGCACAGAGCAGTGCCCTCTGGTGTTGGGAAGCACAGCACAAAGAAGAATGAGTCACAAAGAGTCAGAGCTCTGTTGTGCTTTTAACCTTCACTGGTAACGACTTCATCAGTTTCTTCACAAATAGAATTTTAACTGTTAGAAAAAACAATACTCATAACGGTCTCACAGAAATTACATTATGTACAGCTATTTTCAGTGTCATTGATACTGGGAGGTCTCCTTCCAAGTCTAGAGCGGGGCATCACTGAGCTGCTGGACAATCTAAGGTGCAACCTAGCAGTGTTGGGGTGGACCAAAAGATAATATCCCAGAAGGGTTTAGGTCAGAAGAGCATGGTGGCCTGTCAATGGTATTAATTCCTTATCCTCCAGGAACTGCCTGCATAGAGGCATTTGAGGTATTGTCATGCACCAGGAGGAATCTAGAACTGACTCCACTGGTGGAGCTCTGAGATTGCCCATCCTGTTCTTCCTTGCACAGAGAATCTCCTCCATGCTCTTGAGACTGTGCTGGCAGACATGGAGGGGCTGAACTTCCTGTGCAACCTTTGTAGAGTCCATGTATTGCCTGTGTCAGTATTGCCAAAAAAAAAAGAAGGAAAAAATAGAATAGAATAGAATAGAATAGAATAGCCATGTTATTGCACACGTACAGCAAAATTGTGGATTCACCTCACAAACTGTGGATGGAATACAAATATAAATAGCTGAACAGCAAGAATAAATTTCAGAGAAGAGTAGTATGTACAACAAGTGGAATACATACATCAGGAAGACGTCTATCCCAGGAGCCTATCCCAGCTAATAGGGCGAGAGGCAGGTCGCCGATCTGTAGCAGGGCCAACACAGACAACCCACATTCACACCTATGAACCTCTTTCTAAAAAAAATATTAATGTAGGGCAGATGAACATCCATTGATATCAGGTAACTATAAAAGATATATGGCAGAGTAACTTTGTAATTAAGATGAATTTAGTAGACACAATTACGATATCAGCCAATAAATGAGTGTAGGTAGATTTCTTCTACATATTCGTATGCATCAGACAAGTGGACTGGACTGGTTCTTATACAGCGCTTTTCTACTCTTCTGAGCACTCAAAGCGCCTTACACAACTTGTGCATTCACCCATTCGCACATTTTTCTAGGTGCTTTCTAGGTAACATTCACACACACTCATACTCCGATGGATACATCAGAGAGCAATTTGGGGTTAGTATCTTGCTCAAGGATATTTGGCATGCAGACTGGAGGAAGCCAGGAATTGAACCACCAGCCTTCCAATCAGTAGATGACCCGCTCTACCACCTGAGCTACAGCCACCCCAACAAGTCAATATGCAACTCAAATGCTGCTGATTAATGCAATGGTTCAAATAAGTAAAAAGAAAACTGGGGCACCATCGGGAAAGGGGTCGGTGTTCAAGCCCCTTCCACCCCCACCCTCTGCACGTGTCTGGACAAATGTATGACAGACACACACATCATCGAAAACTAAACACATTTTCTATATAAATTCAGTTAATTTTGGTTAGTTTTGTGAAAGCTCATTCTAGTTTTAGTTAGTTTTCCTTTTTTTTTTTTTTTTTTTTACAAAGTCTCTTTTTTTTTTTTCTACATCCATCATCCATCCAACAAAAATGCTTTTTTACTTCTAGTGTTTGTTATTTGGTTAGTTTTTGTTAACGATAACAACCTTGCATTGGACTAGGTCTAAGTAGAGTCCTTCTGTGAGTGGCCTGATCCAGGAGCAGGTGGAAGGGGGGATTTGAAGGAGGCCCAGTTTGGTGATGAGGATGTTTGGGATTGTGTTGCTGAACGCTAAGCTGTAGTCCACGGAGAGCATCCTCATCTCAAGATGGCTCAGTGCTCTGTGAAGGGTGATAGTAATGGCATCCTCTGTGGACTGATTTGCTTGTTCAGCAAACTGGTGGGGGTTGAACGAGGAGGGAGGCAGGCAGTCTCTGGTGTGCTGAGAAACACTTCATGACTACAGACATGAGAGCTATAGGTCTGTAGTCACTGAGGCTGTCTATTCCAGTATTTGGGGGATGGGAATGATGGTGCAGGCCCTCAGACAAGTAGGAACAGTGGCACGAGTCAGGGAGAGGTTGGACAGCCTGATGATGAAAACCCATGTCAGTGATCTCCTCCTGTAAAACAGGTGTAATCAGGAGGAATACGATTAGAAATGAGTATATCAGAGGTAAAGTTCAAACTGAGCAGTTTGGAGACAAAGAGAGGCAAAGATGGAATATCTTGGAATGAGAACAAAAAGATCGAAGAGGGAAAATTGTAGATTTACACAAGATGAGGAGGTTCGCCTTGACCTATTTCCAAACAGCTGCAGATTGCAAACTTAAAAAATCTTTTTGTTGATGTTGAATAACTGTTGAATGGCAGTCTATAAATCACATCAATAACTTAAGCCAGCCTAGATCTCAGCTTGAAGTACTTTTTGAACTTTCTAGCAAGAAAGAAAATTAGATGTGACAGGAGTGACTCAAACGGACAAACTCTTGCTCTGGGGCCCAGCTCTGTTTCACTCACCCAGAGCATCACAGGGCAGTGGTGGTTGTAACACTATGAGAAAGAAAATGACTGCTTTCTATCTTACCCGCTATTCCCAAAATATTAACAATAGAACCACCAGTAGTCCATGATAAAGTGACTGGATTGCTCATCCGCCAGCTTTTGCCACATTAGCACTCAAGGGCATGTCGTCTACTGCCTACCAAGCAACGCTATTAAAGGACACACCTTTGGCTAAGCAATTTGTATGTGCATGAGTTCTGCTGTGACACAACTATGATGACTCATCAGCCTGACGACCTTGCAGACAGCCATCTGCAGCTGATGGAGCAGAGGTCAACTGACAATCAGGACTCACTATGCCGTCTGTCATGTGTTGTAGAAGTCACATGACTGTGGGTATATGCGAAAATACATGGATTATCACCCTCAGCACCACTTACTGAACAGATAGCTGAGTACTTTCTAATCACTTTACAAGGCTTTGAGTGCTCAGGTAGAGTAGAAAAGCCTTATATAAGAACTATATAAGTCCATTTACCATTTTAATGAGCTTTTTTGTTTTTAAACTATGTCTTAAAGCCTTTTTGGCATAGATTAACACTGTGTCTTTGTGCTTGTCTGTGTCTCTATAGCACTGCGGCCAGTGGACAGTAAGCTTTGTCTGGGTATTCCTCCAAACACCACCCAACTCTGCCACATAAGCTGTCCTGTTGATTGTGAGGTATCTTCGTGGCGCACGTGGGGACCCTGCACGTATGAAAATTGTCAAGACCAGGTAGCCAAGAAAGGTAAGAGATACTGTTAGGGTTACAATAGTATATTGTGTCATAAAGTGACTAATCAAAGGAGTTCTGTAGGGTTTACTTTCCTGAAATCTCCCTTTAAAAATTGCATACCCCTTCATCTGCCCTACGGTTGTTATTGTGCCCCAATAAAACAAATAAGCCAACAAAATTTGCAGTGCATTGACTTTTACCCAGATTTACAATGTACAAAACATTCTACCTTCATATTCTGTAGTATTTTACTGTGTTTTTGATTGTGTATTGCAAATGTTAAACTTGATGTTGACAATAAAGTCAAAATCAATTACAGAAGCCATACAGTTGGAATGGGTCTCTGACTGCTGTCGTGGGGATGTTAGTCCATCAGTAGAGTTGACACAGTCACTGCTTCATCTCTAGTTATCCCTGGAACAGCAGTGTCCACCATGACTCTGCCTTAATGAAGAACATCAAATTAAAAGGATGACTAGAAATTGTTGAAATGGATCCTTCTGGCTTTATTTACTTTTATCGTGTGTCACTGTCAGTCCATTCCCTCCCTTGAGATACTTTGTCAGACCTTTTTTGCAGCTGTCGTCCTGAGTATAACCTGTGCACTTCAGAAATTATCTGGCAACTTCAATTTGCAGTCAAGTCATCAATAAACATTAGTGAGTTGGTTTCACATGTCCATGCCATGTGGTAATTTTTGAATCATGAGGCGTTCCTTTCCTTATCTTTGCTTTTCTCTTCCTTCTTGTGATTCAATTTAATCTTGTTTTCATATGTTTTTATTTTTGTTTGGTTTGTTTGTTTTCAGAACTATTTTTTTCAGAACTGTTTTCTCTTAACATCTAATCTTGTGTTCCTGTTGTTGGGTTTTACCAGGGGTGCGAAATTTTACTGTAAAGCCAATGATTTTCCTTCATGAAGGCATTTCATTCAGAAAGGTGTGTCTTGATTGTAGATTTGAAAAATGACCTCATTAAGAGTGTTCTTAACCAAGGAAAGTATTTTGTGATCAGCCACTTTATTCGTCTCCTGTGTCCTTCCAATGTCACTGAGCTGGATAAAGAATACATCAAATTGCTGACTTGGCCACTCCTAAAGTATTTTCTATCTCTCTCATAGGTTTATTTCAATTTTTCATGAATGACTTGCATCAAGATCTCTTTGGACCTCATGTTGACATTTCCAGTGAACAGCCACTAAATAGTTCAACACTTGAATTGAACTTCAGGTCATTTGTGACTGACTAAATGACTGAATAAAGAAACTGCTTTTCAGTCAGTTTTGAATGTTGGACGTCTGAAAATATGGGACTATGTATAAAAGTGCATCTAAGGAATTTTGTTAAACCTTTTAAAACTGAAAGTCTTCACTGCACACACATCTTTTCCCAGTAAAATCTACCGGGGTACAGTACAGTGTCAAAACAGTAAAAAAAAGTGTCAGATTTATATCAAAGTAAGTGTTCAACAGCAAACTGAGCACTTGTTTTCTATGTCACATTTCACTTTCTGAATTCCACAAGAGGGAGGTTGCCATCATGTTTTACTATATAGACAGCCTATGACATCCTTGACCAAGTCCCAAGCTATGTATCCTCAATTTATGCAGTCAGCAGTGTTCAAGAATAAGACATGTGACCTGGATAAAACTGCAGTGCTATCATCTTAATTAATGTTAATTAGCCACAGCTGACTGAATTTAGTAGATGACAGTTGCCTTTTCAAAATGTGAAATGGTTTTAGGACACAATGAATAATGCAAAATTAAAAATAAACAGAGCCAAAATCTTCATGTCAAAACAAAGATTCATAACCTATCACATAGCCTTCACTCCTGCCTTTCAGTTATTGCATCCATGATACACTCTGCAGATAGCAAGTCAGTGATGACTGAGAGTATAGCATTCAGTCCTCATCTTCGTTTATACAACCCTAATCCCCACCTCAACTCTTGCCGATCAAACAATTTCCCAAATTAATTTTTCTCTTCAGGCATTAGTCATGTGCAACATATAACAGACAATCAATGCAGGACTACATAAACTGCAAGTGTGCAAAAATTGCAAAAGAAACAGAACAATACAGGCACAAGACAGCGCAGACACAAACATGCAATAGAAAAGCGCAACAATGACAGTAGGTTGTGCAGAAAGTAACTTGATATATGAAGGTGTGTGTGTGTGTGTTAGTCCAGTGTGTTCAGGAGTCTGGCGGCTTGGGCGAAGAAACTGTTTCGCGGTCTGGCAGTGAGCGCCTGGTACCTGCCAGAAGGCAGCAGATTGAAGCTTGTGTGTGAGGGGTTTTCCACAATGCTGGTGGCTTTGTGGAAGTAGCGGGTGTGATGGATATATGCATTGCATTATTCATCATGCAAAGTTCTTTGAATCTTTGTTAATTTAACTCCTAATCCATCCAATTTTATTTATAAAACACTTTAAAATACCAGGCACAGGACAAAAGTGCCGTACAGAGAATAGGTCAAAAACAATAGAATAACAGAAAACAGCAAATATAAATAAATAAAACACACAATACATAAAAATTAAAACAGCCCTATATTAAAAAAAACAAGATAAAACCGCATAGAATCAACTAAAAACAACGAAAATAAAACTAAAAATCTCTAAAGGGAGACCGTTCCACAGTTTTGGAGCTGCTCCAGCAAAAGCATGATCTCAGTCACTTGTGCTACATGTAACAATGGACTGTTAAAAGCAATATTTCAATAAAAAACATCTGGTGAAAAAATATGCTACAGTTGTACACAAGCTTACACACAGGGGTAGCCATGGTTTATTAGTTTGAGATCATGTAGCTCATTAGATTTCTGTTGTTCCCCCAAAGGCTTTAAATTGAGGAAGAGGAGAATCATCAATGAACCAACAGGTGGGACAGGAAACTGCCCCCACCTGGTGGAGGCCATACCATGTGAAGACCCGAGCTGCTACGACTGGCTGGTGGTTAAACTGGAGGACTGTATCCCAGATAATGAGGAGAAGTGTGGACCAGGAATCCAGATCCCTCAGGTCCAGTGTGTCAATAGTGACGGTGAGTATATGTGAACATATTTATCCTAGTCCGAGGTTTAGGAGTAGCTGGTCTCTGAAGTGCTTGGAGATTGCCTTTAAGTTTTGGTTCCAAGCAAAAGCTACTGTGGTGTTTTGACACTTTCCATAAATTGTCTATCACTCTGCTAGCAAAACATCCCCAGGGTACTATCTTCATACTGTAGAAAACTCAAAACACTGATGATTTTCTGTAGTCAGGTCTCTCTGAGTAGACAGAAGATAATGTTTACAGAAGGTGTAATTCACACAGAGTCACGTGATAATTATGCTTAAAATTGTCTACTTTAAAAATACTTTATGTAATTTTGGCACACTATATGCCATCACCACAGAAACAGTGCCAGTGGAAAGTCAGGGGCATTTCTCCACTGTCACTGAGTTTTCCTGTTGCCCTCTGTGCAGGTATGGATGACAGGTGACCTGCGGTCCCACTCGCACTGGCTTTATCACACAGTTGTCTTTCAGTTGGCACTGACATTTCACACTAGGCATGTCACACAGATAGAAGCACAATAAGGAGTAAGATGTGAGCATGAGTGAATTTTATCTTGATAATGGAAAATTGGACAGTGGCTTATAAATTTGTTGATAGACATCCACTCATCATGATGCACGTGCCTTTAAAGCTGCTGTGAAAGCTCGCCTAAGGGTGGGTGATAATGTGTTATGTACATCATACTTTAGGAGGCTGTGTGGCACCTGTGCTGGGATGTTTCTTACACCTTTTAGGATGATTATTTATTTCTAAGTAGTCCATCGATGATTTTATCGTAGTCTGCCGTCCCATTCACATCTCTGTGTGTTTTTCACAATCAAAAGATAGCATCATTTTAGAAATGCATATGTTTAAAGTAAAAGTCTCAGTGGTTTAGAATTGTTTGGCAATGAGACACACTACATCGATGATGTAAATGAATCATTTTTTTAGGTTGTAGTCAGTGTGATGTAGGTCAGTCTTTTCACTTTGACTGATGCAGAGATTCTTGTCCTCTATCCTGGTTAATCTCAATATGCTCCTTGCCCAACACTGTATTTACTGTATTTAATGTAGATTTCCCTATTGTTTGTGCTGTTATGACCAATTTCATCATGTTCTAGTGTGAGTGAATAGCTACTTTGCCTCAGGGATTTTCCTCTCACTTACACAG